>NW_012102676.1:4969017-4975875 GCF_000951045.1 Mandrillus leucophaeus | reverse complement strand
TTTTTTGCTGTGCAGAAGCTTTTTAATTAATCAGGTCTCATTTATTTATTTTGTTTTAGTTGCATTTGCTTTGGAGATCTTAGTTATGAATTCTTTGCTCAGGCCAATGTCCAGAAGGTTATCTTCTAGAATTTTTATGGTTTCAGGTCTTAGATGGTAAGTCTTTCATCCATCTTGTGTTGATTTTTGAATAAAGTGAGAGATAGGGATCCAGTTTTATTCTTCTACATGTAGCCAGTTTTTCCAGCACCATTTATTAAATAGGTTGTCTGTTCCTCAACTTATGTGGTTTTATGCTTTGTCAAAGATCAGTTGGTTGTAAGTATTTGGCTTTACTTCTGGGTTCTGTATTCTGTTTCATTGGTCTATGCGCCTGCTTCTATATGAGTACCATGCTGTTTTGGTAGCAGGCTGCAGTATTAAGGTAGGAGGCAAGACTTGACCCTGGAGGCGGGGCTCAGATACCAGACCAAAATTGAGGACTAGATAAAACAAGGCTGGAGCAGAAGCAGTTTTTCATAGCACAGGCCCATCAGTGTGCCATGTCAGTTTACCATTGCCACAGCAACACCTGGAAGTTACTGTCCCTTTTCACAGCAACAACCCAACAACCCAGAAGTTTCCATCTTTTTCCTAGAAATTTCTGTATAAACCATCCTTTAATTTTCATACAAGTAAAACTGGGTATAAATATGAGTGCAGAGCTGCCTCTGAGCTGCTATTCTGAGCGTACTGTCAATGGGGTAGCCCTGCTCCCCAAGGAGCAGTACCTCTGCTGCTGCTGTACACTACCACTTCAGTAAAAGTTCAACACCATTGACTTGCCCTTGAATTCTTCCCTTGGAGAAGCCAAGAACCCTTCCAGGCTAATCCCCAGTTCTAGGGGTTGCCTGTCCTGCATCAGTATAATTTGAAGTCCAGTACTGTGAAGCCTCAAGATTTGTCCTTTTTGCTTAGGATTGCTTTGGCTATTCGAGCTTTTTCTTGGTGCCATTTGAATTTTATGATTGTTTTCTCAAATTCTCTGAAAAATAATGTTAGTATTCTGATGGGAATTGCATTGAATCTGTAGATTGCTTTGGAAAGCATGGTCATTTTCACAATATTGAGTCATCCTATCCATGAACTTGGGGTTTGTTTCCATTTGTTTGTGTCATCTGTGATTTCTTTCAATAGTGTTTCACAGTTTCCCTTTGTAGAGACCTTTCACTTCCTTAGATACACATATTCCTAGGTATTTTCTTTTCTTTTTGCAGCTGTTGTAAAAGGTTGAGTTCTTGATTTGATTCTCAGCTTGGGCATTGTTAGTATTCTTAATGGAATAATATTTTATTAATGTATACATATTACATTTTGTTTATTCATTCATCTGTTGATGGAAACTTGGAATGTTTCCATCTTTTGACTAATTTGAATAGTGCTATAATGTACACTGGCATACAAGAATGTATATCAATATATTCATCTACCTATCTATCTAATTTGGATTCAATGAGAAAATAAGGTATGTGTGGCACAAACAGCCCCTCTCCCTAATCTTATACTTCTTTTGCTAGAGGCAACTCATTTTTTATGATCCAAGCTCTCTTTTGAGCTTGACTGGTGATAATAATGTTATAGATCCCTCCTTGACCATGTCTTTGACTACCTCAGGGCACTTTGCTTTAGCTCACAGCTCACTTAGAAAGCTAAATTTGTGAGTTGCATTATCTAATAAATGTTGTATTCAACACAGCTGTCCTACTCAGTTCCCCATCAGTCTTTTCCCCAAGCTCCCAAGTCTAGTCCCATCACCAGAAGCAAAAAGCTAGTCTTCATCGAGGCATGTTCCACAAAACTGTTATACCAAAAGTTGGGTCTGATTTCTAATTGATTCAACAACATCTCAGTTGTTTAACAGTTTGCCAAATTGTTATTGTCAAAGCTGCTTGTTAGTAATTCAAGGAATTAAATTTTTGTGTAATCAGGCCACAAGTACCCATACTGTTACTTTTGATTTGTTTTCTTTATAGGTGCAGTCTACAAAAAAACCTTGGTGCCTGTTCTTTTTTTTTCCTAAGCTTCCCACAAAATCACAAAGCATAAAGAAATTCTCATAATAAGTAGTCTACACAACCTAGAGAGTAAAGCAGGCAGGCAGAAGAAAAAAGGAGTTGACTAAAGGTGAAGTTCAAGGATAATGATGGAGTTTGAGAATTATAGTCATAAGATGTTAATGAGCATGTGTCCTCTCTAAAGGAAGAGAGAAACATTTTATGCTGTTAAAAATCAAATAAAATGTTGTTTATATCTACCAGTGTCTACAGTAATAAAGGCTATATATCATTCATTATATTATGTCAAAGTATCCATTTTAATTTAATTCAGTCAGTAAATATTTACTGAGAGTATGGCATCCTAGGATCTTATGAATTTGAGAAATTTATGGTCTATAAAACTACACCATAAGTTTCTTCCAGCTCCTTTTATACTTGAAAGTATAATGAGGTTCAGTAATAACAAAGTATCAACATTAAGAGCAACAGCCATAGCAAAGACGAAACAATTCTCAGGAAGACTTTTCCTTAGACTATTTGGAAAAACAAATTAGAAAATTTTTTATTTTATTAAATCAGCATTAGGTTCTTGTTTCTAACATGTGCCTCAACATTGCGAAACATTTTACTAAGAAATAAATACCTAATGCAGTGATATTACCTTTCATGGGTTTACATATATAATTTGAATAGTCATAATTTTATTTCATTATTTAATGGCATTACTGTATTAGTATTGTTTATGTCATAAAATCAAAATGTTATTACTAAAACATACAAAAAATTCCAAGAATTTTAAATTATAATGAATAAGAAGAAAATAGGTTTGTGTTTGTGTGTGTACATGTGTATGTGTGCCACTGTCAGTTTACAGCTGTAAATGCTTTTTAAAAAGACAAAGCATGTAACTTATAGACCTGACATCTGATTCTCATGTGACTCACTCTGATTTATTGTGTGCCATATGGCTTATTTCACCATATTTTTAATTCTGGCATGCTATGAAACACCTTTATTAATTATATTACTCACAGAAAAACAGTCCCTCACTCATGTGAAAATATTTTGTTTTGTCTACAGACCCCACAAAAAGACTAATATTTCAATGAATAATTTTAATCTCTTCCCATCCTTTAGGTAGAAATAATAAACTTAGTCTATCCTTGGACTTCTAAATTTTTTCCTCTTTTTAGTTAATAACTATATGTTTAGAGAACAAGGAGGGAAACACTTTAAAATAACAACTTATTAAAGTTTAATATATCAAGAATAATATGATTTATTTTTGTCTGTCTTTATATTTGGTTTTGATAATAATGTCAATACAAGCTTTGAAATAAGTGTTTTGGGAAGTCTGATATAAAATTCTAAAAAACTGGAAAATATGACCAGTAGTCACAGCAGCCAGATACTACTCTTAACATTTTCTGTTTTTATTTACCCTCTTTTTAATATTTTTGTTTGTTACATCATACTTGATCCCTCAGCATAAAAAAAAATTGTGAACAGTAATGTTTTGGGTTTGGGGGTTCTTTGCTTGTTTGTTTGTTTGAACGTGGTAGATTCAGAGTAAGCAGACTTCTTACTGGGTGGCTGGCTCATCCCAGAGCAAGCATCCCAAGAGAACGATGTGGAAGCCGAATGGCTTTTTTTCTGAAATCACACAGTATTTCTTTCACTGTGTTCTACTGATGGAACTGGTCATAAACTTGCTCAGATTCAAGGGCAGGTACAAAGACTTCCTCCTCTCAATAGAAAGAGAGTCGAAGAACGTTGCTCTATGTTTTAGAACCACTATAATATGGTCAAACTAAAACCCAAAGTCATAAATGACACTAATTTAATAGAAAAAAATCTATAAACATTTCCAAAGTGAAAATGTCTGTGCTGTTTCTTACCCTGTTCCTCTAAAAGAGCTCATATGATATCTTTCTTACATTTAAGTATGTGGGAATATTCATAAACTTCTCCAATAAAATTAAGTTCCACAATAGGAAATAGATTTTACAGGTATTTTAGGAGTAAAATAGGAAAGAGATTTTAGAGGTATTTTAGGGGTAAAAATTTGGAATCCCATCCCTCATAATTACTATGAATAATAGCTAAAATTACTGATAACTTGCTTTGTGTCATGCAATGTGCAAATATATTAGTATTATCTCATGTAATTTTCATAAGATATTTTAAAACACTTATACTGAAAGCTATATTGTGAAATACTCTGCAGTAAAGTGAATTGGATCTAATATATATTAATTTGTAGAAAAGTCCGTCATATACCAAGTGAAAAAGGAAGTCTCACAGTGCATTATATAAATATTTATTTGTTTGCAATTGTAAATTAAAATATTCATGTCTGTCTTTCTAAATGATGGTATTAGCTTAGAAAAATGTCTATAGGAATACTTATCAAACTGCTATAGTTGGTACTTTAAGGAGTTGGAAATGGAGTAGGAAAGGGCATTTTAATGTTTGCATAGACTTCAAATTGTTAGAATGCATATATGTGTCAATATATAGACTGCTTCTGCAGTAATAAAACAAATTAATACAAAATTTTTTTGAAGGAACAGAATTGGGCCAAAAGAAAACTGAGAGTAGGAAGCATAAAACAAAGCCAGGAGCCTAATCAGGAAGATGGGCAAGATTTCCAAACCAATGTAATAAGTGCTGTAGGAACCCGAAGTGTCCGTCAACAGATGACTAGATAAAGAAAATGTGGTAAACATATAAATGGAATGCTATTCAGCCACACAAAAGAATGCAATCATGTCTTCTGCAGCAACATGGATGCAACTGGAAGCCATTATCTTAAATGAAACAACTCAGAAACAGAAAAACAAATTCCACATGTTCTCACTTATGAATGGGGGCTAGAGTGTACACATGGGCATAGAGTGTGGAATAATAGTCGCTGGAGGCTCAGAAAGATGGGTTGGTCAGGAGGATGAGGGGTGAGAAATTACTTAATGGGTACAATGTTCACTATTTGGGTGATGGTTACCTAAAAGCCCAGACTTCACTAACATATAATACATCCATATTACAAAACTGCACTTGTATCCCTTAAATTTATACAAAATAATAAAATATTTTATTTGTCATTTTTAAGGTTAGGAAGAGCTATTTCGTGTTTGTAATTTAATGGTTATGGTTTGGTACTTAGTTTGAAGACTGTTAGAGCTTGATTATAATTTGTTAAAAATGGCTTAAAATATTACTACAAGCAGAAAACCCTACTCAGCCATTGGCAAGTGTATTTGGTAGTAAAATTTTTGACTATTTTCAAAGAAGAAAATTATTTATCAGAATCATTTTGGGCTTAAAATTTTTGACTTAGACTTTGGCCTAGACATGTTTAAGGATAGTGCATGCTAATTAAGCTAACAGAAATAAATTTTAGTATAGTGTATATTGTTTACTACATATGCATCCAAAATGTCAATAGATTTGACTTTTAAACATCTGTTGATAATGTGAAAAACAGTTCATAAGAAACAATTATTCAAATTCTAAGATACACATTCAGTTAAATAACATCTTTGTTATATGTATTAAATGCACTGTATGTCATTCTCTCTCTTTTGTTTTTAATGATAGCCACTAAGGGTCATATGACAAATACATAAGGTCACTTCAACCTTTTTTATTTTGGTATTTGAAAAAACTGCCTTTTGGCGAAAATACTAGCAGATCTAGTGCCCTGAAATACAGGCAGTACTTTGTGTTTATTCTGGGAAGGACCTCTGTGGAGGGGCTCGTTGGTAGGAGTTACTACTTCCTCGTTGCTTCTGGGGAATCATACTGCAGTGAAATGTTCCAAAGCAGATGTTTCAGACCAAGAGACAAATGTTAAATCAAATGCAAGAACAGCCCATATGCTAACAATAATTATTTTTCCCCAGGAGATATCCTTAGAGATGCATTTTTCTCATAATCTATCAGGAGCCATCTTTCCTCCAGCCTAGACTGGAGGAAAAATAGTTCAGCAGGCGCAGAACTGGACTTGAAACAGCAGACAATGCAGGCTGGACTGGGCATGCTACATTAATCATTGTGCGTGTGTGTATGTATTTGAGTACACGTAAACCAGGCTTAGTCAAACGTATACCATATACTTTGACAGTCTTTTCGGGGCCACAGAGCAGATTCTTCCCTGTGGTGGTGGTAGAGGTACCCACCTGAAGAAAAGGCATGTGTTTTTACTGTTAAGAAACCCAGTAAGGGCCAGGTGTGGTGACTCATGCTTGTAATCCCACCACTTTGGGAGGCCAAGGCAGGCGGATCACTTGAGTTTGAGACCAGCCTGGCCAACATGGCGAAACCTCGTCTCTACCAAAAATATGAAAATTAGCTGGGCGTGGTGGGGCACTCCTGTAATCCCAGCTACTTGGGAGGCTGAGACAGGAGAATCGCTTGACCCCAGGAGACAGAGGTTGCAGTGAACTGAGATGGCACCACTGCACTCCAGCCTGGGCGACAAAGTGAGACTCCATCTCAAAAAAAAAAAAAGAGAGAAAGAAACCCATTAAGAATGTAAGTGTGAGATGGGGAAATGAGCAAGGTTTTGGCCTTGAGAGATAAGCGCTTGCTTTATCCTTGGGGAACAGGAGGGAATCAAGCCTAGACTCTGAGGTGAGAAAATGCCTGGAGCATTCAGTGGTGGGTGAACTGCCTTCTGTCTCAGAGAATGGTGAATAGCTAGGTAGCCAGCCTGCTTCTGAAGACTGAGGCAGGTGGAATTCGCCCTCTAAGTTGTGTTTCTGTTTTAATCTAACACTCCAACAAATTCTAGATGTTAAAAGTCACAGCCCCTTCTCAG
>NW_012102676.1:4958887-4961002 GCF_000951045.1 Mandrillus leucophaeus | reverse complement strand
GGCGACGAGGCTGCCCCTGCGAGGAATGCGGCAGCCTGGGGTTCTCCGCACGTGGCTGGTGCCCAGGCAGTTCTGCGGTTGCTTTGAGACGGGACTATGACTGCCCCCATCCCCATTACGTCCTTTCGGTTTTTTACCTCCACCGCGTTCTAGTCTCACCGAAGGCTTGTGGCCGTCTCTCAGCCACAATCCCTGAAAACGGTGATAATGAAAAGATGGCTGCCCTGGAGGCCAAAATCTGTCAACAAATTCAGTATTATTTTGGAGACTTCAGGTTGCCACGGGACAAGTTTTTAAAGGAAAAGATATAACTGGATGAAGTCTGGGTACCTTTGGAGATAATGATAAAATCCAATAGGTTGAATCGTCTAACAACAGACTTTAACGTACTTGTGGAAGCGTTGAGCAAATCCAAGGCAGAACTCGTGGAAATCAGTGAAGATAAAACTAAAATCAGAAGGTCTCCAAGCAAACCCCTACGTGAAGTGACTGATGAGTATTAAAATGATGTAAAAAACAGATCTGTTTATATTAAAGGCTTCCCAACTGATGCAAATCTTGATGACATGAAAGAATGGTTAGAAGATAAAGGTCAAGTACCAAATATTCAGATGAGAAGAATAGTGCATAAAGCATTTAACGATCAATTTTTGTTGTGTTTGATAGCATTGAATCTGCTAAGAAGTTTGTAGAGACCCCTGGCCAGAAGTACAAAGACACAGACCTGATAATACTTTTCAAGGACGATCACTTTGCCAAAAAAAAAATGAAGAAAGAAAACAAAATAAAGTGGAAGCTAAATTAAGAGCTAAACAAGAGCAAGAAGCAAAACAAAAGTTAGAAGATGCTGATATGAAATCTTTAAAAGAAAAGATTGGATGCTTGCTGAAATTTTCGGGTGATTTAGATGATCAGACCTGTAGAGAAGATTTACACATCCTTTTCTCAAATCATGGTGCAATAAAATGGATAGACTTCATTAGAGGAGCAAAAAAGGAGATAATTCTATTCAAAGAAAAAGCCAAGGAAACATTGGGTAAAGCCAAAGATGCAAATAATGGTAACCTACAATTAAGGAACAAAGAAGTGACTTGGGAAGTACTAGAAGGAGAGGTGGCAAAAGAAGCACTGAAAAAAATAATAGAAGACCAACAAGAATCCCTAAACAAATGAAAGTCAAAAGGTTGCAGATTTAAAGGAAAAGGAAAGGGTAATAAAGCTGCCCAGACTGGATCTGGTAAAGGAAAAGTACAGCTTCAGAGCAAGAAAACAAAGTTTGCTAGTGATGATGCACATGGTGAAAATGGTGCAGCTGGACCTATGAAAAGAGCAAGAGCAGAAACAGACAAAGAACCTGCATCCAAACAACCGAAAACAGAAAATGGTGCTGGAGACCAGTAATTTAGTAAACCAATTTTTTATTCATTTTAAATAGGTTTAAAATCACTTTTGTTTGTGGGGGCTTTTAATAAGAAAACCGAATTAGGTCCACTTCAATGTCCACCTGTGAGAAAGGAAAAGTTTTTTTGTTGTTTAACTTGTCTTTTTTTGCTATCTAAATGAGAATTTTTTTGAATGTATAGTTCTGTTTGTGTTATTTCACACGATTCAAATATCAGAAGGAAGATTCCTCCACTAAATTGCCTTTGTAATGTGAGAATGTATTAGAACAAACTAATAAAATATATCCTACATGAAAAGAAAAAAGCAATTCTCACCAAAAATAGAAACCTATCCAGGGAAGTTATATGAATTAGTGTCCTCATTTTACAGATGAACAAATGACTTGGAAAATGGAAATTACTTGTCAAATATATACCACAAGTAAACAACATAAAGAGCTTAAAACCCCTAAATTGCCGGCCATAAAGTCCATGTCCATGCTACAATAAAACAGCTACCTTTGTATTTTCCATATTTCTCTGTACGCTTCCTTGCAGTCTTATTAAAATATTCCATGTTTTATTAATTGTCTTCACTCCTTTATTTCCACACTGTTATCTTGTATATCCAGGATGTCAGCTCCCCTGCTGTCCTGCATCCAGGCACTTACTGGAACCAGGCCTCAGTTCTTGTTCTAACCTCTCTCCCAAAAGGAATCCAGAGGAATCAGGT
>NW_012102676.1:4952321-4954134 GCF_000951045.1 Mandrillus leucophaeus | reverse complement strand
AGAAAAAAGGTCATTGGACAGTTTCTTCTTCCTTCCTCTCTGAACTTTCACTGGCTAGCATTCTTCTTTGCAAAGTTCTCAAGTAAGGGGCAAAGCCATGATTTATGAGGTCCGAAGATTAGATTATCTGGACTCTCTTCATAAAAAAGAATGCAAAATTATTCATACAGAATCAGATACAATAGTGAATATTATTTAGAAAGAGAAAAATCACAACCTATTGCATAATTTTAAAAGCTGACAAATATCTATGGTACAAAATACAAGCAAAATGTATATTTTTATTAATACACACTTCTATAATACTTTTTCCTGTTTTTTTGGCTGTATACTTTTTGAGTACCTCCTCACATGACAAAAGTGTTATAACATTTTCTATAAAGAGAATAAGAAGATAAAATTCAGGCTTCTGGCATAGTTGATAGAAAATTTTTATTAACAATAATTTAGAAAAATTTATTTAAGTTTCATAGCTCATCACTAGTACTATTGTGTAAATTTTTAATGTTACTGTTTTCGTCTTTTATAAGCTGTAGGATATGGACAAATTTCCAAAGACTAGCTTTTGAGTATGTGTATTTCAAGACCAAGTTTTTCGTCATCACACATATGTTTCCACTGTCTGATACTGTTGGGCATGTTTATACAGTGACATGCCTCTGAGTCAGATGCTGACATCCTTGTGACCTGACAACACCTAAACTGGAAAGGAGGATAATCGAAAGTCATTCCTACACAGTGAAAGCTAGTAATGACATAGGAATATCATGGAAGAGACTGTGAACCACATAAATATATCATAGTACACTCAATCTCAATGCATCCTCAGCTTCCTTTTAGCCAGATCTCAAAAATGACTGCAATCACTCCGATTACTATAGTGTACTTCCCATGAGAAAAGTATAAAGAAACTAAAGTGAGGAGAGAACTGTCTTAACTGATTTCATAGAAAACACTGTATTTTGGGGAATGTTACAAAAGCAAATACTCACAGACATTCCTAAGGCCCCTTGCAAGGACTTGGAAGTAAGGGGTCAGTAGGAGGTTATAAGAGGCCTCAAAGCTTGTGCTTCATTAGTTTCCTGGTAAATCCATCTCTGCCTAGAGAGCTATGTTTTGTTTTACTGGACGCTTATCCGCTGAATTCCTCTCTCACCCACAATTGATAACTCTTCATGGACATCAACAGAGCTGTGTGGCACAAAGCGTCCATGTAGTTTCATGATTAACCCAGCTGAGCAGGTCTTTTCATGCCAAAGATATTTCAGTTATTTTAGTGAATTGCACTAATAAATTCAATCATGGTTTTAAATGTTGATCATTTGTTTACATCATAAAAGCAAACAATAATAATAGTTAACTCACATATGATGTTCCCTTATGTTTATATGATGTTTTTAGCTTTTCAATGTACTTTTCTATAGAGCACTATGGCTATTAACTAGATTCACTATCACCAGTAAAAATCCAGACAATACATGGAAATATGGATTAGTAAAAAGACCCATCGTCTCACTTATTTACATAGAACAAAACCTGCATTTACCTACAGTATGATGGTTTAATGTGTAAGCACACACAGCAGGAACTACATCGCCTCCCCATGTAAATACGGGCCATTCTGTATACACAAACTACTTTTATGACAACACGAGGATTCAATAAATAGAATTGAAAACCATAGTGCACTATTTTATCTTTATAAATATGTCATTTAAGCACTTTCAAGCATTCTAAAGAGCATTGTTATTAGAAAGTTTTTTTTCCAATAAAATATATACAAAAAATGAAAATAAGAATATAAATAGAAATG
>NW_012102676.1:4949206-4951906 GCF_000951045.1 Mandrillus leucophaeus | reverse complement strand
GTGGCAAAAGAAGCACTGAAAAAAATAATAGAAGACCAACAAGAATCCCTAAACAAATGAAAGTCAAAAGGTTGCAGATTTAAAGGAAAAGGAAAGGGTAATAAAGCTGCCCAGACTGGATCTGGTAAAGGAAAAGTACAGCTTCAGAGCAAGAAAACAAAGTTTGCTAGTGATGATGCACATGGTGAAAATGGTGCAGCTGGACCTATGAAAAGAGCAAGAGCAGAAACAGACAAAGAACCTGCATCCAAACAACCGAAAACAGAAAATGGTGCTGGAGACCAGTAATTTAGTAAACCAATTTTTTATTCATTTTAAATAGGTTTAAAATCACTTTTGTTTGTGGGGGCTTTTAATAAGAAAACCGAATTAGGTCCACTTCAATGTCCACCTGTGAGAAAGGAAAAGTTTTTTTGTTGTTTAACTTGTCTTTTTTTGCTATCTAAATGAGAATTTTTTTGAATGTATAGTTCTGTTTGTGTTATTTCACACGATTCAAATATCAGAAGGAAGATTCCTCCACTAAATTGCCTTTGTAATGTGAGAATGTATTAGAACAAACTAATAAAATATATCCTACATGAAAAGAAAAAAGCAATTCTCACCAAAAATAGAAACCTATCCAGGGAAGTTATATGAATTAGTGTCCTCATTTTACAGATGAACAAATGACTTGGAAAATGGAAATTACTTGTCAAATATATACCACAAGTAAACAACATAAAGAGCTTAAAACCCCTAAATTGCCGGCCATAAAGTCCATGTCCATGCTACAATAAAACAGCTACCTTTGTATTTTCCATATTTCTCTGTACGCTTCCTTGCAGTCTTATTAAAATATTCCATGTTTTATTAATTGTCTTCACTCCTTTATTTCCACACTGTTATCTTGTATATCCAGGATGTCAGCTCCCCTGCTGTCCTGCATCCAGGCACTTACTGGAACCAGGCCTCAGTTCTTGTTCTAACCTCTCTCCCAAAAGGAATCCAGAGGAATCAGGTTTGCACATCAAGCCGAAGACTTTTCTTAACATTCTCACACAGGAGCAAAAAGAGGGGGCCTATATTGTATATTTCATAAGAAGAAACTAATACATTCTTTTTTTTTTTTTGAGATAGTCTCACTTGGTCATCCAGGCTCGAGCACAGTAGCCTGATTACAGCCCACTGCAGCCTCAACCTCTGGGCTCAAGGGATCTTTCTGCTTCAGCCTCTCGTGTAGCTGGGACCACCATGCCCAGCTAATTTTTGTATTTTTGGTAGAGACGGGATCTTACCACATTGTCCAGACTGCTCTGGAATTCTTGAACTCAAGTGATCCACAACTTCAGCCTCCCGTGTAGCTGGGACTACAAGCACCACCATGCCCAGCTAATTTTTGTATTTTTGGTAGAGACAGGATCTTACCACATTGCCCAGACTGCTCTGGAATTCTTGAACTCAAGTGATCCACAACTTCAGCCTCCCAAAGTGCTGAGATTACAAGTGTGAGCCACTGTATCCAGCTCCAGAAATTCTTATTAGTTATTTTGGTTCCTCCCTCCATCTTCCAACTCCTTCCATTTTCTCTCAAAGTTTCAGCCCTGTTCCTTCTTCCTCTTTCCAGAGTTCCCTTTTGGAACGCACTTTTCTCTTTCTAAAAGCTCTCTTCCTAAAAGCTTAAAAGTGAGGCAAGGTAGACCTGTGCAGACTCAGTTTGAACTCCAGCACCACCTTACTAAATCATCTCCACAAGAACAGAGAAGCTCTCTTAAAGGAGTCTCTCACCAAAAGTTTTGAGAGTGAAATTTTCTTCCTAGACGTGAATGAGAATGATCTCCCTGTGAAAAAATACCAGTGTGCCTGTAAAGAGAGAAAACAAGAAAAAGAGATGGAGTCAGGAGTTGTGTCTGGAAGGTTGGTTGTGTTTTGTGGACATCTGGAGCAAGGTGAGGTTGGCAGCCCTCTCCGGAGACAAGCCTTTATCCCCAGTCATCCCTCACTGGTTTCTACAGAGGCCCGTGTGGACAAGGAGGGGCCAGACAAGGCAGTGAGGAAGGGCGGATTCCAGAGATAATCAATCAAATGTCTCTCCACAGATTACTCCGACAGGATAGGAGATGCAAGATATTAATAGCTTGCAATAAATAGGCTGTGCTTCCCTCAGAAAAGGATGTTCTATAAGCTTGAATATTTAGCATCTATCATATGATTTTTGTTCACTTTCCTCTTATTTTTTCAAGCATTTAAAAACTAAAATTGTAATTAATTATGTGGGTAATTCTAGGGCCTCTCATGTAGTAAAAAGGCAATAATATAAACTTAAAATCTATTTGAACTGTGCTAATGGGAACCACTCTCACCTTGTCCATGTTTGAGCCAAGTTCTTTAAAATAATAACTTTAATTTTTTTAACTAAAAGCAATGTTTTTCAACTTAGAAAAATTATGTCAAAAGAATATATATTTGTAAAACTACTAATAATCTTACAATAAAGATGACTGACTGAAACAATTTTGATGCACTTCTGTAGGGGAGATGTAGATATTTAAATAAAGAGAAAGAAACCTATTCCCCTGCAGGCTGACCTTGGTGACCGTGTCAAGAATCAAGTTAGAAAGCCATAAGAAAGGCCGGGCGCAGTGGCTCACGCCTGTAATCCCAGCACTTTGGGAGGCCGAGACGGGCGGATCACGAGGTCAGGAGATCGAGACCATCCTG
>NW_012102676.1:4944928-4946186 GCF_000951045.1 Mandrillus leucophaeus | reverse complement strand
CCAGGAGACCATGTTTGAGTGTCTGTCTTCAAATGAATTTTTTATATTGATGAGTCAACTTTATATATAATTTTATTTGTTTCACCCAAGGTAGATTTCCCTCTTCCTTCACTGGGAACCAGTCATGTATCACAGAGAATACTTAAATGAAGAAATAGAACTCTTTCATTTTAGTGTTTCTGAAAATTACTAAAATCTGAAGCTACATATTTTTCTCTTAGTTTCAAATAATTTGTAATAAGCATTGCAATATCTGTTCCAAGTAAATAAAAGGAAGTCTCAAAACGGTTGGCTCATTTTTTAAACTTAACATAATAGACTACTCTAAAAAATGAGAAATAAGCATTGCTTTTTGGTTCTTGTGCTGTATGTGTCATTTGCTAAAGAGGAGCCTTAATATATATTTTCCACTTAACAGTTCATCACTCTGTTGCTCACTTTCTAAAAAGCTCTTATTATTTGCTTGCCATTCCTTTTAGGCATATTATTTGTTCGTATCCATTGATATTTACCTTGTTAAAAACTGACAGTTGAAAAACCATCAATATATGCAGTCAAGATTTCATATTTTAAGATATGACTTCTAGAAATTCATTTTAATGTAGTAAACCTTCTGTGTTGTGTTTTGATTTCCCTAAATTAGGAAGGTACTTCTCTTCACATTTTCATTGTTGTTTTTGTTTTGCTTTATTTGTTTTGGGTTGTTTTTTTTTCACACAGAGTCTCGCTCTGTTGCCCAGGCTAGAGTGCAGTGGTGTCTCTGCTCACCGCAACCTCCACCTTCCAGGTTCAAGCAATTCTCCTGTCTCAGCCTCCCGAGTAGCTGGGACTATAGGTGCGTGCCACCACACCCAGCAAATTTTTTGTATTTTTAGTAGAGACAGGGTTTCACCATGTTAGCTACAATGGTCTCAATCTCCGGACCTTCTGATCCACCTGCCTTAGCCTCCCAAAGTGCTGAGATTACAGGAGTCAACCATTGTGCCCAGCCCATTTGCTATTCTTAAATGTGTAGGACACTGTGTTCATTTTTTTCCCCATGGGATTGCATTTGGCTTCCAAGTAGTTTGATATTTGATCCAGAGTTGTAATATCCTTAGTTTCTTAAGAAAACAAAAATATATTTTATTGATATCACCATTATTATTAATTTTTGTAATTAAATTATAATATCCAGAGTTCAGAGTGCAAAGATAGAATAATCCTCTTGTTTATGAACAACATAATAGCCTATTGGGTCTTCCGGGCCCTTCTGTGC
>NW_012102676.1:4943009-4943996 GCF_000951045.1 Mandrillus leucophaeus | reverse complement strand
GGGATCTTACCATATTGCCCAGACTGCTCTGGAATTCTTGAACTCAAGTGATCCACAACTTCAGCCTCCCAAAGTGCTGAGATTACAAGTGTGAGCCACTGCACCCAGCCCCAGAAATTCTTATTAGTTATTTTGGTTCCTTCCTCCATCTTCCAACTCCTTCCATTTTTTCTCAAAGTTTCAGCCCTGTTCATTCTTCCTCTTTCTAGAGTTCCTTTTTGGAAAACAATTTTCTCTTTCTAAAAGCTCTCTTCCTAAAAGCTTAAAAGTGAGGCAAGGTAGACCTGTGCAGACTCAATTTGAACTCCAGCACCACCTTACTAAATCATCTCCTCCACAAGAACAGGGAAGCTCTCTCTTAAAGGAGTCTCTCACCAACAGTTTTGAGAGTGAAATTTTCTTCCTCGACGTGAATGAGAATTATCTCCCTGTGAAAAAATACCAGTGTGCCTGTAAAGAGAGAAAACAAGAAAAAGAGATGGAGTCAGGAGGTGCTTCTTTTGTGTCTGGAAGGTTGGTTGTGTTTTGTGGGGATTTCGAGCAAGGTGAGGTTGGCAGCCCTCTCCAGAGACGAGCCTTTATCCCCAGTCATCCCTCACTGGTTTCTACAGAGGCCCGTGTGGACAAGGAGGGGCCAGAGAAGGAAGTGAGGAAGGGCGGATTCCAGAGATAATCAATCAAATGTCTCTTACAGATTACTCCGACAGGATAGGAGATGCAAGATATTAACAGCTTGCAATAAATAGGTTGTGCTTCCCTCAGAAAAGGATGTTCTATAAGCTTGAATATTTAGCATCTATCACATGATTTTTGTTCACTTTCCTCTTATTTTTTCACGCATTTAAAAAACTAAAATTGTAATTAATTATGTGGGTAATTCTAGGGCCTCTCCTGTAGTAAAAAGGCAATAATATAAACTTAAAATCTATTTGAACTGTGCTAATGGGAACCACTCTCACCTTGTCCATGTTTGAGCCAAGTTCTTTA
>NW_012102676.1:4926091-4941882 GCF_000951045.1 Mandrillus leucophaeus | reverse complement strand
GGCCACTGCACTCCAGCCTGGGCGACAGAGCGAGACTCCGTCTCAAAAAAAAAAAGAAGTTATTGACTATATTAAAACTTCTTAAAAATTAATCTCATAAGATACTGAAACATCTACAGAAAAGTAATAGAAAGTCTTTGATATTTAATATTAATAGTGGTTTTGAGATTGTTTTTAAGTTTGAATGATAAATTTGCTTGTCATAAAATATATATACACTTCAACCAAGAAGAAACGATTACAAAGCAAATTTATTGGGAAACAAAAAGCATTTTTTTAATCATGTTGAACAATATTGATTTTAATGTTGTAAAATCCTCTGAACTCTGCTATGTGAGAGGACTAATTAAAATCACTTGAAATAGCTAAAGCATCTTATAATTTCTCTATAAGTTATTCATAAATCCACTGCCTGGAGCAAGTGGAAGATACACAGGTGGCTTAATTCAGCATGTTCCTAATGTGAGATGTTTCAAAAGCTCAGACAGAGAAGAGTTTCTTATTAATGTACTTTCGTGTTAATGAAATCCACAGAAAAGCAGGAGTATATTTGGAAATTTTTGAAAAATCGATTTGTAACATGTTTTGCATATAAGATATTTTTCTCACTCCATTTCTATTCATATATATGTAGATGACTTGACTACTTCCTCCCAAGATTTTGATTTTATCATTGTGACTGATTCTAAGCCTGGTTTTCACCACTGGCACCAGAAGAGAGTCTTTTCTTGGAATCTAGAGTCTCAGCTTTGCAGTTCTACAGGATAAATCTTTCCTTCACCCTTCATAACACACACACTATAGACAGACAGGCACCCTATACAAGAAGGGTGTGTGTGTGTGTGTGTGTGTGTGTGTACATACATTTTTAATTCAAAATAAATTTTAAAAACTGTTCCATTATAAAAAGATTTGATTAAATGTACTCTTTTCACCTAGCTATTGTAAACTATCAATTTAATGTGAGAGAAATTTTATGAAATCTATACATAATTCATGAAGCCTTATTTTAGATACTAACTTTAATACATTTCCTTACCCAGGGGACCAATAGTGCAGGGAGTAAAAATTAATTGATCGTAATTTCATCTTCTTTTTTATCCATATTCTTTATAGAGATACTAACAAACAGTGAAATAAACATGAGGTAACTGGATGAAGCACTGTTTATACCATCAGTCGACGATGCTCTTTATCAATGTAGCCCAGATAAGCAACTAGGAGCTGAAACCCTTGGCAGAGTGCTTTACCAATTGTACGTCTCATACTTACCAGGTGATTTCCAATGTATTCTGAGCTCCATCTGAAGATGGTGTTTTAAAAGGTATTGCAACATTAAAAAGCAAAGCATAATAGCTAAATTAAAGAATTCCTATTAGAACTTCTTTTTACAAAAAGTGTAACAAGTTTACCCTCCCCTAAATAAATATGCAGTGACATTTAGTTACATATAAAGAATTAAGTTTGCTTTCTAATTTGGAAACTGTTAAAAGCATAAAGACCAAAAGAAGTAGTCAGGCACGGTGGCCATGCCTATAATCCCAGTGCTTTGATAAACTGAAACAGAAGGATTGCTTGAGGCCAGGAGTTCAAGTTCAGCCTGCGCAACATAATGAAATCCACCCCATCTCTTAAAAAAACTGAAAATAAAAAACAGGCAGCAGATATAAGGATATGATCTGTCTCTTATACACATCTAGATGTGTATAAGAGACAGATGTGTGTGTGTGTGTGTGTGTGTACATACATTTTTAATTCAAAATAAATTTTAAAAACTGTTCCATTATAAAAAGATTTGATTAAATGTACTCTTTTCACCTAGCTATTGTAAACTATCAATTTAATGTGAGAGAAATTTTATGAAATCTATACATAATTCATGAAGCCTTATTTTAGATACTAACTTTAATACATTTCCTTACCCAGGGGACCAATAGTGCAGGGAGTAAAAATTAATTGATCGTAATTTCATCTTCTTTTTTATCCATATTCTTTATAGAGATACTAACAAACAGTGAAATAAACATGAGGTAACTGGATGAAGCACTGTTTATACCATCAGTCGACCATGCTCTTTATCAATGTAGCCCAGATAAGCAACTAGGAGCTGAAACCCTTGGCAGAGTGCTTTACCAATTGTACGTCTCATACTTACCAGGTGATTTCCAATGTATTCTGAGCTCCATCTGAAGATGGTGTTTTAAAAGGTATTGCAACATTAAAAAGCAAAGCATAATAGCTAAATTAAAGAATTCCTATTAGAACTTCTTTTTACAAAAAGTGTAACAAGTTTACCCTCCCCTAAATAAATATGCAGTGACATTTAGTTACATATAAAGAATTAAGTTTGCTTTCTAATTTGGAAACTGTTAAAAGCATAAAGACCAAAAGAAGTAGTCAGGCACGGTGGCCATGCCTATAATCCCAGTGCTTTGATAAACTGAAACAGAAGGATTGCTTGAGGCCAGGAGTTCAAGTTCAGCCTGCGCAACATAATGAAATCCACCCCATCTCTTAAAAAAACTGAAAATAAAAAACAGGCAGCAGATATAAGGATATGATTCACAAAAAGGAAAATTTCAGTGGATAATATATGTATCTAAAAAAATTCAACCACGTTTGCCATAAAAATGCAAATAAAATTAAATTGAGTGTCATTTTCTCTATCAAATTAGAAAATGTCTTTGAAAGATTACACAAAATTTTTCTAGATGTAGAGTAAGACAGAAATGTTCATATTCTGCTAATGGGATATAAACTGTTACAATTGCTCTTGAAACAATGGAGCAGTATATATCCTGAACTTAAAACACGGTTATGTACTTTGATTTACTCCTCCAACCCAGTCTAGGAGATAATCAGAAATGCAATCAAACACTTGTATGCAAAGATATTCTACTTTATATTCAATAATCAAAAAGAAGCAACTTGAATGTCTAACAAATTTAAAATATTAAACTAATTATTGTATAACTATATTATGAAATCTTATTTACCCATTGGAGATAAGGTTTTGGTAGAATATTTTACACCAGGAGAAAACACTTACTCTATAATGGAAACAGAAATAAGTTATATCAATGAGTCGGTTGTCTATTAATGTATGACATATATACATGGAACCCATTTTATAGTAAACAGTAAATAAGTATAGAATGATTATGACAACTGTTTTTTTTAAATAAAAACCATGTAAAAGTATTGAAAGTCTATACAACTGTAATTCTAGACCTAGGTTTATTATTAATCTATATTTAAGCCAAAAATATTTATCAATTATAAGGATTACATTCTTAGAACTATGATTAGCCTTGACTGAAATTTTTAGTTTTTATTTGGAATATTGACAGCTAGGAAAATAAAAAATGTGCTTTTAACCATGCCAAAATACTGAGAAGTCTTATTCCTGTGTTATCTGTCAATTCTAGTGACTGGTAAGCAGACAGGAGGGAGATGGGGAATCTGGTTGCACTCTAGAAAGCAGTAAGAGATGCTGGCTCTGACAGTCACAAAGAAAGTCAGATACTATGGTAATAATTTTTTCATATAACAGGTAATTGCAACTTTTTTCTAGAAGTTAAAAAAGAAGTAAAACATTTATTCAACTGATCACAGGTAACCAAACAATCATGAATATATTATTGTGCAAAGTTTAAGGTGAATGGATAGATACTCTTTTTAATTGTAAGAGAGCTGCTACAGCAGAAATACTTCAAGGAAATTCTCAAGATTTTTACTCTTTTTCCTCTATCTATTACCAGCAACCATAAAATGTTAGAAAAATCAGAATATATGTGTTTAAAACAAGCAACCTGCATCTAATCCAAATGAAAAAAAAAATATCAGTCCCAGAAAGCTAGTCTTCATGATTGAACGTCAATCAGAGTCTGTTTCCTAGAATCCGTATTGTATTACCAAGGGGCAGAATGGTACTAAGTACACATATTTTGATGCACACTACACTAAAATGTATTGTGCGTGTCATCTTGGAAGAAGAAACATTTCTACTGTATTCACTAGTTTTTAGATGTCACAGTCATAAATATACTAGCTTGATATTTTCAATTCAGAAGAAATATGTCCCTTATAAATGCTGGCATTTGTATGTGGACACTTTCTGAGAAAAAGATCAATTTATGCACAGTGCTGTGAATGTAACCTGATTAATTTCCTTCTGATGTAACACAGAAGGCCTGCTTGAGCAAATCGGTATGCAAATCAAGGAAGGGTGGTACCACTTTTTCTCCACTTGTGGATGGACGGATTATCATATGAACTAAACGTTTCATATACTGCAACTTCTACTTATCAGTTCTGAAATGTCACCAGATTTGGGCATGGAGCTTTTCATTTTCTACAAAGGTTTTCTCGAGACAACATCAGTTAGATTTGAGATAAGGAAAAACACACTTTACTTAAGGCTTTGAAATTTCTCGAAGACAAAGAACAGAAGTCGATCTCATATTATGCATAGTCCAAATTATCACACTAAAGCTAAAGAAGAGAAATGGTGTTGGTGTTTTAACTCATTGCTGATTGGTTTCTAGCTGCTAAAATCTTTCATTTTAAGAATATCTCATGCCAGGTGCGATGGCTTACGCCTGTAATCCCAGCATTTTGGGAGGTCGAGGCGGGTGGATCACGAGGTCAGCAGTTCGAGACCAGCCTGATCAACATGGTGAAACCCCGTCTCTACTAAAAATACAAACACAAAAGAAAGCTGAGCGTGGTGGCGGGCACCTGTAACCCCAGTGACTTGGGAGGCTGAGGCAGGAGAATCACATGAAACCGGAAGGCGGAGGTTGCAGTGAGCCCAGATTGTGCCACTGCACTCTAGCCTGGGCAATAAGAGCAAAACTTCATCTCAAAAAAAAAAAAAGAATATGTCCGTGAGAAAACCAGAAAAATGACAATGGACATATATTTCTCCAACAAATTGTTGTATGTTTCTCTTACTATTTTGAATCTGGAGTGTCTCTAGAAGAAATACAAAGGTAAAGGTCGATCTTATGTTGGAATGTGGCCACCTTGTATATGGAATGGATATTGAAAAATAGATATTGAAAATAAGCTCTGAAAAAGGGATGGATAACTATAAAAATACTTAAATACTGTATGTTTATTCAAACTTATTGAAGCAATTTGGTTTTCAAATTGGGCTAAGTAACAGCAACCTTTCATGATTTTTAAAATGGATTGCCCTTAGTTGTGTTCTGAACCATGATTTGAAGTTGTATTCTTTTTATATTTCAAAATATGAGATGGCTCAATTATGGAGGAAATATGACTCAATACATCGAAAAAGTATTCATTTGTGTATATGGAGATCAAAACATTTCTGCTTCTGTCATGTACTTTCTGATTAAATTTACATAAGTTACCTAACATCTCCACTAGTTTTCTATCTCTGCAACAGAGATAACACTTCTGTCTACAAATAACAGAAAATTCAAAGAATTTAAATAAACTCTCTGTGGTCATTATTTTAGTAGAAAATGTATTATTTAATTCTACCCTATTTGCTTATTTTCTTATAATGTCTCAATTTGTATGTGTAATGTATAACGTATACATTTATATATTATGCTATTACCATATATTCTGCTGTCAGTCACTTTCTGTGATTACATGCATGCTGTCATGGAATGTCATACATCTGGAAGTGGGCTACAGTCTATTTCAGGTCGGAGGTATAATAGAATAGAATGCATGTTGTGCTTTTATTAGTACAGCATTCTAAATACTTTTTTCTGATTCTTTGGATTAAAGTTTTCTTCTTTTGTCTGCTTCTTTCATGTGACTTAGCATTTACTCAGTTGTAATAAAATTTTTTTTTAATTTAAATGCTTCTCCCCTAAATTTGCCTGTATTCTATCATCCTAGGTAAATATCTGCCCTGTTTGATTAGTTCATAGCAACTAATTTATATTTTGAATCTTTGTGTGACTTTCAAAAGTATTGCATTCTTAATTTTTTCTTGGATTAAACTGTCCAAAGGAATAAAAAAGATGAATTTTTGAAACTAAGCTTTTCTCTATGCCATCATTCACGAATTGCCTAAGATCCAAATTATAATTTGCACATAATAAGGCCTCTAAAGTTGAATTTCAGTAGACATTATGCTATCAGCTGGGTTGGAAGGAGTTGAGAAAGGGGTTGACTCATAAGGAGATACATCCAATACAGTCATCACTAAATCGTGAAATCCTATTTTTTACCTCTCCTAGATGAGATATAGCTCATGAAAAGGTATCTCCACTGATTCAAGGTCTTAGCAGATGAGTCTGAAAATGCTGACAAAATCAAAACTAAATTTTCATGTTTTTCTTCTACACATTTGTTTTGCCTAGAAGGAAATGTAACCCCAGAAAATTCAAGTTGCCTATACAAGTTCAATCAGGATTGACTTAAATAATCTTGAATAAGTTACTTAACCTTTAAGATTCCAATATACCTTTCTCTATTGCATAGGAATAGTTGTGGTGGACTATAACTCCATTCCTTCTAGCATTAAAATTTGTATGAGTCCTAGAAACTCTATGGTTCATATGAAGTTCTATAATTCATATAAGTCTTGTAAGTTCATATGAATTTAGTCGTATCTCATTTTCCACACACTATTCATTCAACAATATTTACTGAATATCTAATAGGTTTTATTTGCTGTTTGGTGCCTTAGTTCTGTAGCATCTAGGTGCAGTCTGATATGCTAACAATACAAGGTCAATATTTTATAGTTTCATCATTTTGTGAATAATCTCCTAGACAATGTCTTAAATTTATTTTTTCCTATTTCTGTGTATAGGGAAGGAAAAGATTATAGCCATTAAATTGTGATTTTTTCCATTGATTTTACATTTTTAAAACTATTTTGATGGAGCAAAGTATTTCAATCCAATATACTATAGTATTTTAGTCAACATTGTGGGCTCTGGATAGAGTCAGACCACCTGTATTCAAATTTGTATTTGCACTCTCCTTCAGCTTCATTCTCTGTACTTCATTATCTTCTGCAAATCAGATAATACTGTAATTTTGCAGTAAGAATTAAATGATAGTAGTGTGTAGGATAATTTCTTGACTATTTTAAGAATAAAACTACTCTTTTCTGATATTACAGCAAATAAACTGATAAATTATTGTCAAATCAAAACATAATTATCAAGTATCCTTAATTTTTATAATTTAATTTATACGCCTACTTTTTTTCAGAGACTAACTTCATGAGCGCAATTTAACATATTTCTAAGAAGTATCCATTTGCGTATATGGAGATCAAAACATTTCTGCTTCTGTCATGTATTTTCTGATTAAATTTAGGTAAGTTACCTAACATCTCGAGACTAGTCTCCTATCTCTGCAACAGAGATAACTTTTTTCTATAAATAACAGAAAATTCAAAAAATTAAGTGAAATAATTTTGGGAATAATTTTGACAACTTGGAATATGAGCCTGATGATCACTCTATTTGGATTTTTCATCCACCTGATACTTAATGTTGTTACTGTAGAAACTTGGGAAGACAACTCAGGGACTAAATTTTACAAGTCTGTCTTTGAGATCAAAATCCATTAAGACAACCCATTAGAACACTGAAATAAACTCAAATAAAAGTAAGACTACATTGATCCTTTAGAAAAAATGAAGACACGGTTCATGGCCTTCAAAATGCAGTTTCTCCAGTGCCTGGTGTCTGGCCTCAGCAATGAGACAGTAAACCAATATGTGACCAGGGTGTCTTTTAAAACCATATAAACTACTCCTTTTATTTCCTGTGACCACATAACAACAACAAAACAGAATGTCAGTGAAATTTTGGGTCAGTTCTTTACAGAAAGCTGAAAAATATTTTGAGTGCTTTTCAAGGAATTAAACTGATCCAGCAGATTAATTTGGACCAATAGAGGCTTCACTCTTTAAAGCCAATTCTCTCTGCAAAACTTCAATAGCAAAGCCAGGGTGGTGGAAAAATTGCAAACAAAAATATTTTCAACTGAAAATATGAAAACAGATTCAGTCTCCTTTAAGTGATCTACAAAGTACTTAGCCTCATCACTGGCATGTAGAACAAGTCAATGTACTTGTTTAAAATTTTTAAATATTTGTACAGTTATAACCAATAAGAACCAAACAAGCAGCTCTCTAGCATGGGAAACACCAGGTCATAATATCAATATTTAAAGTATATCCTAATTTACCAACTAATTTGTGGACATTATCCCATCACTTAGAATCAGAAAACTCTGTTATCACATTTTTCAAAGCAAACACAAAAAACCCTCTACTGGAAGTATGCCAATTCTCAAGTATAATGTGAGCATTTAGAAGAATACATATTGATTGGAAGGTGACTAAGCTGAAATTAGTTTAATGAATTATAAATATTCAGTGCCCGTGATAGATATTATTTTTCTTTGAAAAGAAATATGTTATTTTTGTAAAACTTTCAAACATTGCTTAATTTGAAAACCATCTATCTTCATTTGGCTGCTGCCTTTCCCAAATCTCTAACAAGACTATGAATTAGTAACTTCAAGACAGTGTAACTCACCATTAAATTTCCTATATCTGAGAAAGAGCTCTTCATTAAAACTCTGCTTCCAAAATGAGATTCAATCATGGCAAATGCAAAACAGTCCACATATGACAGGAAAATCACAAATGCAAATACAAACTAAATTATAGCTTACTGTCAATTATACCTTTAGAATAGTTCTTGGAAAAGTCAAGCTTTTTCTTCAATTAAATGATGTATATAGGGAGGCAAATGAGGACCAGAATCTAGGATTTCAGAATGAAACAAGTTCTAGATAAATTCAAATCTCATTGCAGAATCATTTAGCCAACAGCCCATATGGCCAGCTGCAACTTTATGAATGTGACAAAGGCAGAGTGGTTTGAAACAGCTCAGGAAAAAAAAAAAATATAAAGCACTTGGACATTCAATGGGGATAAATTATAGCTTATAAATTATGTATTTATCTAAGAAGTGAAATTCAAAAAGAATTGCTTAAAAATTATGTTCATAGCATATATGCATTCTGAGGTAGCTGTTGTAAGAAAGGGCAATTTTAACAATGAAATATTTCTCGTATTATTTTCAAAGAAATTAACTTTAATTAAATCAATATGTGGGGGGGGAATTTTGGTTGTTTTTTGTTTTTGTTTTTTTTTTTTGTTTTGTTTTTTGTTTTTTTGGCTATGTAGAATTTCCATATATTTGACTTCTACCTTTTATTGCACTAGTTTGCTCTGGAAATTTGAAAGAAAAGACCATAGAAAAGGAATACCCAAATACTGGTTATTATGGGGAAGATATTTGCAGTATAAAAGGATTCTCATTGTTGTGCTAGAATAAGAAGTGTTGGGGCATATTAAAATATCATTTTCATAATGGCTTGTAAGAGTATAGACAAAAAGCAAGGGACATCTGTCATGAAAAAGATTACCCCAATAGTCAGTATACATTTCAAGATTTTTAGTCACATTACATTATTACTAATAATCTGGCATGTATATATCATCTGAATGGTTATTTATATGCCATTGTTTTCCCTCATTTGCTCAAGTGTCTTTAATTCAGCAAGTTTATTTAATGAAACACATTCATAATAAAACATTAATGGAAACAGAATTTTTGAAAAATGTAAGACTGAGATTGATTGAACTTTTATTTTAACTAAGAAGCAGAATTCTGTATAGGTCTACAGTATTTGAAAACTCAGCAGATCCTTTTAAATGTAAACACTTAATATATATATAACCTAGTCTCAGAGAGGTAACTTAGGACATTAAGTTATAAACTATGCAGATCCCACTTATTTTTCATTCACCCCATGGTCATGACACTGGTCTAGGGCTTGGATTGGAGCCGAAGTTTCTTCACCTGTATCTAAAAATGGGAATGCCTTCAGGAGGCTAGAGGGCAAGACAAATACCATTTGCTGGGCAAAGTCAGGGTTTATTGACAAGAAAAGCCAATATCAAAAAAACCACAGGCAAAATTGCTATGTAGGTCATAAAACCAGAATTTTAGAAGAGACATGGATAGGACCAATATTGCTGCATTTTGGACAGCAGTGATGTGTAGAAGATGGGTGGGGAAATAATGAAGCTGGCAGGAGAAAGTGACAGGTGGCATCAACATTTGCTTTCAATAGCTAGTGCATATACATTTCATGGAAGACCCTGTGGTCTCTAAAAGCCATGATTGGTGTAGCCAGTGGGAGGTAAGTCCAGTTCTTTCATTTTTGAAATTTTCCATACTATCACAGTCTTATATTTAGCCTTTTTCTTGAAAATATTTCTATATAGAATTGTTATTTTCTTGCTGTGGTAAGCACAATATGAGGACAGATATTTAATAATATTAACAGCTAACATTTGTTGAATGGTTAGTTTCACCAACCAGGAACTTAGCACTTTGAACAACATACCTTATTTTACAAAGTAGTAGTCTATTTACATTTTAGTTCTGATGTAACTAAAGTCAGCAAAGTTGTATGGTTACCTGTTTGTAATCATAATAGAGGGATGATGCTTACTTTAACATGGTAATTATGCCCTCTGCTGGTAGTTAATAGTTTCTATACCATCTACTTTTTGAAATGATGCTTGTAAACAAGAGCCCAGGACTATGTCATCATGTGAATTAATTATGCACTACTTTTATAACTCTGGTTTGCTATTCCTAAGGTCAACATTGTATGAAGAAGGCCATGAAAACAGGATATATTTCAGAGGAAGGAAGATTTTTATTAAAAAGTTATATTCCAGGAACTGATTTTCAAGTCTGGAAAGGAAATTGCCTTTAGTAGGGGTAGGACATGAAGAGGGGAAATTTTATTAAAGTGACTTGAAATTGTTATAAGTCAAAAAGTGTGCCAGGGAAAGAGCTATCTTTGAGACTGGATATTTGTGGCAGTAATAGGAAATAAGTATCTGTCTTCAGGATGCAGCATTTAGCATTAGGAAAAAATAAAACACACAAACAAAATATCAATAAGCAAAACAAAACATACTTGTAATCAGATGTATTTTATTTATTTATTTATTTGTTTGTTTATTTATTTATTTATTTAGCAAAATTGAGCAAGAATGAAAATGGAATGGTGCCAAGGGAGCAATTTTTCTCAGGATGTAATTGGAAGACCTAGCCGTCATTCAAATCTTCAGATTTGCATTGCTCCAGTTTCATCTGAAGAGCACCAGATTCAAAAAGCAGTCTCTGATTTTCTTCCTTGGAGGAAGAGCTAGTGTAAGGCTCTATCCATGATACAGAAGCTGGCAGAAGTTGAGATTTCTCAGTGCTGTATGTTCCCATTTGCAAGATCCTCTGGAGGAAGTATTTAGGACCATCTGCAAGGAAAAGCTGAGACTTGTCCTAGAAAACATGGCCTTCTCTTTTTCAACTATTCTTCATATTATCGTCATGTCAGCAGAATTCTTCACAGGGATCACAGTAAATGGGTTTCTTATCATTGTTAACTGTAATGAATTGATCAGACATAGAAAGCTAATGCCAATTCAAATCCTCTTAATGTGCATAGGGATGTCTCGATTGGGTCTGCAGATGGTGTTAATGGTACAAAGCTTTTTCTCTGTGTTCTTTCCACTCTTTTATGTCAAAAAACTTCATGGTGCAGCAATGATGTTCCTTTGGATGTTTTTTAGCTCTATCAGCCTCTGGTTTGCCACCTGCCTGTCTGTATTTTACTGCCTCAAGATTTCAGGCTTCACTCAGTCCTGTTTTCTTTGGTTGAAATTCAGGATGCCAAAGTTAATATCTTGGCTGCTTCTGGGAAGTCTTCTGGCCTCTGTGAGCATTGCATCTCTGTGTATCGAGGTAGATTACCCTAAAACTGAGGAAGAGGGCGCCCTCAGAAACACCACACTTTATTTTGCACACAAAACAAAGATAAAGAAAATTAGTGAAGTGTTTCTTGTCAACTTGGCATTATTATTTCCTCTAGCCACATTTGTGATGTGCACTTCTATGTTACTCATCTCTCTTTACAAGCACAATCATCGGATGCAACATGGATCTCGTGGCTTTAGAAACGCCAGCACAGAAGCCCATATAAATGCATTAAAAACAGTGATAACATTCTTCTGCTTCTTTATTTCTTATTTTGCTGCCTTCATGACAAATATGACATTTAGTTCACCTTACAGAAGTCACCAGTTCTTTATGCTGAAGGACATAATGGCAGCATATCCCTCTGGCCACTCAGTTATAATAATCTTGAGTAATTCTAAGTTCCAACAATCATTTAGAAGAATTTTCTGCCTCAAAAAGAAACTATGAAGAGGAAGAACAGTGTGAACTATTTCTTTCCGTGATATAGATTCAATGGACTTACTTGGGTTTTGTGTGCTAACTCTCCGTCTCTCCGGTAATCTTCTGCCAGTGTCTGATCCCCAAGACAAGTGAGGCGCTAATTTTGATGTTGGATGGGTGGGATATGTCTTTTTTTCACGACTTACATACTTAAAACTATTGTGATGGTAATACATTTAAGTAACAATACTTGCACTGGAGTATAGTTACATTTTAGAAATTAAAAAAATACTAAGACTTCATTTGACTGAGCAACGTAGTTCTTTTAATCTCTCTACCCAAGTCATCGGGAAGCACCTGGTTTAAACAAGAAAAAGTATCTTGATTTAGTTCAAGAATTGAAACAATAAAATAATTTGGCTTTAGGGACATTTAAGTATTTTTCAAAGAGATTCAAATTTTATGTTGAAACTGTCTGTCATAGCATGTCCCCAGCAATACTGGTTATGCTCTTATATTGCTTTTGATTTCGGATTGGAAAATGATAAGATGCAAATTGAGTTGGCATGCCTATGCATACATAAACACAATCCAAAGCCTCAATTATTTTACAAAACAGAAATCTTTTCCAGCTCTCAGGAGTACTAAACCCACTCCCAGAGAGAATGTGGAGGAGGTTGCTGATAGCCGGATCCCAGGGAACAAATGTTCAACACCAAGTATCTTAACTTCTTTCCAACTGAGAATTTTGCCTGGAGTATGGCAGCATCAAATGCCTTGAAGGTCTAAAGTAAAACAGATCCCTGTTTACTCTTGAAATCTATTGCTTGATTTGAATTGATTCTGCTCTTTAAGGATCTCGAATAGTCTTACTTTAGGAAAGAAAAATATGTTTTGCAATATCTGACATCACTTAGGATATCTGTTTAAATCTACAAAATCCACGCCAGATGCAGTGGCTCATGCCTGTAATCCCAGCACTTTGGGAGGCCAAGGTGGGTGGATAACTTGAACCCAGGAGTTTGAAACCAGCCTGCGCAACATGGCAAAAACCCATCTCTACAAAAAAATACAAAAACTAGCCAAACATCGTGGTGCATGCCTGTAATCCCAGCTGCTTGGAAGCTGAGGTGAGGGAATTGCTTGATCCCAGGAGGTGGAGGTTGGAGTGAGCCGAGATTGCGCTACTGCACTCTAGCCTGGGTGACAGAGCAAGACCCTGTCAAATAAGTAAGTAAATAAATCTATAAAATCCTTATTGGCTCTTGAAGATAAAAGATACATTTTAGTATTTTAATTGTAAATAAATTGCTATTAAAGTAGATTAAAAGTTGCTGGGATAAGGGAAAAAACTAAATATGTGTAGGAATATGTGCAATGATTTGCTACCAGATAAAAAAAAATTAGAATCTTTATTAGTATTTCCCTGACTATACTCTGAGGGAGAGGTTCTCAAAGTTGACCAGACATCGGAATCCCCTGGAAGGCTTGTTAAAACACAGATTACTGGGCCCCACCTCCAAAATTTCTGACTCAGCAGTTTTAAGATAGGACCTAAGCATTAGCATTTCTTATGAGTTTCCAATGATATTCATGCTCTCGGCCACACTTTGAGAACTGATTTAGAGTCACTGTACTATAGAGATTAAGAACCTGGCCTTAGGCCAAACTGGATGGGTTTGCCTCTTGACCCAGCTGCTTATTAAATGTATAATCTTGAGCAAGATGTTAGACTATCTTTCTCCGTTTTTTCATCTGTAAAATGAGATAATAAAAGTAACTACTACCAAAGATTGCTGTGAGATTTTGCTGGCAAGTGTAAAACACCTAGAACAGTACCCGGTCCACAGCAAAGATCAGTTAAGACCAAATATTGCTTTAAGTCAATAAAAATGTTCAATTGCCACTATCAGGAAGGCATGAATATTATTTCTTAAACTTTTCTAGTGTTTGAAATTGGGCAAATAAAACTAAAATTGTACATTGGTACTTGAGAAAAAGAGGTGAAGTCTACTTCGGTTTAGAATGGTAAATAGGGTTAGTATTGGATGAGTCATAAAAGAGAATAAATGAGTATTTTGGAATGCTGTAAAAAGCAACAGGCTAAATAAGGTGGTGAAATAGGAATTATAAACTGCTGGAGGATGACAAATAGACAATAAACATCTTAGGGTGGGAGTGGAGAAAGGGACCAAGAGGCTGAAAGGTGAGGTAAAAGAGAGGAGAGAAGGCAATATTGACCATTTTGCCTGGGTCCTTTGGAAAAGCTGCTGATGGTGGGATCCAGACTGGTCTCAGTTGTGGTGCACTGTGGTATACATGGTGCATGATGGATGCTTGACCTGGTAAGTAAATATGGAACAAGATAATTCCTTCTTTGAAGTATCACTCCCCCTTAGTCAAGGGAGCATATTTTAATCTGTATGACTGGAACATAGATAACTGAGGAAGGAGGCGGCTAACCATAATAAATTTAAGAGGCTCCTTAGAAAAAAGGGGGGGAAAACACAAATTAACAAGCAAGCTTTGAACGTCAGAAGCACTGACACAGACAACCTCAAACTTGAAAGGCAGCCAGATTTACTATAGGCACAATATGATACCATCATACATTATTAGGTGTATTTTACTCATGCATAGCCCTACTTTGTAAACAAATCTACCATATATTGATCTCTATTTCTGAAAGTGATCAAAAGGCCCACTTCCCTACAGCAATCACTGATCTTGTTTAGAAATACATACTCTAAAATTTATTGAGGTTCTATGGTGCAATAAGCATGACTGTCCTAAAATGACATTGAGAGCTCACCTTTGGTGGCCTGGACACTGAGAAAATTAGAATTTGGGGCTGCTACCAACTCCTAGTGGTAAGGCTGCTTTCAAACTCAACCTATCACTGAATTGTTAGCCCTTTCCCTTGAAAAAGAGGAATGCAACTTCACACAGCTTCCCAAAGTCACCAGGTATCAATAGACAACTTTCCCAAACAACACCTCCACGAACAGCTGGTATCCAAACTCAGTAAAGATGGTGCCCAGATAACCTGTTAGTCAGTCTGTTCTGCCCATCTTCTCCCATTGATAAAATTTCTCTCAGGCTTGCTCTGTGATAAAGGAGAATGACAAGAGGAGGAATTCTTACCACCCCAAATGTTCACCCACCATGTGTCCAACAGAGCGTCCTGGGCCTGGTCATTTACCCAGGGGATATTAAAAGGATTGGACCACACAAATGCATTTATATTTTTCCTCATCTTTCATTGTAAATTTGTTACCCATGAAAGTCTATTCCCTATCCCATACTGTGTGACATGTCAGATGGTGGCCACAAAGCGGCTGCTTTGCACAGCTGTTTCAAGGATAAATTCAGGCATGTCTAATCTCCAGTGTCCAGTCTTAAAGCACCTCACCTTCCCAACAGGTTTCCAAAGGGTGCCAGCTCATTTCCCACTGCCAGTTCTCTTATTGTGCTGATATGTGATTAATACGGCTTTATGAATCTGAATTT
>NW_012102676.1:4922755-4925116 GCF_000951045.1 Mandrillus leucophaeus | reverse complement strand
ACCCATATCTTAGGAGATTTTGGACCAAAGAAGAGTAAATAACTAGCCCAAATCAAATAAACTGTAAAGAAAAAAAGTCAAAATTATTTATGGGATTTATGAGATAATTGGAAACTTGAATTGTGGATATTCAATAATACCAATGAATATCATGTTCATTTTTTTAGATGTCATAATGGTGCTTATGTTTTAAAAATAAAGGTGTTCTTATCTTTTGGGGATAATATGCTAATATAATTACTGATAAAATATTGTGATGCTTCAAAACAATATGGGAAGGGAGAAAAGTTGGAGATATATTTGAGGCAAGTGTGTGAAACAGGATTAGCCATAAAAGGTAATTTTTTAAACTGGATGATGGTTACATGGGGGATTCATTACCAATGTCTACTTTTGTATATATTTGAAGTTTTCTATTTTAAAAATCTTGTTTTAACTTACCAAGAGATATGTATCTATGGAGTGTAGGATTTGATTAACAAAAAGAAGGAGGAATTTTCCCCATAAATTATGTAGCAGAGGCTGAGCGTGGCAGCTCACACCTGTAATCCCACCAATTTGGGAGGCCAAGGTGAGAGGATTTCTTGAAGCCAGGTGTTTGAGACCAGCCTGGGTGACAGAGCATGACTGTGTTTCTGAAAAAAAGAAAAAGGAAACAAAAAGAAAACTATGTTACAGAAATCTGTAGGTTGAGCCATAGATTACAAAGAACTTGTAATCTTTGTTTGTTTTAAGAAATGTCCTTTGAAGAAATTAAGTCAACCTTCTTAAGCCCCAGGTGAAAACTGCCTCTCAGAATCACGTAATATATCAAATATCAAACTCATATAGCTTTATAAAGCCGATAACTAAACAGTTACGAAAGGTGAGTTGTCAAGACTTACTTAGTAAAACTGAATTGGAGTTCAGTTATTCATATGCTCTCTTTCTGTGTATTTATTGAGTATTGAGCTTGTTGTGCTGATTTTCAACCTTTGGAAATAAAAGCGTGAGATTTATTGCTTTGTTGCTAGGTTTTAGGCAACAATCAGAGGCCCTAGTTTTACTTTTCTTTTTCTACTCTGACTTGAGTGTGGTAGAAAATTAATTCGGTTTCTTAGCAACCCAGATGAGCAAAACTTAAATGTACTTTGGCTTCTTTTGTAAAGCAAAGGATAATGTTTCCCTTAAAAACTGTTAGTCTCTCTTGGCTTTACAGAAAAGATTTGCTGAGATATATTACTCTAAAACTTTTATGGAAAGCTATCTTTCAAATGGTAAGTGAAGTAACTGGTTTTCTAATGAATGCTCCTGCCTTTTGTTTTTAGTTTGGATTCTTCTTGTTTGTCAAACTGACTAGCTCTTTTGAGCCTATATGTTTTATATGTTAAGGTAGATAAGATGAATTCACTTATGAGAAAAGCAATTCATTTATCCATGATATAATAAATAAATAAGAAATTATGAAAAGTATATTAAGAAAGAGAAAGCCCTGCTAAAAGACAGTGTTGAATTTCCCTTCATACAAGTTTACAAATGTGTATGAATTTGTGGTCTAAAAAGTTTACCGTGATCACGATAGCAGATCATATTACTTTTTTTATATTGACAATTTATTAAGTTATCAAATGTATCCGTATCTATTTATTTACCTGTCTATATCTACCTATCTATCTACCTCCCAAATTTAATGTATAAAATTAAACTCAGATATGTAAGCAAAGGAACTTCAAATTTGCATATATTTACTAACTAAAGAAATGTATTTATTTTTCTATTAGCAAATTTAAAAGCAGATAACAAAAATATTCAGTGACTTTCCTGGAGAAAATATTTGAGGAAGAAATTCAAATGAATGCGTTTTGTATTGTCACTATTATGGTGAAGTTTTTCATTATTTAGAAAAAAAATATTTTTAGACGTTTGGGTTTTACATACAGTTTTCAAAAGGTGAATATAATTTTCACAATTTGGCAAACATAGTTGTTATGATTGAAATATATAAAATTTGCATTTTTGTAAGGTTGAAAATGGTTGAATAGCAATTTCACACAACTCAATCTAAAATATGCAGAATTATGCATAGAGTTTGTAGAGACAGAAATCCTTCTTAATGATTTTATAATTTAATTAGGAGTTGACATAAATAAATTATCCAGGTACAAGTCAAAATGAAGATTTGAATTCATTGTTGTATTCAGAAAAAGAAAACATAAATCCTGATACAGAGATTTGAAAATGCTTTGATTGGAGGCAGTGTTTAAACTTATCCTTGAGGTATAAATATACTATCTTAGGTATAGAATAAATCTGCTTATTGAATGCAGATAAAGTCATTCTTTTATTTTCAATGAAACATCTTGGACAACATATAGCTTTTTA
>NW_012102676.1:4917175-4920595 GCF_000951045.1 Mandrillus leucophaeus | reverse complement strand
GGTTTTGATGTTGAAAACTTGTTTTGAGGGAAAAATCCCTACATGTTTGTTTAAAGGTAATTAAATTGTATCACTAACTGTTCCTGTGCAGTAGTAACAGCCACCTTATATAGTAAATGTGGGGCAGAATTCATTTAGAAAGTGTTAAACTGCATTTCCAGACATGGTTGTAGTGTATTTTTAATTAGTGCATGTATGTTAATGTATAATTGCTAGTAGAACAAAGTTATATTTTTAAAACTGTTACTTGTAGAAACCCTTCCAGTTTTCCCAGATACCATGGGCTTTGTGCATAGTTTATACAAATCTTTAATTTTCCAGACTGTCTTTTCAGTTTGTGGGTTTTGTGGAATTTAAGCATTTTTATGTTAGATAAAATGTTACAAAAAGTACTCACTCTCTTATTCTATCAAAAGTTAATTTTAATCTCAGTCTACATCATGCTACATTCTCCGGCTTCTTTGAAATAATGTGTGGTCTGTATGCCTTTTTGTATGACAACTATTAAAAGATAACCAACTGGCATGAACTGACTGAGAATTCTAAGTATAAAACTCATGTTAATTTTTGAGGGTCATTTAGTTTTGTGACAGGGCATTCGGTGAAGCCTTGTGACTTCCCTGCAGATAACAGGTTGAGTATATATAGGAATGAATCTGGCTTTAGGGCTCAGTCATTTGAGATCTTTTATTGGCAGCCACAAGTAACTAAAACTGAAAACTAAGCTTATTTTTGAGAAATGGCTCAAGTTTCTGGTTTTTTCTTTTTTTAAGTTGTACTCATTAAGGAAGTCACTAGATAGCATTTCATTGGGGAAAAAAATCAATCCATGATGCTTATGTGGTATATATAAGAAAATGCTATGTAAGGAAACTAATCTATTTGAAAACATGGTTATATTAGAAGAAAAATTTTATTTTCATTTCTATATCATACACATGGAAGAATTGCAAAAATACAAGCATGAGTTGCTCCAATGTACTTTGAGAGTTTGTATATTGGCATGTATGGACTAAATCAGGGTGAAACCAATGTTAATACAAAATTTAAGGGTATGTTAACTAAAGCAGGGGCCCCCAACGCAAACCAGGCCACACAACAGGAGGTGAACGGTGGGCCAGAGAGCAAAGCTTCATCTGTATTTACAGTCACTCCCCATTGTTTACATTACCGTCTGAGCTCTGCCTTCTGTCAGATCAGTGGTGGCTTTAGAGTCTTACAGGAGCGTGACCCCTGTTGTGAGCTGCACATGTGCTCCTTATGAGAATCAAATGCCTGATGATCTGTCACTGTCTCCCATTACCCCCAGATGGGACAATCTGGTTGAAGGAAAACAAGCTCAAGGCTCCCACTAATTCTACATTATGGTGACTTGTATAATTATTTCATTACACATTGCAATGTAATAGCAATAGAAATAAAGTGCACAGTAAGTGTAATGCACTTGAATCAATCTGAAACCACCTCCCCATCCTTCCTCAGGCTGTGGAAAAGTTGTCTCCCATGAAATCACTCCCTGGTGCCAAAAAGATTGGGGACTGCTGAACTAAAGGATGATATTTCTAAGATATTTTGACTATTAAGTCATTTAATACTTTTCAATAAGTAGGATATTTACCATGTTTTGAAACTATATGAATGTAGGAAAATGACTTAAGACTAACGTTCAGGTGTGACATTGTATGGTTTGACCCTCTAGGATAACTGTTTTTCTCTACAGATTATAATTTTGGAATTATTTCAGTAATTAGGTTTTTGCTTTGGAACGATCTTATGATGGAACTAGGAATTACTGCTTTGAGAGAACCTGTGTATATTCTGGTCATTATCTGTTTCATCCTTAGTACAATTTTAACTTGTACAGATTTATTCTAATTAACCCATAAGGGTCAATGCAATGTGTAAACTTGTTTTGATTAATTATACTAAATATCGTTGCTAAGTATAGTTAACCTAATCTGCTATGAAACATTAGAATTTATTTCTTCCATCCTACTGTATGTTTTTACCCATTAACCAACTTGTTCTCATAACCCCCTCTTACTCACCCACTCTTCACATATGAGTGAGAACATACAGTGTTTGTCTTTCTGTGCCTGACTTATTTCGCTTAACATAATGACTTCTATCTCCATCCATGTTACTGCAAAAGACCAGGATTTTGTCCAGGCGCAGTGGCTCTGTAATCCCAGTACTTTGGGAGGCCAAGGTGGGTGGATCGCCTGAGGTCAGGACAAAAATAAGCCGGGCGTGGTGGCGGGCGCCTGTAATCCCAGCTACTTGGGAGGCTGAGGCATGAAAATCACCTGAACCCGGGACGCAGAGGTTGTAGTGAGCTGAGACCATGCCATTGCACTCCAGCCTGGGCAACAAGGCCAAAACTCCATCTCAAAACAAAACAAAACAAAACGAAAAACAGGATTTCATTCTTTATTTTATGGTTGACTGGTATTCTACTGTGTGTGTATATACCACATTTTTTTTTAATCCTGTGTTCAATTGGTGGATACAGCTGGATTTTATATCTGTGCTAATTTGGGAGTTCTTGTTTTTGTTTTTGTTTTTGTTTTTGAGACAGGATCTTACTCTGTCACCCAGGCAGGATCATGATCCGGCAGTGGCATGATCATGGCTCACTGCAGCCCCAAACTCTCCAGACTCAGGAGATCTTCCTACCTCAGCCTCCCGAATAGCTGGGATGACAGGCACATGCCACCAAGCCTGGCTAATGTAGAGACAGGGTCTCACCATGTTGCCCAGGATTGTCTCAAACTTCTTTTCTTTTGGAGTAGTATTCCACAGTGGGATTTCCGGATATTATGGTAGTTCTGTTTTTACTTTTTTGAGAAATCTCCATACTGTAGTGATTGTATTAATTTACATTCTCACCAACAGTGTATACATAGTTTCCTTTTTTCTACACCCTTGCTAGCATATGTTACTTTTTGTCTTGGATAATAGCCATTCTAACTGTGGTGGTTTTGATTTGCATTTCTATGTGATTAGTGATTTAGAGCAATTTTTCATATATCTGTTGGTCTTTTGTATGCCTTCTCTTGAGAACTGTTTATTCTTGTGCTTTGTCCGCTTTTTACTAGGATTGTTTGGGGTTTTTGCTGTTGAGCTGTTTAAGTTCCTTGTATATGTTGGATATTAGTTCTCTGTTGGGTGATTAGTTGGCACATATTCTCTTCTATTCCACAGATTGTCCCATCACTCTGTTGTTTATTTTGCTGTGCAGAGTCTTTTAGTTGAACATAGTCTCATTTGTCTATTTTTGTTTTTATTGGTTATGCTTTTGAGGTTTTAGCCATAAAATCTTTGCCTAAACCAATGTCCTGAGGAGCTTTCCCTATGTTTTTTTGGTAGTAGTTTTATAATTTCAGGTTTTATGTTAAAGTCTTTAATCCATCTTGAGTT
>NW_012102676.1:4905946-4916731 GCF_000951045.1 Mandrillus leucophaeus | reverse complement strand
TCATATATATTATATATATATAAAAAACCGTAAAAGATCCCAAATTGCCAAAGTAATACTGAGCAAAAAGGACAAAGTTGTAAACATCACACTACCTATCTTCAAAACATATTACAAATCTAGAGTAATCCAAACAGCATGGTATTGGTATAAAAATTGACACATATACCACAGGTACAGAATAGAGAATCCAGAAATAAATCCACATATTTACATTTAACTTATCTTCCTCAAAGCCACCAAGAACCTACATTGGGGAAGAAAAACCCTCTTCAATATATAGTTGAAAAACTGGATAACCACATGCAGAGTTTTTCTCTGCTATGTTTTAGAAACAATGAACACTGACTGATACACATGTCAAAGTCTTCAAAGTGCATTAAGTTTAATCTTAAAGTGGAAGGTTTAATTAAGGGCAGGCTGTACTAAGGTTAGACATACCATCAACCAAATACACCAGTGGTCATTGACCTCTTAAATTTTCCAGTCTTGCACTGATCGTCACCTCCACAGCAAATATCTGACAAAATCTTTTCTTATCCAAGTGTAAAGACTTATTTTTTAGCCCAGCATCTTATTTTTTGTTATTTAGTTTTCCACAATATTTAGATGAGCATTTATGTGAATGACTGAATAGATTTGCACTGTGTCGTTATCTAAACATGAAAACGGGATCAGTAACTTTTGTTGGATTTGGGCTTACTATTGATAAACCCTCTAGAATATATAGTTTTAAGTATTGTCTATGCAGGTGATTGGCAATAGTTAGATAAATTTATGAGGAATGCTGCAGAAAGGGTCTCTGAATTCTCTGATTGTACTCAGGCCTCCTTGATCCCACAATTAAAATATTAGCATAAGCATGGTATTGTCATTTTTGCTTAAATTTTATTCTCATTTTTTATGTAAAATTATATTGTCTTGGAGATAGCAAGGATGAGCAATAATCCTCCATTTAAGTCTCCATAAAATTATAAATCTAATACTACAAAACCAACTAAAATGTATTTCATTTGCATTGGACTTTTCCTACCACCATTCCAAGGATTAGTGTCATGTTCATGCTGAAGAAAATAAAATAATTTGCAGTTACTTATTGATTTCTCATCATTTATGTCATGTTGTCCTGAGGCTGGATCTAAACTTTGAGTTCCTAATCATTGCTCAGATTGTGTGGCCTCATAAGATTGTGTATAATGAGTAAACAAGCATGTGTACACTTGTTAACTTGACGAGTTTCTGTATGTCACACTTTAAGCCTTTTTAAAAATAAAGTGCTGGGCTATGCTTGGTGGCTCATGCCTGTAATCTAAGCACTTTGGGAGGCTGAGGCAGGAGGTTCGCTGGAACCCAGAAGTTCGAAATCAGTCTGGGAAACATAGAGACCTCATCTCTTTCAAAAAATTTAAGAAATAGTAATTATACGAAAAAAAATTTTTTTTAAGTGCTGGTCTTTTTTGTTAATGTTAAACATTTACCAGAGTCACTTGCACACAGATATTTCTTCAACTTAAAAAAAAGCTACCGGTCAAAATTCCATGAACATGTTGATTGCTTTAATATATTAATATAATGATGGATAATATGCTGATATATATTAACATATTTTACTCATGTTATCCTATTAATTAAAACTATTGGTGAGCAAAATTTGAGCACTAAGAGATTAGAAATGTACTTTTGGATGATATTAAAATATGACGGTAAAAGCAAACAAACAATGAAAATGACATTAAATTATATTTGACCAGAACTCACAAAGGCAGTTAGGAAATCCAAGTGTCTAGAGATGATGACTGTGTAAGAACCTAGATAATCTTCATATAGAAAAGGCAAAGATTTCTGCAATGTGGCTGAGTTTACTGATGGTGCTGGGAACTTTGCTGGCTATCTGAGAACTGCCAAGGAAGGCTCTTGCCTCTTCAAGTGTTTTTGAGAAGGAAAGGTTGTATTAAATCATCACCTCCACAGAGTACCTTCCAATTGTCATGAGAGCTTTGTGTAACACATGAGAAAATAGGCTTCACTTGCACCAGCATGATTTCCATAGAGACATGAAGAACCCGACCACTGTTATTCTTCTAGGGGCAGAGAACTGAACCTCTGTCTCATTCTGTCTCTGAGGAAGCCACAGTGATAAAGAGATTGAGATTAAAGCAAGAACAGAAAATGTCTTTGTAACTGAAAGGATACATATGTTATCTAAAGTAATATCTTGGGACCACATGGCTATCACAGCTACCACAATATGTGAATTTGTTAGAGTTTCATAAATATTTATGCTATTCCTTTCCCAGACACTCAGAAAATACTTGGGAGTTGCAAAGATCCATGCCTAGGTTTGTTTGGCAGTAAAATAAAACCTTGACGTGAATTCCTGCAGTCTTTTCTTTTAGCGTAGTCTGTTTTCTCAAATACCCAGAAGCTGGTGGGAGAAGAAACTTGAATTCCAAGGTTTTAATCATTAGATCATTTTAGATAGAAACTCAGAACCTCTATTTTTGAGCACCAATTTGTAGATGTTGGAGATTTGTTTTAAATAATCTCTGGAGCTCACTGACCTGTCTAGAAGAAGAATGGATAAGGCATAAGGATTGAGCAAAATTTACTTTTGAAAATTTTACTTTTTTCTTTGACAATGTCTAATCCTGCCCTTTGGGAAGGATAAAGCTCTGTAAAAGCACAGGGCCACCTCCTGTTTTCTGAACCCTTTCTATGGATGGGGATGAATCTATGTATTCCACTTATCAGAGTAGGTTTACCCTCATGGATTACATTTGAGGTCCCACATCTGAGTGGTTGACATACTGTGTCAATATAGCTAGCCTAAGTGTCCCTGTATTAGCACTGGCTTGTTTAATAAGTTATCAGCTGGTGGAAGGACCTAGGAGACTGTATATATAAGCTGAGAGAGAGGCATCAGTGATATAGGGATCTGTGCCAACTGTTCATTCAGCCTACTTTTGTCTTTCGCATTTTCTCTTGCCCTAAAACATATTGCATCCATTATGGGATAGATGATTGCTGTGACCATTCGGTCTTATGACTTGGTAGGTCTAATAGCACTTCAGCTCAAGCTGCACAACTCTGGATTTATACTTACTTGACATGCCTTTCTCACTAAGCTTAATAATTTCTAGGTTTCATTTAATGACTTTCACTTTAACATTTAGATGACATTGTAGGGTGGTTAATTGGCTTAGTTTCAATATTGTTGTGTCTCAGGGACTAAGGAGGCCAGAAGAGGAAGAGAGAGAGGGAAATGACCTGTCGGTGGAGCAGTCAGAACACACACAACATTTATCAATTAAGTTTACTGTCTTATGTGGACGTGCTCATGCTGCCCTAAAACAATTACAATAGTAACATCAAAGATCACTGATCACAGACCATCATAACAGACATAATAATAATAAACCAGTTTAAAATACTGTACAGATCATTAAAATTTGACCTAGGACACAAAATGAGAGCATGCTGTTGGAAAAATGGTGCAGATAGACTTGCTTGAGGCAGGTTAGCCACAAAATTTTAACACAATGGAAATGCAATATCTATGAAGCACAATACATTGCAGAACGATAAAATGAGTTATGTCTGTATATAGAAAGAGAATTAATTTGATTGTGTTTATCTTAAATTCTGTGACCTTAATGGACTCACTTCTTAATTTTAGGAGGTTTCCAAAATAGATTTGTTTGGATTTCTATGTAGACAGTCATGTCTGTTGTAAGTAGGGACTGTTCTATTTTTTCCATCCTGATCTGTATGTCCTTTAATTATTTTCTTGTCTTATTGCACAGTGTACAACTTCCAGCACTGTTTTGCATAAGGGTGATAAAAGTAGATATAGTTCCTTTATTCTTGATTTAGAGAGAAACCATTCAGTTTTTCACCACTAAATATGATGTTATTATAGCTATGTCCTACATAACACTTTGGTCACTGATGGACTGCATATATGAGAGTGGTCCCACAAGACTATAATGGGGGTGAAAAAAATCATATTGCCAACTGATGTCTTGGCCATGATAATGTTGTAGCACAATGCATTACTTACATGTTTGTGGGATTGCTGCTGTAAACAATCCTACTGTACTCCCAGTGTGGTATAAAAGCAAACAACTATGCATTTTACATGCATTTACTACATTTTACTAAAATTTTTGTCATTATTTTATTTTATTTTATTTTGGAATGGAGTCTTGCTCTGTTGCCCAGGCTGGAGTGCAGTGGTGCAATCTCAGCTCACTGCAACCTCTGCCTCCTGGGTTCAAGTGATTCTTGTGTCTCAGCCTCACAAGTAGCTGAAATTACAGGTGTGCGGCACCATGCTTGGCCAATTTTTTATGTTTTTGGCAGAGATGGGGTTTCACCATTTTGGTCAGGCTTTTCTTGAACTCCTGACTGCAAATGATCTGCCTACCTCAGCCTTCTAAAGTACTGAGATTGAAGGTGTGAGCCACTGTGCCTGGCCTTTGTCATTATTTTAGAGTGTGCTCCTTTTACTTATAAAAATGTTAACTCCTAAACAGTCTCAGGCAAGTCCATCAAGAGGTGTTCCAGAAGAAAGCATTGCTATCATAGGAGATGACATCTTCATGCATGCTCTTACCCGTGAAGACCTTTCAATGGGAAAAGACACGGAGGTAGAAGACTGATATCAATGATCTTGATACTAGGTAGACTTAGGCTGTTGTGTGTATTTGGGTCTTAGTTTTTAATAACAAATTTTAAAAGTAAATAATAAAAATAAAAAATTTCACAAGTAGAAAAGTGCTTGTAGAACAAAGATACACAAAAAGATAATCTTTTGTACAGCTTCATAATATTTGTGTTTTAAGTTGTGTTATTACAAAGTAGAATCAAATTATTATTAAAAATTAAAGTTTATAAAGTAAAAGTTATAGTAAGCTACAGTTAATTTATTGTTGAAGAAAGAAAAATGTTTTAATGAATTCAGTGTAGCCTAAGTGTACAGTGTTTATAAAGTCTACAGTATCATACAGTAATGTCCTAGGCCTTCATAGTCACTCACCACTCACTCACTCACTCACTCACCCAGGCAACTTCCAGTCCTGTAAGCTCCATTTATGGTAAGTGCCCTATACAGGTGTACCATTTACAAAATCTTTTATGTTATATTTTTTTACGTGCATTTTATGTATTTAGATATGCTTAGATACATAAATACCATAGTTGGTGAGTGTTACCAAACTGTTACCATAAATGTAACACTTACTGTGTTATAGTAGCCTACAGTATTCAGTACAGTAATATGCTGTACAGGTTTGTCACCTAAGAGGGATGAGCTATTCCATATAACCTAGGTGTATAGTGGCTGCTATATATACCATCTAGATCTGTGTAAGTACACTCTAGGACATTCGCACAATGGCAAATCACTTGACAGAACATTTCTCAGAATGTATCCACATCATTAAACAACACATGACTGTCTAATGTTAGCTTTTTGTAGATGCTTTTTCTCAAGTCGATAATGTTTCCTCTATTCCTGCTTTATAGAGAGCTTTTATCATGAATGGATATCGAAATGTGTTAAATGTGTATTATGCATCAACTGATATAATGTAACTTTCCTTCTTTTGTTTGTAAACGTGGTGGATTATTTTGATTGACTTTGTGAGATTTAATCAGGCTTGTTTTTCTGGAAACAATCCCCCGCTGGACATGGGTAAATTTTGAAAAATATACTGTAGAAGTCCATTTGTTAAGTTATACATATCTTTATATATATATGTATATATGTGTGTGTGTGTATATATATATGCACACTCTCCTGGTTTTAGTATCAGTGTAATAATAGCTTCAAAAAAAATAAATTGGGAAATGTTCTTTTTCTGTTTTCTGGAAAAGATAGTGTAGAATTGGTGTTAACTTTTTTTAAAACATGTTAGAATTCTCCAGTGAAACCATCTAAACCTAGATATTTCTTTTTTGGTAGTTTTAAAATTATGAATTCTATTTTCTTAATGGTTATAGAGTTATTCACATGATCTATTCCTGCGTGGTGAGTGGAGTTAGTTTGTGTTGCAGCAGGAACACTGCATTTTGTCCATTTTGTCTAAGTTGTCTAATTTATGTGTGTGGAGTGGTTTGAAATATTCCTTGATTGTCCTTTGTAATGTGTGATGTCTGTAGTGATATCGCCTGTTTCATTACGATATTTAAAATTTGTGTCTTTTCCTTTTAATTTCTGCTTGAGTCTGCTAAATTTTATTAATCTTTTAACAGAGCTATCTCTTTGTTTCATTGAGAAAAACTATTGTTTTTCTCTTTTAAATGTGTTTTCTGTTCTTATCTTCATTAATCCCCACCCTCTACTTGCTTTCAGTTTATTCTGCTCTTCTTTTTCTAGGTTCCTGAGGTGGAAATCTATTGCTCACTTGAGACTTTTCCTCTTTACTAATGCATGCATTTATTGCTATAAGTTTCCTTCTCAGTACTTTCATATGTCACAGTTTCATGTTTATCCAGTTCAACATATTTTTTAAATTTTTCCTTGAGACCCCTTCTTTGACCAATAGATTATTTAGAAGTGTGTTTTTAAATTTCCAAGTGTTTGGGAATTTTCATATCTTTCTTATGCTCATTTCCAATTGGATTCCCTACAATGATTTCTGGTTTTCACCTGCTCTGGTTGATTACTGTCTCTTTTAAATTTGCTGTGGTGAGTTTTAGGGCCTAGGATAGCTCTATCTTGCCATGTGTTTTGTCAGCATTCGAAAAAATACGTGTATTCTGCCGTTCTGTGGAATATTCTGTAAATGCCAAATCGATTCTTTTGGTTAATGGCATTTTGAGTTGTTTTATATTCTTGCTGATTTTTTCCCTCTTTTTAAAAATATGAAATGCTTCACAAAATTTTGTGTAATCTACATGCAGGAGCCGTGTTAATCTTGTCTGCATCATTCTAATTTTAGAAAGTGCTGCCAAAGCCAACACTCCTTGCTGATTTTCTGTCTAGTTCTATCAATTATTGAAAAAGGCATGAGGAAATTTCTAACTATAATTGTGGATTCATCTATATCTCCTTTCAGTTCGGGCAGTTTTCTTTTTTTAAAAAAAAATCAAAAAAAATTATTTAATTAAGCATAAAGTTACTTTCACATTTATCTACAACCACAGTGAATGCAGTTCTTGGCATGCAGACACAGCTTTTAGAATTTAAAGCCTCCCCACCTGCGAGATTACATATATAAAACTTCCACTATTGTTTCTATAGTAGTGGATTAGTTCCCGAGATTAAAAGTTATACGATCTAGAATATACTAAAATGGAAATGATTTACTCATAGATTTGTGTTTAAATCATCTTTATTTACAAAATACTATCCTAAGAACTATAATTCCATTAAACTTCAATTTCAGAAAAGTGTAATCATGTAAGTAACAGCAGTTACTTAAACTGAAAATGAGATCAGTCTAAATTACTTTTGAAGAGAGCAAAAATATTGTCAGGTTTCTTGCTGTGGTTCTGGATGTTCAGTAGCAGGCTTCTTTGAAGACAGAATCAACCTGAAGGGAACTCGCTTCTACCTTCAGAATGTGGGGTTGGGGTAAAATCCAGGTCTTGGGTGAAGGTAAGGAGGAAAACCCCTCGGTGGATAGATGTTTCTCATTGCAAATGGAGCACGTGGTGGACCTGGGAAATCCTTTGGTGGATAGTAACCTCGAGAACCTCCGAACATGGTTCCTGGAGGAGGTTGGGGGAAAGGAGGTCCTCTTCTCATGAATGGGCCCCTTGTATTCACTGGAAACAATGGACCTCTGATTGGAGCTAGAGGTGGAGGAACAAAGCTGGTACCAGTTGCTTCATTTTCAGCAGCGAGAGATGACTCAGGCATATTTAAATTACCAGGATCATCTTTGGCATCATTTCTACTGGATTCCATTTCTGAAGGCATTGACCCATCCATTTTATCCAAAGAAGGCACATTAACACTTCTGAGTTCTGCTGGCCCAGACAGTCTATCAGAATTAGAATACAATCTGCCTTTCCTTTGTGGAGGAGGAGCTGAATCAGGATATGATTGTCCTGGTGGAGGAAACATCATCCTACGGTCCTGTTCCCACGGAGATGACAGGGACCCAGTGTCAGAAGGAGCCCTTTGAGGATCCGTTAATGTATCACAGCTTGGTTCTCCTCTTTCATTGGTAATCTGATGGTCCAGAGGATTCCCTGGGCCTCTTGAGCCTCTTCCTCCTCCCCGGGGAAGCACAGGTGAGAGTCTGAGTGGACCCTCCAACAAAGTTTGAGGAGAGAGAAAAGCTCTCGTTTCAGATGAAGGCCGACCCAATGGTGAGGGACCATATGGGGAATGCTCTTTGCCAAATGCTGTTTTTGAAACATCAGGTGCACAAGGATCTTTTTCTAAAAGTTCAAATGTAAACTCTTTTTCAGTTAATTTTTGTCTGTTGTGAGCATTTTCTTTCCTTAAATCACTGAGGTTTCTTTCAGCAGTCTGAGCTGCCAACCAATTGTCATGTCCTTTTTTCTCGTAGGAAACAACCTGCCTTTGATAAAAATTAATAGTTCTCTCCAATTCTTCTTCAAGATCTTTGGCTAGCTTTCTATAAGTCTCCAGTCCTTCAGTGGTATGGCTGATCTTTTTTTCCACTTTAGAAAGTTTCTCTTCTTCCTCTATCCGATAATTTTCCTCTACTGTCAATTTCCTGTGGAGTTTCATTTCATTTTCTTGATATAATTCAGTCATTACTTTAAGTTTCTGTTGAAGCTTCTGATTCTCACCTTCAAAATACATGTTTTCTGACTGCAAAGATGCGTGTTGAGTCTGAAGATTTTTAATATGCTCTATAAGCTCTTCCTTTGTTTTGTCAACTTCAGATAACTGAATAATAATGTGGTTTCTTTCTCCTTCTGAGGTTTTTAAAGAAACATTTAACTTAGCAGCATTAATCAGTTTCTTCAAAGCTCCTTTTGGAGGATCATCTAAGTAAGCACCATTTTCCAATTCGCCGTTCACTTCTAATTCCAAATCATCATCATCTGTTATGTCCTCTCCAAGCACAGCAGCCGGATCTTTCATCTTTAGCAAGCATCCAGTCAGAGTCTTGATGTGATTTTCTTTATCATTTAGAACTTGTTCTGCGTGTACTTTGGAGTCTTCAAATGTTATTTTCTGTTTATTAAGTTCACTCACTTGTTCTTTCCACACTTCAGCTTCTTTCAAAAGCTGCTTCTGGCTTTCCTGAAGTTGAGAATTTTCATTCAAAGCATCTTTTATTGCTATCTCCTGTCGTTCTTCATTCATGTTAAATATCTTGCAGATGATTTTGGCTTCAGCTATTTGTGATTTGAGGGATTTTGACTCATATTCTAGAGACCATATCCTTTTTGAAATATCTGCCATCAATTCATCTTGTTGAGAATGTTTAGATTTCTCTTCTTTGAACTCTTTCTCTAGACAGAGGATTTCATCCTCAAGTTCAGAATTGGACCTGTTCAGCCTTTCACAGGCTGCCTCCAAACTTCGTACTTCTGCTGCCGCCTTCTCAAAGCTGGCATCCTCTAAAGATGACTCTACTTCATAGCCTTCATATTCTTTTTGAATAAGGCTAAATTTTTCAAGCAGTTTACATTTTTCTTCAGTTAGTCCAGAAAGCGTTGCAGCAAGTTTCGTTTCTCTTCCCACATAAAGCCGACTCCTAACTGATCTAAAACTTCTCCACAAAAAAAGGAGAACAGCAAAAAAATCCAACAACAGCTGCACATACCACCAAGTCCCATGGAAAACCATAAGAATTCGAATCTGGTCTCCTACTTTCAGGCAGTGCTGCCACAAGGCTGCGTAGCCCCTCCAGGACCAGCCCCAAATAGGGCTGAGGGGTAGCACCTGGCTCCTTCATAGAGCCAAGGCTGCTCTGGGGTCACCGCAGTAACACTGGCCACAACAAGCGGTGGAGAACACGCAGCCTTGGTTCTGGAACCCGAATCGGCACGCGGCAACCAAGCGGAGCAGACCACTGCGGAGCCAGCTGCAGGGGGAATTGGGGAATGCGGGCACTCCACAGGCCTCACAGCCCCATGCTGCCCCTCCCCACCCCCTCAGCCCCTTGTTACACTTTACATCCTGAGACAGCGCAGGTCAGAGCCCCACCCTCCTTGGTTCTGGCAGTTTTCACATCACATATTTTGAAGTTCTGTTGTTTGGTGAATACACTTTTAAAATTCCTGTCTTCTTCATGGATTAAACCTTTGATCATTATATAATCTCTCTGTTTCTGGTAATTTTCTTTGCTTTAGCTGATATACATACAGGCACTCTTGCTTTCCTTGCATTAATGTTTGTGTAAAATATCTTTTTTCATCCTTTTAATTTGGCCTGCCCTATATTGGTAAGTTTCAAGTGAGTTTCTTATACACAGCATACAAGAAACATATAAGAAAGGGTCATACTTTTAAATACCCTCTTCTATTATCTGTCTCTTGGTAGACCGTTCGTAATTCACCTGATTATGGATATTTTAGTGCATAAGCCTGATATTTTTTGTTTTCTGTATCAATTCTTGTTTCTCTGCTTGTTTTTCATGACTTCCTGTGGGTTGTTTGAATATTTGTGTTAGAATTCCATTTTGTTATTCATAGTATTTATAGTGTATCTTCTTTTTTATAGTTTTTTTGGTTGCATTTTATAGCTTAGTATATATTCCTTTATATATACACTATCACACTAAATTGGTGTCATCTGTATTCCAGTTTGAGTGAAGTATAACAACCTTCTGTCATATTATATCTCTTTAC
>NW_012102676.1:4900599-4905896 GCF_000951045.1 Mandrillus leucophaeus | reverse complement strand
TGAAATATCTGCCATCAATTCATCTTGTTGAGAATGTTTAGATTTCTCTTCTTTGAACTCTTTCTCTAGACAGAGGATTTCATCCTCAAGTTCAGAATTGGACCTGTTCAGCCTTTCACAGGCTGCCTCCAAACTTCGTACTTCTGCTGCCGCCTTCTCAAAGCTGGCATCCTCTAAAGATGACTCTACTTCATAGCCTTCATATTCTTTTTGAATAAGGCTAAATTTTTCAAGCAGTTTACATTTTTCTTCAGTTAGTCCAGAAAGCGTTGCAGCAAGTTTCGTTTCTCTTCCCACATAAAGCCGACTCCTAACTGATCTAAAACTTCTCCACAAAAAAAGGAGAACAGCAAAAAAATCCAACAACAGCTGCACATACCACCAAGTCCCATGGAAAACCATAAGGATTCGAATCTGGTCTCCTACTTTCAGGCAGTGCTGCCACAAGGCTGCGTAGCCCCTCCAGGACCAGCCCCAAATAGGGCTGAGGGGTAGCACCTGGCTCCTTCATAGAGCCAAGGCTGCTCTGGGGTCACCGCAGTAACACTGGCCACAACAAGCGGTGGAGAACACGCAGCCTTGGTTCTGGAACCCGAATCGGCACGCGGCAACCAAGCGGAGCAGACCACTGCGGAGCCAGCTGCAGGGGGAATTGGGGAATGCGGGCACTCCACAGGCCTCACAGCCCCATGCTGCCCCTCCCCACCCCCTCAGCCCCTTGTTACACTTTACATCCTGAGACAGCGCAGGTCAGAGCCCCACCCTCCTTGGTTCTGGCAGTTTTCACATCACATATTTTGAAGTTCTGTTGTTTGGTGAATACACTTTTAAAATTCCTGTCTTCTTCATGGATTAAACCTTTGATCATTATATAATCTCTCTGTTTCTGGTAATTTTCTTTGCTTTAGCTGATATACATACAGGCACTCTTGCTTTCCTTGCATTAATGTTTGTGTAAAATATCTTTTTTCATCCTTTTAATTTGGCCTGCCCTATATTGGTAAGTTTCAAGTGAGTTTCTTATACACAGCATACAAGAAACATATAAGAAAGGGTCATACTTTTAAATACCCTCTTCTATTATCTGTCTCTTGGTAGACCGTTCGTAATTCACCTGATTATGGATATTTTAGTGCATAAGCCTGATATTTTTTGTTTTCTGTATCAATTCTTGTTTCTCTGCTTGTTTTTCATGACTTCCTGTGGGTTGTTTGAATATTTGTGTTAGAATTCCATTTTGTTATTCATAGTATTTATAGTGTATCTTCTTTTTTATAGTTTTTTTGGTTGCATTTTATAGCTTAGTATATATTCCTTTATATATACACTATCACACTAAATTGGTGTCATCTGTATTCCAGTTTGAGTGAAGTATAACAACCTTCTGTCATATTATATCTCTTTACTCTCTCAAATTTGTAGTATAATTGTCTTACATACATTTAGAATAACACTAGACAATGCTATGATTTTTGCTTGAAACATCAAACGTAGTTTAGGAAATTAGACTCTATGAAAATAAAGTGAGCATTTTAGAGCTGCCAGAAAGAAATCTGACACAACCTGTTTTGTCTTTCATTTTTTCTTTCTTTCTTTTATATTGATCACGGATATTATGATGCCCTATCTATTAACTCCAATATCTGGATTATGTATTAATTTGTTTTTAATAACTGATTTATTTCTCATCAGTCTGTTTTTCTTGCTTTTTTGTATATTTGGTACTTTTTAAAAAGTATGCTGAATTTATGGATAATATGATATAGAAATACTCAAGAATTTTGAATTTTTTTTCTGGGCAAAAGTTGTAATTACTTGTAGATCATCTTGCTGCTCTCAAGACCTAGTTTTAAGTTGTGTTATGGTAATTATATTTTATTTTCCTCTTAGAACATATGCCTCACTCCTAGGATACTGCCCCTCTGCTAAGAGAATTTTTAGAGTCCAAATGAGTTTCTCAGTTGTTTACCAACATTTCCCCATCTGGCTGGATCTGAACTCCAGTAGCTTTCCAGGAAGTTTTCAGTCCCTGATGATCTCTTCTGTTTTCTGTATGCCAGCCATTGCTTTCTACTAGATCTCCTCTGTTCTTAACCAACTGTCATATAGCTAAGCAGTCACAGAAGGACCAAAATGGCATTTACACACTCATTTCTAGATTCTTTCTCTCTCTCATATGGTACATTGACCCCCAATTCCAGTTTAGCAGCTTTGAACTCTATTCATTGCTTCTTTTGGTTCCCAAGACCACTAACCCTTGGTTGGGTCATATTTTCCTGTACCAACGTCAGGAAGATGCCTTTCTGGAAAATCCTGGCAAATGTGGTACTAATCTATGTTCCTCACCTTCCTTAAAGATCTCATATGTGACTTGCTACAGCAATGTTCTTCAATGCCTGCTGATATGGTTTGGCTGTGACCCTACCCAGATCCCATCTTGAATTGTGGCTCCTATGATTCCCACATGTAGCCTTGCCCACCTGAACCATGTTTAGGACCTGGTGAGAGGTAATTGAATCATGGGGGCGGGTCTTCCCCATGCTGTTCTTGTGATAGTGAGTAAGTCTCAGAGATCTGATGGTTTTACAAAGGGGAGCTCACCTGCATATGCCCTCTCTCTTGTCTGCCATATAAGATGTGCCTTTGCTTTTCTTTTGCCTTCCATCATGATTGTGAGGTCTCCCCAGCCATGTGGAACTGTGAGTCCACTAAACCTCTTTCTCTTATATATTACCCAGTCTTGGGTATGTCTTTATTAGCAGCATGAGAACGGACTAATGCACCTGCCAAGAATTTTTTTCTATATTTTGTCCAGATTGTATTGTTTTTTATGGTGGGAGGGTGAATCTGACACAAGCTATTTGGTGCCAAGTAGCCAAGTCACATAATTATTTATTCTTAACGTAAAGCTATACAACCTTCTTTCTATACCTAAATTTTTTATTAAAATATAATAATTAAAATATTACTAAAAATTTCTTAATGATTTTATTTCATGGGGAAAGAGACTCAGTCAGGAATGTGAAGTATGTCTTACAAGTATTTCTCATTTTGCAGGACATTGTCTGGGTGTCCCTCTCCCATGGGTGATCATTAGTGTGATTTATCTTTATGCTTTGAGAAAGCAAGTCTGTGGTATGTTACTATATTCTACTATATAAAGATACTCTTCAGCTTATGATAGGATTATGTTCCAATAAACCCATCATAAGTTGATAATATTGTAAGTTGGTGCTTTAAAAATATATATATATAGACTCTTGTCATGTTGCCCAGGCTGGAGTGCAGTGGCTATTCTCAGGTGTGGTCATAGTACACTATATTCTCAAACTCTTTGAGCTCAAACAATCCTCCTGCCTCAGCTTCCTGAGGAGCTCGGACTATAGGCACACACCCCTATACCTGGCTTGAAGATATGTTTAATAAACCTAACCTACCAAACATCATAGCTTATCCTAGCCCATCTTAACCATGCTCAGAACACTAACATTAGCCTACAGTTGGGCAAAATAATCTTACACAAAGCCTATATTATAGAAAGCTGTTGAATATTTTATGTAATTTATTGAATACTGTACTGAAAATGAAAAAATAATGGTAGCATGAGTACTTGAAATATGGTTTCTACTGAATACATATTACTTTCCCACCATTGTACAGTTGAAAATCTTAAGTGAAACTATTGTAAGTTGGTGACTCTCTGCATTTGTTTATTTTACTACTTTCCCTTTTTCTTTTAATAATTGAAAGGCATAATAAGGTAAAATATTATTGCCTAAAAATACTGTGTTGCTCTGGAAAATAAAAAAGGCAGAAGTTTCAAAGAAATCTTTCAGGAGATATAAAAATCATATGAAAATGAGAAAATTAAAGAATAAATCTGTAATTATGTGTGTTGTAAAATACAAATGGGAGGCTAGAAGAGAGACTGTAGATGCGCCATGAAAATGAAAGCAGAAATAAAGTAGGAATGGAAACATTTATATAGGAGTTGTGAGATATAGTATCATATTTTCGTTCAACACTAAATAGTTTTCATGTCTAGCAGACGACTTGGAAATTATAAGCTACTCAACAGTGAATCTCAGAGTTCTCTCCATTCATCTCACAGTTAGTGTTATATAAATATACAGCTCTGTAATGATTATATGTATCAATTTTTTTCCAGTCAAGGAGTTTTCTTCCTCATGTTCATTTCTCTGAAAAAATACCACTTGGTACTACATGATGTGAATGGCTATGATTGAACTGGTTACTTAGGGTAATAGGCTGACATCTTGTTTCAGCAATTAAACAATAAAAAAGATGTTCTTTATTACGATATGAATCCATTTCTTAAAGAAATGGGTTCCATAGATTTCCATAGCATTAAGCATGTTGGTAATTCCAATGACTCATCACTGAACAAAAATGCTCAACCTCAGAGACTATCCTTGCACATAAAAATGTTTCTTATTTTCAGTTGGGTATTGGCCAACTCATATCAAACATTGTTGATAGATTTTTTTTTTCAAGTTGGCTATTAGAGGCTTTTAGCATGTCACAGCCACTTGGAAATAGCAAGGCTGTGCATAAAGATAAATACTGTGAGTTTTAATTCAAGAAGGAAAATGGGGATCCACTGTAATTGGGAAGGACACTCCAGATCCCGAGGAGGAGAATGCTGGCAAACAGCCACCATAATGCTGTCCAGCTGATAAAAGTGAATGAAGTCCCAGCACATGAGAGGTAGAAGTTTCCCTCTATGACTCACGTTTGCACTGAGGATCAGAGCAACCCAGGCTGAGAGAGAGCACTTTGTTTCTCTCAAATCCTGGAGCTAACTTGGCGAGAGACTTGGAGACACTGACAGAGACAGACACTGGAAAAAGCTACAGGCATTTTCCCAGCCCCAGGACAGAGAACAGGACGCCTTTTTTAATTTGGGTGCATCTAAAGTCAGCCATTCTTTGTCAACCCAGCAGAGTGGCCATGCAGACATTTTAGTATTAGGGCAGAGATTGGAGCACCTGCTCTGGATCAGGGTAGGGTCCTCCACAGCCAGAACCATGGAAAACATCTCAACAGTAGGCACTGGAATTGTACTTTCCCCAGTCACAGGCCTTAGGCGAGAGGAGAGCTGCTACAGCTGTGGTTTCTCTTGGGCAATGAGACTTTCAGTCAGGGCCAGCTTGATGAACTAGAACTGGTCTGTGTGTGTTATTGCTGAGTGTCCCAGCCTACTTTCCTGAGACTGTGGTGTAACAGGGCCTTCTTCATTCTACACATAAGAAGATCTCCAAGCATTTAAAGCACTT
>NW_012102676.1:4884889-4900549 GCF_000951045.1 Mandrillus leucophaeus | reverse complement strand
TAAGTTGGTGACTCTCTGCATTTGTTTATTTTACTACTTTCCCTTTTTCTTTTAATAATTGAAAGGCATAATAAGGTAAAATATTATTGCCTAAAAATACTGTGTTGCTCTGGAAAATAAAAAAGGCAGAAGTTTCAAAGAAATCTTTCAGGAGATATAAAAATCATATGAAAATGAGATAATTAAAGAATAAATCTGTAATTATGTGTGTTGTAAAATACAAATGGGAGGCTAGAAGAGAGACTGTAGATGTGCCATGAAAATGAAAGCAGAAATAAAGTAGGAATGGAAACATTTATATAGGAGTTGTGAGATATAGTATCATATTTTCGTTCAACACTAAATAGTTTTCATGTCTAGCAGACGACTTGGAAATTATAAGCTACTCAACAGTGAATCTCAGAGTTCTCTCCATTCATCTCACAGTTAGTGTTATATAAATATACAGCTCTGTAATGATTATATGTATCAATTTTTTTCCAGTCAAGGAGTTTTCTTCCTCATGTTCATTTCTCTGAAAAAATACCACTTGGTACTACATGATGTGAATGGCTATGATTGAACTGGTTACTTAGGGTAATAGGCTGACATCTTGTTTCAGCAATTAAACAATAAAAAAGATGTTCTTTATTACGATATGAATCCATTTCTTAAAGAAATGGGTTCCATAGATTTCCATAGCATTAAGCATGTTGGTAATTCCAATGACTCATCACTGAACAAAAATGCTCAACCTCAGAGACTATCCTTGCACATAAAAATGTTTCTTATTTTCAGTTGGGTATTGGCCAACTCATATCAAACATTGTTGATAGATTTTTTTTTTCAAGTTGGCTATTAGAGGCTTTTAGCATGTCACAGCCACTTGGAAATAGCAAGGCTGTGCATAAAGATAAATACTGTGAGTTTTAATTCAAGAAGGAAAATGGGGATCCACTGTAATTGGGAAGGACACTCCAGATCCCGAGGAGGAGAATGCTGGCAAACAGCCACCATAATGCTGTCCAGCTGATAAAAGTGAATGAAGTCCCAGCACATGAGAGGTAGAAGTTTCCCTCTATGACTCACGTTTGCACTGAGGATCAGAGCAACCCAGGCTGAGAGAGAGCACTTTGTTTCTCTCAAATCCTGGAGCTAACTTGGCGAGAGACTTGGAGACACTGACAGAGACAGACACTGGAAAAAGCTACAGGCATTTTCCCAGCCCCAGGACAGAGAACAGGACGCCTTTTTTAATTTGGGTGCATCTAAAGTCAGCCATTCTTTGTCAACCCAGCAGAGTGGCCATGCAGACATTTTAGTATTAGGGCAGAGATTGGAGCACCTGCTCTGGATCAGGGTAGGGTCCTCCACAGCCAGAACCATGGAAAACATCTCAACAGTAGGCACTGGAATTGTACTTTCCCCAGTCACAGGCCTTAGGCGAGAGGAGAGCTGCTACAGCTGTGGTTTCTCTTGGGCAATGAGACTTTCAGTCAGGGCCAGCTTGATGAACTAGAACTGGTCTGTGTGTGTTATTGCTGAGTGTCCCAGCCTACTTTCCTGAGACTGTGGTGTAACAGGGCCTTCTTCATTCTACACATAAGAAGATCTCCAAGCATTTAAAGCACTTACTCGCATGGGCTAGCAGCCTGGGTTGCCCCATCCTTCCTGTGCAGAGATCCTTGTGTAAGGGGACAATCTCCACTCCATGACCAGGCAGATATCCAGGGATTCAGAGTGCTATTAGCATGAATCAGCAGTTTGAGCTGCTCCATTCTTCTGATGCAGAGAAGAATTGCAGTGCAGTGGGACCCTCTTTGCTCCACAGATTTCCAGGTATTTGGAGCACCTCCTCACCTGGAACAGTAGCCTGAGCCACCCCATCCTTCCTGTGCAGGGATACTGGTGCAAGGAGATCCTCTCCACTCCACAGTGAGGCAGATCTCCAGGCATTTGGAGCAGCCACTCTCCTGGATTAACAGACGAGGCTGCCTCTGGCACCCCTATGCAGAGAACTTGGGGCCAAGTTCCATGCCAAGGCACACCTCTGGACACTTGGTGGCTGCCCACTGGACTCTCTCTCAGAGCTGATGCTAGTGCCTATCGTTGGGGGACCTGTAGATGGACTTGCCAGGTGTAGCCCCACCCAGTGTTTTCCTGGTAAACAAGAATCAAGTATATACCCAGCCCCATTGGCTGCAACCTGCTGTTACCCATAAGTGCTATCTACTGGCTTGTAGGTCAGAGTACCCAGCCCAATATAAAACCTGAGGACAGAAGTGCATATGGTTGTGGAAGCAAAGCCAAAAGACCCTACCCAGCATTGTCCTCAGTCACATCCTCTAGGGAGAGGAGGAAAAGGAAAGGGAAAGAAAAAGAAAAATATATATAGGGAAAGGAAGAAAGATAAAAAAATCCTACTACACAAAAATAATAATAAAAATTAGAAGTGTTAGCATCTTCAGATAAGAATGAATCACTGTAAGAATGCTAGCACCATGAAATATCTGAATCCACATTCACATCACGCTAGCTCTCCATCAATGGTCCTTAACCAACATGGAAACTCGTAATTGACAGATAAGGAATTCAAGGCATGGACTGTAAAGAAGTTAAATGAGATCAAAGAAAAGGTTAGAAATCGATGCAAAGAAACTTCTGAAGCAATCTAGAAAATGAAGATGCAGATAATAATGTTAAAAAGAAATCAATCAGAGCTTCTGAAATTGAAAAACTCAAGGAATTTCAAAATACAATTGAAAGCATTATTAGTAGCTGGGCCAAGCAGCAGAAAGAATTTCAGAGCTTGAAGATGAGTCTTTTGAACTAACCCAGTCAGAGAAAAACAAATCTAAAACAATTTTTAAAAATGAACAGTTTTTGGCCGGGCGCGGTGGCTCAAGCCTGTAATCCCAGCACTTTGGGAGGCCGAGACGGGTGGATCACAAGGTCATGAGATCGAGACCATCCTGGCTAACCCGGTGAAACCCCGTCTCTACTATAAAATACAAAAAACTAGCCGGGCGAGGTGGCGGGCGCCTGTAGTCCCAGCTACTCGGGAGGCTGAGGCAGGAGAATGGCGTGAACCCGGGAGGCGGAGCTTGTAGTGAGCTGAGATCCCGCCACTGCACTCCAGCCTGGGCGACAGAGCGAGACTCCATCTCAAAAAAAAAAAAAAATGAACAGTTTTTGAGAAATATGGCATTATGTAAAGTGACCAAAACTATGAATGATGGCCTTCCTTAGAGACAGGGAGAAAAGTAAACAAGCTGAAACACTTATTTGATAGAATAATTCAAGAAAATTTTCCTAATCTTGCCAGAAACTTAGACACCAAGCTACAAAAAATCCAGAAAACACCTGAGAGATACTATACAAAGTGAACATCACCAACACATATAGTCATCAGAGTGTCCAAGGTCAAAGCTAAAGAAAAAAAATCTTAAAGGCAACTACAGAAAAAGGTCAGATTACATACAAAGGCAACTCCATCAGGCTGACAGTGAACTTCTCAGCAGAAATTCTACAAGCCAGGAAAGATTAGATAACCATTTTCAGCATTCTTAAAGAAAAGAAATTCCAACCAAGAATTTCATATCCTGTCAAACTAAGCTTCATAAATGAAGGGAAAATAAAATCTTTCCCAGACAAGCAAGTGCTAAGGGAATGTGTTACCACTAGACCAGGGTTACAAGAGACCCTTAAGGGAGCTCTAAATATGGAAACAAAAGAATAATGTATTCTACCATGTAAACACACTTAAGTACATAGCCCACAGATTCTATAAAGCAACCACACAATAGAAACCACAAAGCAACCAGTTAACATCTTCATGATAGGATCAAATCCTCACATACCAATATTAACTGTGGATGTAAGTAGTCTAAATGCCTGCATAAACGGCACAGAGTGGTAAGTTGGATTTAAAAAATAAGACCCGTCTGTCTACCATCTTCAGGAGACTCATCTCACACATAACACCACCCATAGGCTCAAAGTAAAGGGTTGGAGAAGGATCTAGCAGATTGCCACATATCTATTACAGGACATCATTGCCTCAATTAGGCACTCTGTGTGAGCAAAAGTCAAATACAAAAATATCTGCTTTATCCATAGAACAAAGTTTTTTTTGTTGTTTTTGTTTTTTGTTTTTTGTTTTTGTTTTTGTTTTTCTGGTTCATTTGATTCACCTGCCTCTTTGGAACATTGTTGGAAGCATAATACATGTCACTGATGGCCAGGTGTGAGAGGAAAATGTATATGGGGGTGCATAGTCTGTCATCTCTGTCACCCAGAAAGGTGAGCCTCATGTTCATGCCATTCCTCAGTAGACTGAAGGCATAAAATCGCAAGAAGATGCAAGAGAGAAACATCTCCATCTCTGCACAGAGTTGGAATTACATCAGGATGAATTCTGTGACCCAGGGCTGGTTGCATCCCATTCCTTAATAACAGTTTGTGAAGGACTGAAGTATGAATGAAAAGGTCACAACTGGAGAATCAATAAAAATGGAAGTTATTTAACTCAAAATAATTTAGAGGAAACATATGGTAGTCTCTACTATGTTTAAGTTATTTTCAGTCCTAATCTAGCAATTATTTAAAAACCACATTTAGAAAGGACGGTCATTCTATTTAGCATAGAATTAAAATAGTATCATGGGATAATAGATTCCTAAAATCAATTTTATTCTAGAATACCTACATCGATTTCTGACTCTTCTAAAGACTCTAATAGATTTCACTAATTTAACAGTATTTACATTATCTGGTGGTTTATTTTTAGGGTAAACAACTTATAATTCCTAGACCTTCATGTTAGTTATTAATTTAATACTTTATTTACGTTTCTTTCCATATGAGGAATTTTCTCACACCTGACAATTTTAGATCACAGGTCAAAGTTTCAAAAAGCTGATTCATAGTGGGGCTAAAAAGGTTTATGTCTTACTTGAGAATATGACATTCATTTCCCACTTCTTTTTGAAAATTAATAAAGAAACATTGTGTAAATGACTAAGAAACTAAAAGCTAAAGGTAAGCATTTTAATTATGTTAATATGTGAATAACTAGCCATTTTCATGTTCCTATGTTGACCCACAATATATTAGAAATAAAAAATGATAAGAAATAAACATTATACTTACCCATGGTTTTCATTTGGCAATAATAGTCATGAATATTTCCCGTGTCAAAAATCTTCTAAGACATTTATTTGACCGTTGAGTGTTTTTTTCATTGTACAGATGTATTTAAACTTAGTGAATCTCATTTTCTGACAATGAGATTATGGATCATATCCATTTTATTTACTATGGTATATTGTGGGGCTGTATATCTACTTTCATGTGTGTAATATGTATGTAATTATATATCTACGTAAGTACATATACATTATGTATATAAAATATACATAGACACACATATAAAATCAGATTATTTTAAATTAAAAGCTTAGGATACATTCCTAGGAGTGGAATTTCTAAGTGAAAGAGCACTCTTCATTTGCTTGTTAACTAAGAAATAAAACCATGTAAAAACAGTTGATCTTTTTTCTGTTTTTTCCCCAGAGAAAGTCTTACTCTGTCACCCAGGCTGGAGTGCAATGGTGCGATCTCAGCCGACTGCAACCTCTGCCTCCCAGGTTCAAGTGATTCTCGTGCCTCAGCCTCCCAAGTAGCTTGGCTAACTTTTGTATTTTTAGCAGAGATGGGGTTTCACCATGTTGGCCAGGCTGGTCTCAAATTGCTGCCATTATGGGTGTGAGCCACTGCACCCAGCCCAGTTGATTTTTATTTTTATTTTTATTTTTTTTAGATGGAGTCCCGTTCTTGTCCAGACTGGAGTGCAGTGGCATGATTTTGGCTCACTGAAACCTCTGCCTCTCAGGTTCAAGCGATTTTCATGCCTCAGCCTCCCAAGTAGCTGGGATTACAGGTGCCTGCCCCCATGCCTGGCTAATTTTTGTACTTTTAGTAGACACAGGGTTTCGCCATGTTGACCAAGCTGTTCTCGACCTCCTGACCTCAGGTGATCTGCCTGTCCCAGCCTCCCAAACTGCTGAGATTACAGGTGGGAGCCACTGCGCTGGGCCCAGTTGATCTTTTAAACCTCACTTTGAGGAAGAAACCTTCAGTGGGAAAGGGTGGCTGATTCAGCAGTTTCGCCCTTGTGCACCTAGATTCCTTTGTATTTGTCCTGCCTTGATGGGTACTTCTATTATTCTGTTCCTGAGAGGTTTCCTCTTTAAATCTCTGGCTCAAATTGGAAATAATCTGCTACCTTTTGCTTCCTCTTACCATTACTTGATAAGTGGTAAATGAGAAAACAACAACAAAAAAGAAAAACACAGGCTACTCAAACTTGAATTCAACCTGTGACTTCAGGGAGCTGTGATTTCAGGGAGCTGTGACTTCAGGGAAGTCTGCTTTGCCCCAGCCGCTAGCAGCCAGCCTCCAGCTATCAGCTCCCTCAAGGTTTGCCTCAGACACAGAGAAGCCTCATCCTAGTGCATGTGCTTCTGAGACTGATTGGGGTGGGGATATAAAGGCCCAGGCATTCTGGCTCAACATGGGAAAACTGATGGGCCATAGGTGCTTCAGAGCTGCCTGTGGGGTCGAATGAGTCTTTGTTGCACTTACATTGTAGGTTTTCTGTCTCCTGCTCCCTTGCACAAGTGTTTATGCCTTATAAACATCCTGCCTGTCAGACTCCACCTTGGTGGCCACTTCTGAAGGATTCAGCCTGGGACGGGCTGAGAGACCTTCATATTTCCCTAATGACCAGCCTGAAGGATTTGCCTCGTTCTACCCTCTGGAGATCATGTACCTCACTCTTTAGAATCTCCTCCCTGACACTCATCTGCCACAAGAGACTCACCCAGGGCCTTAGTGCATTTATACTGCAATGATTTATTTAAATTCACACAAAGTCAGATGTGGAACAAGCACCCCTTTCTCATCTTGTAGCTATGTTTTATGAACACAAATTCTTAGTGGATCACAGTAGTGAGACTGACACTTATTTCTCACAGTGCTGGAGGCTGGAAGTCCAAGATCAAGGTGCTGGCAGATTCAGTGTGTGGTGATCATCTTGCTTCCCAGATTATCTCACTTTTAATTGTGATTATTTCTGATTTTAAATTAAGAAATACTTTGATTCTCATCTCAGTTGCCATCATATACATTTTGTGTCTAAAAACTGAGCAAATAGCCGGGCGTGGTGATGCACATCTGTTATCCAAGGTACTCAGGAGGCTGAGGCAGGTGAATCGCTCGAACCCAGGAGATGGAGGTTGCAGTGAGCCAAGATGGCACCATTGCACTCCAGCCTGGGCGACAGAGCGAGACTCTGTCTTTAAAAAAAAAAAAAAAAGAGAGAGAGAGAAAGAAAGAAAAAGAAAACTGAGCAAAATCTAAAAGTAGAAGTTAAGATGTCACAGAATAGTGATAAGCTATTACAGCACTGAAAGGGAGAAGAAAACACGAAGGTAATTGATGGTTGAATGACAACCTGAACTTGTCGAAAGAAATGATGAAAACAAGCATCAGTTAATTGAAATAAATGGTATAGCCAGTATGAACATTTCTTTGGGCAGTGGTTTCCATTGAACATACAATATAAAAATCTCTGAAAAGTATTTCTTGAGCTATTTTTATTTATTTATTTTTTGAGACAGGGTCTCACTCTGACACCCGGGCTGGAGTGCAGTGGCACAGTCATGGCTCACTGCAGCCCCAACTTCCTGGTCTCAAGGGATCCTTCCACCTCAGCTGCCTGAGTAGCTGGAACCATAGGCAGGCAACATCAAGCTCAGTGAATTTTTAATATTTTTGTGGAAATGGGATCTCGCTATGTTGCCCAGGATGGTTTCAAATTCTTGGTCTCAGGTGATCCTCCTGCCTCGGCTTCCCAAAGTGCTGGGATTCCAGGCATGAGCCACTGCACCTGGCCTGTTTCTTCAGCTAAAGAAGATACTATATTTCTTTATCTCAATGGTATTTTCAGAAAACAGCCAGCAGCATTGTCATTCATCCTACCCACTCTAGGACCAGATTTATTTTTCCTAAAAGACAGACCTAGCAAGTTATAGTATCTGTCAACACTGATAGACAAAATGGGAGACTATCAAACAGAAATAACTATAAGTCAACATCAACCTGACTGTTTCAGAAAAGTCAATACAAGATCACTGAGAGACACTGTCACTAGGACTTTTTGCTTGTTTTGAGGGCTATTGATGCTTGCTCAGTAATATCAAGATTGTTGTCAAGCAAATGTTATGGTAAAAATTTTACTGGAGAAGTTATCCAGAAACACATATTCCTATCCTTGTCCTGCCATTACGTGATTTTCAATAAGTCAGCTAACATCTTGGACATCAGTACTTTCATCCAGCCGTGTGAAGTCCTTTCATCTCTGTGAGAGCCACTTACAGAGGCCATGAGGCACAAGGAGTCTCTCATTTATTCCTCTCCTACTCATTTTTACATTCGTGCCATTTTTTTCTTTTTGCCTTTGTCTCTGATCCTTTTCACTGGGAGTGACATGGAGAATGATACCAAGGGGAGTCAGGAGCCCTACGCTCGTGCTCCATCTAGGATAAGCTTCTTGTGGGAACACCTTTTTCTGCCAGCCCGGCTGCCTTGATCACAAACTGACTCAGTAAGACTATGTTATTTAATCCTGTAAATTGGTTAATACCATTAACCTACACTACATGCATGGATTATGAAGTTAGGGAAATGAAAAAAAATTTCAGCAGTCTAACGACCACCAGCACAATGAATGATTTATATCCACAGACACTACATTTTCTGTTTCTAACTACTGAACTCATTTTCAAATGATCTTAAAGTGCTCTCTCAGAAAGCCTTCCCATGCATTCCGCAATGCTTACCAACTCTCACCAGTCCTCTGTAGCCCTCTAGAATTTCTGCTCATGTTCCCCTGGATACAACTCATCACCTCAGGAGGAAAGAACTTCTCTTTCTGTCTCTTGCTCTAAGATTTTTTAGATTACATTATATGACTCTAATCTCAATAATTTCTTCAAAATGTCTTTACTGTCTAGTAGTTTTTAAATTGATGCTCATGTGCTGCCCCATTGGACAGATGACATAAGAAGGCATTGACATTATTTTTCATTTGTCCTAGCACATTTAAATCCGTATAAATCTTAAGCATTAATATTTAAGACATGCAAATTAGTTCTTTCAAGTACACTTTACCAGTGGAAAGCAGAAGCAGTAAATTAAGTGACTTGATAGCTGATGTGAAATAGATGAAACAGATGTATAGAATTACTGTGAAACTCTAACACATTACCTTCTGGAAATTATTTTTTTAATGATAACCAAATGAGATAACATATTATATAATTTATCCTTTTCTTCATACATTCCCTAATTCAGTCTCTAGCAGTATTCAGTCCTTATTAGTTTCTTATTCAATTCAATATGCATATATTAGTTTTCTATTCTTAATATTCTCTGTTAGAATAATAAATATATTCGTGTTTATGTTCTCCTTTAATGACCTTATGATCCCAGTGGTCATATAAACTTTATATGCATTACCTAGTTGGGAAGAAATATAAAGCAATGATTAAATGCTAAAATAATGAGTAAAAGTTAGAAATGGGATGTGATTTCGTGGAGAGGGAAATCAATGTAAGCAGATTGGAAGAGCATGCTAGAATTTCATAAGGAAAGATGAGTGAAATTTGCATGGAAAGTTTACATCCCTCTTTCCCCAACATAGACCCAAGTGATAATGTCTTATGAATGTTTTTCCTCTTTTGACAATCAGGAGGTATCTGTGTTCCTCTCATTTTTTGTCCTTATTTTCAATTACAGATTTTTATTTCTTCACATATGGAATGTCAAACCTGCTAAGTTCTCCTGAATCACATATCTTACTTGCTGTAGCATCACCCTTGTGTACTGCCAATAGTATAATTTTCCTTACATGACGTATTAGTTCACTTTCACACTGCTGATGAAGACATACCTGAGACTGGGCAATTTACAAAAGAAAGAGGTTTATTGGACTTACAGTTCCACATGGCTGGGGTGGCCCCACAATCATGGCAGAAAGTGAAAGCCATAACTCACCTGGTGGCAGACAAGAGAAGAGAGTTTGTGCAGGGAAACTCCCCCTTGTAGAACCCTGAGATCTTGTGAGACTTATTCACTATCACAAGAACAGCACAGGAAACACCTGCCTGCATGATTCAATTACCTCCCACTGGGTCCCTCCAACAACATGTGGGAATTCAAGATGAGATTTGAGTTGGGACACAGACAACCCAAATTATTCTGCCCCTGACCCTTCCCAAATCTCATCCTCATATTTCAAAACCAATCACGCCCTCCCAACAGTCCCCCAAAGTCTTCTCTCAGCATTAACTCAAAAATCCCCAGTCCAAAGTTTCATCTGAGACAAGGCAAGTTCCTTCTGCATATGAGCCTGCATAATCAAAAGCAAGTTAGTTACTTCCTAGATACAATGAGGTACAGGCATTGGGTAAATATGGCTGTTCCAAATGGGAGAAACTGGTCAAAACAAAGGGGCTACAGGTCCCATGAAAGTCTGAAATCCAGCAGGGCAGTCAAATCTTAAAGCTTGTAAATGATCTCCAGGTCATGCTGATGCAAGAGATGGGTTTTAATGGTCTTGGACAGCTCCACTCCTGTGGTTTTGCAAGGTACAGCCTCCCTCCAGCTGCATTCATGGGTTGGTGTTGAGTGTCTGTGGCTTTTCCAGGTGCACAGTGCAAGCTGTCAGTGGATCTACCATTCTGTGGTCTGGAGGATGGTGGCCCTCTTCTCACAGCTCCACTAGGTGGTGCCCCAGTAGAGACACTGTGGGGGCTCCAACCCCACATTTCCCTTCTGCACCACTCTAGCAGAGGTTCTCCATGAGTGCTCCACCCCTGCAGCAAGCTTCTGCCTGGACATTCAGGCATTTTCATATATCCTTTGAAATCTAGGCAGAGGCTCCCAAACCCCAGTTCTTGACTTCTGTGCACTGGCAGGCTTAACACCACATGGAAGTTGCCAAGGCTTGAGGGTTGCACCCTCTGAAGCCATGGCCTGAGCTATACATTGGCCCCTTTCAGCTACAGCTGGCATGACTGGGATGCAGGGCACCAACGCCCTAGACTACACACAGCATGGGAACCCTGGACCCAGCCCACAAAACCACTTTTTCCTCCTAGGCCTCCAGACCTGTGTTGGGAGGGGCTGCCATGAAGACCTCTGACATGCCCTAGAGACATATTCCTCATTGTCTTGGCAATTAACATTCAGCTCCTCATTACTTATGCAAATTTCTGCAGCTGGCTTAGATTTCTCAGAAAATGGGATTTTCTTTTCTATTGCATTGTCAGGCTGCACATTTTCCAAATTTTTATGCTTTGCTTCCCTTATAAACTGAATGCCTTTAACAGCACCCATGTCACCTCTTGAATGCTTGGCTGCTTAGAAATTTCTTCACCATATACCCTAAATTATCTCTCTCAAATTCAAAGTTCCACGAATCTCTATGGCAGGGGCAAAATGCCACCAGTCTCTTTGCTAAAACATAACAAGTGTCATCTTTGCTCCAGTTTCCAATAAGTTCCTCATCTCCATCTGAGACCACCTCAGCCTGGATTTCACCGTCCGTATCATTATCAGCATTTTGATCAAAGCCATTCAATGAGTCTCTGTGGAGTTTCAAACTTTCCCACATTTTCCTGTCTTCTTCTGAGCCCTACCAAACTGTTCCACCCTCTGCTTGTTACCCAGTTCCAAAGTCGCTTCCACATTTTCAGGTATCTTTTCCGCAGCGCCCCACTCCTGCTACCAATTTACTGTGTTAGTTTATTTTCATGCTGCTGATAAAGACATACCTGAGCCTGGGCAATTTACAAAAGAAAGGTTTGTTGGACTTACAGTTCCATGTGGCTGGGGAGGCCTCATAATCATGGCAGAAGGTGAAAGGCACATCTCACATGGTGGCAGACAAGATAAGAGAAATCTTTTGCAGGGAAACTCTCCCTTGTAGAACCCTCAGATCTTGTGAGACTTCTTCACTATCACAAGAACAGCACAGGAAACACCTGCCCACATGATTCAATTACCTCCCACCGGATCCCTCCTACAACATATGGGAATTCAAATAAGATTTGGGTGAGGACACAGCCAAACCATATAATATGCTGTTATTTATTTATATTTACTTATCTTTTTTCTTCCAACTTTTATTTTAGATTCAGGGAATACATGTACAGGTTTGCTACCTGGGTATATTACGTGATGCTGAGGTTTGATATATGAATGATCTGGTCACCCAGCTATGAGCATAGTATCCAATAGTTAAATTCTCCCCTCTTTAGTAGTCCCCAGCTTCTATTGTTGCCATCTTTATGTCCATGTGTATACATTGTTTAGCTCTCACTTATAAGTGAGACTATGCGGTATTTGGTTTTCTGTTCCTTCATTAATTTGCCTAGGATTAGGGCTCTGGCTACGTCTGTATTGTTGCAAAGGACACAATTTCATTCTTTTTATGAAAATGTAATATTCTATGGTGTATTTGTACCACATTTGCTTTATCCCATCCACCATCAATGAGCACTTAGGTTGATTCCATGTCTTTGCTATCGTGAATAGTGCTTTTGCTACCTTTTGTAATTTATCTTGTAAGAGACCTTTCAGCAGTACCTATCTTCTCAAAAATGTCCAGACCCTCTTAAATGAAGTTATGCAAGATAAAGCTCATGTAAACCTCAAACAACCTTCAACATATGTTTTACATTTGTGTTTCACAAATAAAGACAGTGAATAGATGATTAGTAGGGAGCTTAGTATGATGGAGGACACAAGATGAAGACAACTGAAGCATTCTTTAGATCATATCACATCATATAAAGACATCATATCATTTCATATAAAATATTCCAAAGAATGATGCAACTAATAAAAACTTAATGTAAGGAATCAACAAAGCAGAATTACACAGGGAAATTAACTCTCAGTGCAAATGAGAAAAATAATATGTTCACAACTTTGGCTGTAAGGAAATGATTCTGATTATGGACTGAGAAGAATGACACAAAGCAAACTTGAACACTCAGGACACAGTTATTAACCTAAGACTTTTTACCATGTTGTTATACTACCAAGGACTAATTTCCCCAGGATTAACACACAGTTATCATAAAGGGGGAAAAAAAGCAGATTAAGGAAGAATGTCGAGCAATTTCTAGAAAGGGAAAAATGTTTTTATCAGGCATGTAAGATGAGTGGTACTCTTCCCTTGCATAATATCCAGTCTGGCAGGATGTGCATAGGCAAGATGAGAGAGTATCTTTGGGAGTTCCAAGCTTGCTTCTCCTGTGCTTTTAGGATCATCTAGATCTGCCTCTCAGAAAATGGAGAGAATCATGATACCACTTTAGTGTTCTTAAAAATAAAATCAAAGCATCTTAAAAACTCTTCAGGAATGATTATCTGAGGGAAACAGAAAACAACCAACAATGACTTCTGCAGAATCCTAGGGCACATGTTATGGTCTAAGCAGATAGCTACATAACATTGCTTCAATAAAGTCTGTGAATCAAGAAATTTGTTGGCAATATGAGAGTTGACAGATTACAGCTTTCAGTTCATGTGCTCTGCACTGAGAGCTCATCTTCCTTTTCCTTTGTAAGCTCTTCAGGTGTGATGTAACACTAAAGTCTGGGCTTCAGCTGATCCCCTAATGTACTGCACAGTCAGGTAACCAGTAACCACAGTACATTATAAATTCATAGACCAAGATGACCAGGGATCTGTTAAAAAAAAAAAATTGAAAACAGTAATTGTTTTATAAAAGGTCTATCTAAACAAATATTTTAATAGACTATCATGAAATAAAAATACAATAAATATACTAAATATCTGTTGTATTACTTCCATTTGATAATGGAGTGCTTCTTGGCATGCCTCAATTTATGTTTTAATGTATCTCATAAGTTTAGTTCCTTCTGGGAATCCCAGGCTGCATGGTCACTTAGAGCAGTGGTCCCCAATCTTTGTGACACCAGGGTGTGGTTTTGTGAAACACAATTTTTCCATGAATGGGGGTCAGGGGAAATGGTTTGGGGATGATTCAGGGTACCTTACATTTATTGTGCATTTTATTTCTATTATTATTACATTGTGACATATAATGAAATAATTATACAACTCACCATAATGGAGAATCAGTGGGAGCCCTGAGCTTGTTTTCCCACAACCAGATGGTCCCATCTCAGGGTGATGGGAGACAGTGACAGATCATCAGGCATTAGATTCTCATAAGGAGTATGCACTGTAGCTCCCTTGCTTGTGCAGTTTGGGAGGGTTTGCCCTTCTATGAGAATCTAATGCTGCCACTGATCTGACAGGAAGCGGAGCTCAGGAGGTAATGAGAGCAATGGAGAGTGACTGGAAATACAGATGAAGCTTCGCTCACTCACCTGCTGCTCACCTCTTGCTCTGCAGCCCAATTCCTAACAGGTCATAGACCAGCACCAGTCAATGGCCCAGGAGTTGGGGAGTCCTGACTTACAGTACCATGTTGGGGCACATGGTGTCTACCAGGGTTCAGTGTTGAGCCAGAAGAGGTGTGTCTCAAAAGAGGAGTTATGTTTGCCAGAGAAAATGATTTTACTCCAAGCAAGATGTTTGTTTTTTTTTTCATTTAGAAATTTTTAAACATAACCATACTGCATCTTTATTTTCCATACTCATACTGTATTTCATTTGACCCATTTTGACTAGGTGCAGAATCTTCTCTTGTTCTGGGCCCTATTCTAAATTGGAAGTCCATGGATTGTTCAGTAATTTTATTAGAAATGAACATTAAAATGTGGCATATATTACCTCAAGAGGGTTAAAGGGTCCCACAAACGTTGTGTCTCTCTCGTAGTGTTAACAGTGGCAGAAATGTTTCCTTTACGTTAAAGGTAACATTGCAACATGTCTCAAATATTGGACCTTAGAAATTTCACTAGGGTGGCAGATCTTTCAATTTTTGTGAGGGCTGTTTCTAACCACCTTTTTAATTCCAATTTTACTGAAGTATAATTGACAAAAAGTATATATTTAAGATGTACAGCTTGATATTTTAATATCTATATATAGTGAAATAATCACCACAATTAAGCTAATTAAGACATTCATCATCTTACATAGTTACCTTTTGTGTGAGTATGGTGAGAACACCTAAGATCTTAACAAACTTCAAGTATACATTACAGTATTATTGACTATAGTCAAATTGTTGTACATTAGAGCTCCAGCATTTATTTATTTATTTATTTATTTTTGGAAACAGAGCCAGCTCTGTTGTCCAGGCTGGAGTGTGGCTTGATCTCTGCTCAATGCAGATCTCTGCAACCTCTGCCTCTCAGGTTCAAGTGATTCTTGTGCCTCAGTCACCCAAGTGGCTGGGATTACAGGCGTGCACCACCATACCCAGCTAAATTTTGTATTTTTTAGTAGACACGGGTTTTCACTATGTTGGCCAGACTGATCTCGAACTCCTGGCCTCAAGTGTTCCACCCACCTCGGTCTCCCAAAGTGCTGGGATTGTAGGTGTGAGCCACTGCACCTGGCCTTATTCATCTTCTATAACAGAAATTTTTAACTCTTTGACCAATGTGC
>NW_012102676.1:4876052-4884839 GCF_000951045.1 Mandrillus leucophaeus | reverse complement strand
TGTGATGTAACACTAAAGTCTGGGCTTCAGCTGATCCCCTAATGTACTGCACAGTCAGGTAACCAGTAACCACAGTACATTATAAATTCATAGACCAAGATGACCAGGGATCTGTTAAAAAAAAAAAAAAAATTGAAAACAGTAATTGTTTTATAAAAGGTCTATCTAAACAAATATTTTAATAGACTATCATGAAATAAAAATACAATAAATATACTAAATATCTGTTGTATTACTTCCATTTGATAATGGAGTGCTTCTTGGCATGCCTCAATTTATGTTTTAATGTATCTCATAAGTTTAGTTCCTTCTGGGAATCCCAGGCTGCATGGTCACTTAGAGCAGTGGTCCCCAATCTTTGTGACACCAGGGTGTGGTTTTGTGAAACACAATTTTTCCATGAATGGGGGTCAGGGGAAATGGTTTGGGGATGATTCAGGGTACCTTACATTTATTGTGCATTTTATTTCTATTATTATTACATTGTGACATATAATGAAATAATTATACAACTCACCATAATGGAGAATCAGTGGGAGCCCTGAGCTTGTTTTCCCACAACCAGATGGTCCCATCTCAGGGTGATGGGAGACAGTGACAGATCATCAGGCATTAGATTCTCATAAGGAGTATGCACTGTAGCTCCCTTGCTTGTGCAGTTTGGGAGGGTTTGCCCTTCTATGAGAATCTAATGCTGCCACTGATCTGACAGGAAGCGGAGCTCAGGAGGTAATGAGAGCAATGGAGAGTGACTGGAAATACAGATGAAGCTTCGCTCACTCACCTGCTGCTCACCTCTTGCTCTGCAGCCCAATTCCTAACAGGTCATAGACCAGCACCAGTCAATGGCCCAGGAGTTGGGGAGTCCTGACTTACAGTACCATGTTGGGGCACATGGTGTCTACCAGGGTTCAGTGTTGAGCCAGAAGAGGTGTGTCTCAAAAGAGGAGTTATGTTTGCCAGAGAAAATGATTTTACTCCAAGCAAGATGTTTGTTTTTTTTTTCATTTAGAAATTTTTAAACATAACCATACTGCATCTTTATTTTCCATACTCATACTGTATTTCATTTGACCCATTTTGACTAGGTGCAGAATCTTCTCTTGTTCTGGGCCCTATTCTAAATTGGAAGTCCATGGATTGTTCAGTAATTTTATTAGAAATGAACATTAAAATGTGGCATATATTACCTCAAGAGGGTTAAAGGGTCCCACAAACGTTGTGTCTCTCTCGTAGTGTTAACAGTGGCAGAAATGTTTCCTTTACGTTAAAGGTAACATTGCAACATGTCTCAAATATTGGACCTTAGAAATTTCACTAGGGTGGCAGATCTTTCAATTTTTGTGAGGGCTGTTTCTAACCACCTTTTTAATTCCAATTTTACTGAAGTATAATTGACAAAAAGTATATATTTAAGATGTACAGCTTGATATTTTAATATCTATATATAGTGAAATAATCACCACAATTAAGCTAATTAAGACATTCATCATCTTACATAGTTACCTTTTGTGTGAGTATGGTGAGAACACCTAAGATCTTAACAAACTTCAAGTATACATTACAGTATTATTGACTATAGTCAAATTGTTGTACATTAGAGCTCCAGCATTTATTTATTTATTTATTTATTTTTGGAAACAGAGCCAGCTCTGTTGTCCAGGCTGGAGTGTGGCTTGATCTCTGCTCAATGCAGATCTCTGCAACCTCTGCCTCTCAGGTTCAAGTGATTCTTGTGCCTCAGTCACCCAAGTGGCTGGGATTACAGGCGTGCACCACCATACCCAGCTAAATTTTGTATTTTTTAGTAGACACGGGTTTTCACTATGTTGGCCAGACTGATCTCGAACTCCTGGCCTCAAGTGTTCCACCCACCTCGGTCTCCCAAAGTGCTGGGATTGTAGGTGTGAGCCACTGCACCTGGCCTTATTCATCTTCTATAACAGAAATTTTTAACTCTTTGACCAATGTGCTCCTATTTCTCTCTCCCTCCAGCACCTCGCAGCAACCATTCTACTCCCAGTTTCTATGAGTTTGACTATTTTGCATTTTACATATAAGTGAGATCATGCATTATTCGTGTTTCTATATCTGGCATGTTTCACTTAACATAATGTCCTCTGGTTCATTCACGTTATCACAAATGGCAGGATTTCCCCTTTTTAAGATGGAATAATACTCTATTGTGTGTGTGTATACAAATGAATGAATAATATTTTATTGTGTGTGTATACAGACGAATAAATAAGGAAAATGGTATGTGTGTGTGTATGAATGGAACCACAAAAATTCCAAATAGCCAAAACAATCTTGAGTAATAACAAAGCTAGAGGCACCACAATTATTGATTTCAAAATATATTACAAAGTTTTAATAATCTAAACAGTGTGGAACTGGCATAAAAACAAGACATGTAGACCAATGGAACAGAATAGAGAGCAAGAAATAAATCCACACATCTATGGTCAACTGATGTTTGACAATGGTGCCAAGAACACACAATGGAGAAAGGATAGTCTTCAATAAATGGTCTGGGAAAACTGCATATCTACATGCATAAATTGCACCCTTATCTTTTGCATATGAACCCACATCGCATACAAAAATAAATAAACTCAAAATGGATTAAAGGCTTAAATGTATTAATTTCAAACAGAGCAGACTTCAGTGCAAGGAAAATTATCAAGGATAAAGTTAATAAATAGTACTAAAATCATCAGTTCCCCAAGAAGACATAATACTTAATGTGTATGTACCTAGTAAAGTGTCAAAATACATGAGATAGAAAGTGAAAGAACTGTGAGGGAGATATATAAATGCACCCCTCTGTTAGTAGTGGATGGGAGCAAATCATGATCCCCAAAGACACAATTTCAAAGTCCATAATCCTGACTGTTGAAATCCCGGAAGATCAAAATTCTTAAATGAAGTCTAGAAAATTATAATCCTGAAAGATCAAAGTCCCAAAAATATAATTCTGGAAAAAATAAGTTAAATTTTTTTTTAAAAGATACTTATTTACATTTTTAAAGGGGATTTATTTAAGAATCATAAAAACATGAAAGAACACGTTATAGGCTAGTTTATGCAATAAAATAGGCAATAATATACATATTTTTGCAAGCATAAACACTCAAGTACACTAATGACAGTTGCATGAGTAAAACAATTTTAAACTGACAAGTTGTGTTCCGAAAGAAATAGGTCAAAAAGCAAAATGCATAAACGCATGTCACTATGGTTGATAATTGTGTGTACACTGAAATTTATAACTTCAGTCATATGAAATATTGTAATGGACAACCTAAGTCTTTTGGCAAGATCAAACAAAAACCCTGGGGATGACACTCTGCATCATTATACCAGTCACCCAAGGAGCTATGACCTCAAGAAATATTATCTTTCACAAATGCGGATGTGCAAAAGGACCTCTTGTAATTTACTCAGGAAGTTTCAATGTTTCTATGCACACTCACAATGCTTAAACATAAAGTCAATGTTGTCATAATGCACATTCACAAACTCAAATTTGCAAAAAATGCATGAAATAAATTAGAACTATTTAGAAGTCTTTACACAATTTATTCCTCCAGTACTGGGAATGAAGATTAAGTACACAGTATAGTGATTGTAAAAAATAATGCTGACAATATAAAATAGTGGAAAAAACTAAAACAAGAAAAACAAAGCAGAAAAAAATGCAAAAAACACTAAAAAGAATATTTGACATGTGAAAAAGTATATTACAGGACTAAGTTGTGGGCAGTTGCATAGAGGTAGTCTGTAACATCTGGCCAACTTTCATTATCGTTAACTATTTTTTGAAGTATTGCATCATGATGAATAGCTGCTTTTGTTCTTTTAAAGCATGGTTCTCCTTGGAGACTATGTTCACATTCATCGTCTACATGGCATTGGTCTTTTTGAAATTCTTCTGTGATTCTATATATTTTGACATGAGAACTCCCAATTAAATGTTTCTATTTTCTGTGGCATGCTTCTTTGTTGTTCCGGTTATGCTAAAATCCATTCTGTGTGCACTCGTATGCTGACCATGAATTTCTCAGCAACAATACTGGTGGATGAACAGCAATTCCATTGCATAAGTGTCTCCTAATCTACTGTGCTTATAATTATTTTCAAACTAGTTGTTAACTTTGCTGGCTTTTTCAGACAAATGTGTCTTTAATTCATTAAAAGCTTCTGGGATTTCATCAGCTGGAAGAAACACCAATGCAGACAAATGACATATTTTTAAACAAAAGCTTTTGTTGGGTCTGTATCACATGGCCAGTCCACTCATCTGAGTTTTCCACCAAATGCAAATGAAGACAATACCAAGGTAATAATTTTGCCTAACATGATGCAACTATCAGGATGCAACTATCCTGCATGCATCTGAACATGCACTGATTTCTTCCCCAGAATTCAGGTTTTCATCACTCAGAATTTTAAAATATTAAGATTGTGATTTTGGGGATTTTAGACATTGGCTATTTTAGATGTTGGAGATTTTGATCTTTTGGCATTTCAACATTTGAAATTATGGTGTTTGGGATTTTTGTCTTTCAAGATTATAATCCAAATCTATAATGGACAGTTCAGCAGGCAGAAAATTAGTAGGAATACAGTTGAACTGAATAACACCGTGAATCAACTGGACCTAACTGAAATGTGCAGATTACTTCATCTAGCAATAGGAGAACACACATTTTTAAGTTCACATAAAACATTCAACAAGGTAGACCATATTCAGAGCCACAACACACACCTTACCAAATGTAAAAGAATAGAAATTATACAAAGTATGCTCTCATGCCACAGTGGAATTAAGCTAGTTATCAACAACAGAAAGACATCAGGAAAACCCCAATAATTGGAAATTTTAACAAAACCATTCATAACAAAAAAATGCCTGGGTCAAACAAATCTCAAGAGATATTTACAATATTGTTAAAATAAAAATACAATTTATATAAAAACTTGTATGATGAAATAAAGCAGTGCTTAAAGAGAAACTTACAGTGTTGAATGCATACATTAGAAAAGAAGAAAGAAAATCAAGAATCAAGGCTTCCACATAAGTTTCCACTTCGGAAAACTAAAAAGGAAAAGCAAATTAGTGCTAAGAACAAAAAAGGCAATAATAAACATCAGAGCAAAAATCAATGAAATTGAAAACAGAAAAATCAATAGAGAAGTTCAGTACAATTGATAGCCCTCTAGCCAGGTTAACTAAGAAACAAAGAAAGAAGACATAAATTACTAATACAGAGTTGAAGGAGTGACCACTATTATTGATCCCAAGGACGTTAACAGGATAATAAAGGAATATTTTGAACAATTCTATGCTTACAAATATGATGAACTAGATAATGTAGAACTATTCTTTGAAAGGCACAATCCATCAAAATTCACAAAAGGTAAAATAGATCATCTGAATAAGATGATATCTATTAAAGAAATTGAATCAAGAATTAATAACTTTCCCAGACAGAAAGTATAAGGCCCAGATGGGTTCACTGGTGAATTCTAAACATTCAGGGAAGAAATTATACCAATTCCATACAATCTGTTCCAGGAAACGAAAGCAGACTCAATATTCCCCAACTAATTCTAGGAGGCCAGTATTACCTTAATACCAAAACTAGACAAACACATTACAAGTAGGGAAAACTACAGAGCAATACCACTCAAGAACATATGTGCAAATGTCCTCAACAAAATATTACCAAATAGAGTTTTATAATGTATACTGATCATAATACTTATATTACAATGATCATAATGCATTCTGATCAAGTGGGACTTATTCTGGTATGCAAGTTTGAGTCAACATTCAAAAATCAATTAATGTAATCCATCAAATAAACATGCTAAAGAAGAAAAATCTATAATGATATCAATTGATGCAAAGAGAGGATTTGAAAAATTTTAACACACATTCATTATAAAGAAAATCTCTAAGCAAAGTAAGGATAGGGTAGAACTTTCTCAACTTTATAAAAAAGATCTGCAAATAACCTACAGGTAACATACATCATACTAAGAAACTAAATGCTTTACACTAAAATCAGGAACATGGCAAGTGTGGCTCTTTGGCCACTTCTGTTCAACATTGTATGGTAAGTCCTTGCTAACACAGTAAGAAAAGAAAAGGAAATAAAAAGTATACAGATTGGGGAAGAAGAAATAAAATTGCTTTTCTTCACAGATGACATGATTATTCATGTAGAAAATTCCCCCAAATTAGCAAAACTACTCCTGAAATTAATAAATTATATAGCAAGTTTGTATTGTAAGATATAAGGTTAACATACCAATTGCTTTCTTACACTAGAATTGAGTAATTTGAATTTAAAAATAAAAAATATTATTCCATTTACATTAGCACTAAAAAATAAGTACTTAGGCATAAATCTAACAAAATAAGTATAAGATTTATATAAGGGGAGCTGAAAATATTTGATGAAAGAAATCAAAGATCTAAATAATGGAGAGATATTCCATGTACGTAGGAAGACTCACTTATTGTCAAGATTTCAGGTATTTCCAAATTTACCGATAGGTTCAATACAACCTCAATCAAATTTTAGCAAGTTATTTGTGGATATGGCAAACTGATTTTACAGTTTATATGGAAAGACAAAAGATGCAGAGTAGCCACACAACGTTGAAAAAGAGGAATAAAGATGAATGACTGACACTATGTGATGTGGTTTTGTTGTGTCCCCACCCAAAATCTCACCTTGAACTGTAATCCTCATAATCCCCACCTGTCAAGGGAGAGACCAGGTGGCAGTAATTGAATCATGGGGGCGGTTTCCTCCATGCTGTTCTTGTGATAATGAGTGGATTCTCACCAGATCTGATGGTTTTATAAGTTTTCGGTAGTTCCTCCTGCGTTCATTCTCCTTCCTGCTGCTTGTGAAGAAGGTGCCTTGCTTCCCTTTTGCCATCTGCCATGTTTGTAAGTTTTCTGAGGCCTCCTTAGCCATGCTGAGCTGCGAATCAATTAAACTTCTTTCTCTTATAGATTACCCAATCTTGGGCAGTTCTTTATAGCAGTGTAAAAACGGGCTAATACACTATCCAACTTCAAGCCTTTTTATAAAGCTGCAGTAATTACAGCTGTGTCGTATTGGCCAAAGAATAGATAAATAGATCAAAAGAATAGAACAGAGAGCCCCTAAAAAATTCCAAACAATTATAGTCAACTGATCTTAGACAAAGGAGCAGTGGAAATTTAAGGGAAAAAAGCTAATATTTTCAGTAAATGATGCTGGGATAACTGAACATGCAAAAATACAAAAACAAACAAACAAACAAACAAAAAATCCCAAACCTGAACAGAGATATTACATTTTATGCAGTTAACTCAGATGGATCATAGACTTACATGTTAAGTGCAAAATTATAAAACCCCTAGTGGAAAACGGAAGACTTTTATAGGTGACCTTGTGATTGGCAATGCGTTTTTGGATTAAAAGAATAATCCATCAAAAAACAAATTGATAAGTTGAACTTCATTAAAACTGAAGTTTAAAAAAATGAAAAGATAAGCCACAGACTAGAAGAAATATATTACCAAGCAAATATAAAAAAATAACTTGTGGAAAATATACAAGTAACTTAATACTCAACAATGAGCAAAAACAAAAGCATATAAAAAGTGGACAAAATACGTGAAGAGACACCTCACCAAAAAAGATATACCTGTGGCAAGAAAGCACATGGAAATATTCTTAACATCGTCTGTCATCAGAAAATTTCATATTCAAATAGGAATGAAATACTCTTGTACACCTATTAAAATGGTGAGACTTTAAAACGCCAACAAAACTAAATACTGGTAAGGATGTGGAGCAACAGGAACTCCTTCATTGCAAGTGGGAATACAAATGGTACAGCCACTTTAGTAGACAGTTTGGAAATTTCCTATAAAATTAAGTGCATACTTCCCACATGATCCAGCATATTGCTTTCCTTGGTATTTACCCAAATGATTTAAAAATTTATGCTAAACCAAAACCTATATACAAATGTTTATAGCATCTGTATTCATAATCATTAAACCTCATAAGAATCTAAGATGTATCTCAATAGGTGAATGAAAAAACCAACTATGGTAATGATAGAGTTTGGATATTGTTCCTTCTAATTCTTATTTTAAAATGGAATTCCCAGTGTTGGAGGTGGGGAGTGGTAGGAGGTAATTGAATAATGAGGCAGATTTCTCATGAATGGCTTAGCACCATCTCCTTGATGCTGTCCTCATGATAATGAGAGAGTTGTCATAAGACCTGGTTTTTAAACTAGTTCAACCATTGTGGAAGACAATGTAGTGATTCCTCAAGGATCTAGAACTAGAAATACCATTTGACCCAGCCATCCCATTACTGGGTATATACCCAAAGGATTATGAATCATGGTGCTATAAAGACAAATGCACACATATGTTTATTGCGGCACTATTCACAATAGCAAAGACTTGGAACCAACCCAAATGTCCATCAATGACAGACTAGATTAAGAAAATGTGGCACATATACACCGTGGAATACTATGCAGCCATTAAAAAGGATGAGTTCATGTCCTTTGCAGGGAAATGGATGAAGCTGGAAACTATCATTCTCAGTAAACTATTGCAAGGACAGAAAACCAAACACTGCATGTTCTCACTCATAGGTGGGGATTGAACAATGAGAACACTTGGACACAGGAAGGGGAACATCACACAGTGGGGCCTGTCGTGGGGTGTGGGGAGAGGGGAGGGATGGCATTAGG
>NW_012102676.1:4862260-4876002 GCF_000951045.1 Mandrillus leucophaeus | reverse complement strand
CACACATATGTTTATTGCGGCACTATTCACAATAGCAAAGACTTGGAACCAACCCAAATGTCCATCAATGACAGACTAGATTAAGAAAATGTGGCACATATACACCGTGGAATACTATGCAGCCATTAAAAAGGATGAGTTCATGTCCTTTGTAGGGAAATGGATGAAGCTGGAAACTATCATTCTCAGTAAACTATTGCAAGGACAGAAAACCAAACACTGCATGTTCTCACTCATAGGTGGGGATTGAACAATGAGAACACTTGGACACAGGAAGGGGAACATCACACAGTGGGGCCTGTCGTGGGGTGTGGGGAGAGGGGAGGGATGGCATTAGGAGATATACCTAATGTAAATGACAAGTTAATGGGTGCAGCATACCAACATGGCACATGTATACATACATAACAAACCTGTACGTTGTGCACATGTGCCCTAGAACTTAAAGCACAATAATAATAATAATAAAAGAAACACTACTAATTTTGTATGCTTATTTTGTATCTTGCAACTGAATTTGTTTATTAGTTCTAAGAGATTTTTTGGTGGAGCCTTTTGATTTTTCTAAATGTAAATATAAAATAGAATTTGACTTTCACTTTTCCAACTTAGATGTGCTTTGTTTCTTTGTGATTTCTCTGGCTAAGACTTCCAGTAGTTTGTTGAATCATAGTGGTGAAAGTGGGTATTTTTGCCTTTTTCCTCTTCTTAGAGAAAAGACTTTCAACTTTTCCCCATTTAAAATCATGTTAGCTGTGGGTTTGTCATATGTGGCTTTTATTATATTGAGGTATGTTCCTTCAATGCTTAGCTTATTGAGAGTTTTTAATCATAAAGGGGTGTTGAATTTTATCAAATTCTTTTTCTACATCTCTTGAGATGATCAAATCAATTTTGTCCTTCATTCTGTTGATGTGATGTATTATGTTTATTGACTTCCACATGTTGAACCATGTTTTCAGCCCTGGTATAAATCACACCTTATCATGGTGTATATCTTTTTGATGTGCTGTTGGGTTTGATTTGCTAGTATTTCATTGAAGATTTTTGCACCTCTGTTCATCAGGAATATTGGGCTACTGTAGTTTTCTTATTTTCTTGTATCCTTTCCTGGCTTTTGTATCAGAGTAATGATGATCTTGTAGAATGAGTTAGTTTCCTTCAATTTTTTGGAATAGTTGGAGGATGATTAGTATTAGTTCTTTATATAGTTAGTAGAGTTTAGCTGTGAATCCATCAGTCTTTGTATTTTCTTTGCTGAGAGCCTTCTTATTACGGATTCCATAGTACTACTTATTAGTCTGTTCAGGTTTTCTGTTCTTCCTGGTTTAATTTTAGTAGGTTGTATATCTCCAGGAATTTTTCCATTTCCTTTTGGTTTTTCACTTTATATGCATATAGTTGTTGATAATAGTCTCTGATGATCACTTGCATTTCTCTAGCATCAGTTGTAAGTCTCCTTTTTAATTTCTGATTCTGTTTATTAGAGTCTTTTCTCTTTTTTTCTTAGTTATTCTATCTAGTGATTCATCAATTTTATTTATCTTTTAAAAAAATCAGGCTTGTATTTCATTGATTTTCTGTGTTTATTTTAGTTTTTATTTCATTTAGTTCTGCTCTTATCTTTTTCTTTCTTCTTTTTCTCTTTCTTTCTTTCTTTCTCTCCTTTCTTTCCTTCTTTCTTTCTTTATTTGTTGCTATTTTTGGGTTTGGTTTGTTGTTGCTTTTCTAGTTCTTTTAGGTACAGCCTTAGGTTGTTTATTTAAAATCTTTCTGTTTTTTTTGGTTGTTGTTGTTACCATTGTTTTTATGCAGCTATTTTTTGCTACAAAGTTCTAGCCAAGTACTGCTTTTGCTGTATCCCACAGCTTTTGGTATGTTGTATTTTCATTTTCATTTGTCTCAAGAAATTTTTAAAATAAAAAAAATTTCTTCTTTGACTCATTTGTTGTTTGGTAGAATTTTGCTTAGTTTCCATATATTTGTATGGTTTTCAGAGTTCCCTTGGTATTTATTTCTAGTTTTATTCCATTGTGGTCAAGAAAATACTTGATATAAGTTCAGTTTTAAAATTTGTTAAGAAATCTTTTGTGATTTAACATATGGCCCATTTTGAAGAAAGTTCCATGTACTCACAAGAAGAATGCCTATTCTGTAGTTGTTGGAGAAAATGTTCTGTAAATGCCTGTTAGGTTCATTTAAATTCTATGTTTCTTTACTGATTTTCTGTCCACATGATCTGTCTAATGCTCAGAGTGGAGTATTCAAGTACCCCACTATTATTATATTGGAATCTATGTCTCTATTTGCTTTATGGATCTGGGTACTCCAGTGTTGGGTGCATGTATATCTAGAATTGTTATGTTCTCTTGCTGAACTGATTCCCCTTTACCATTGTACAACAATATTCTTTTTTTTTTTTTTTTTTTTTTTTTTTACTGTTTTTAACTCAAAGTCTGTTTTATCTGATGTAAGTATAGTTACTCTTCTGTGCTTTTCTTCCCCCCATGGAATGTCTTTTCCCATACGTGTGTTTTCCATGTATATCTTTACAGATAAGTTGAGTTTCTTGTAGGCAGAATATAGTTGAATCATGTTTTTGTATCCATTCAGCCAGTGTAAATCTTTTAAGTGGAGATTTTAATTCATTTACTTTCAAGGTTATTACTGATTTTTGAAGTTTTCTTTCTGTCATATTGTTTATTGTTTTCTGGCTGTTTTATATATTCTTTACTTGTCCTTTTTTCTTTTATTATTTGTAGTTTTCTGTTGTGGTACCATTTGAGTCCTTTCTCTTCCTCGTTTGTGTGTTTGTTTTACCAGTGATTTTACACTTACCTATGTTTTCATGATGATGACTGATCCTTTCCCTTTCAAGTGTAGGACTCCTTTGAGCATTTTTTGTAGAACTGGTCTAGTGATAATGAATTCCCTCAGAATTTGCTCCTCTGGGAAAGACTTTATTTATCCTGTATGAAGGATAATTTTCTTAGCTATAGTATCCAAGTACTTTTTCTTTTAGCACTCTGAACATATCATCCCATTCTTTCCTTTTCTGTGAGGTTTCTGCTGAGAAATCTGCTCTTAGTCTGATGGAGGTAACTTTATAGGTAACTAGAAACTTTTGTTGTTTTTATAATTCTTTGTCTTTAGACAGTTTAACTGCAATGTGCTGTCTCCATTTGGAGATCACCATGCCTTCCCTAACACAATGTCTTGATGTCAATATGGTTTGGCTGTGTCCCCAGCCAAATCTCACCTTGAATTGTACTCCCATAATTCCCATGTGTTGTGTGAGGGACCCAGTGGGAGATAATTTTAATCACAGAGGCAGTTTCCCCCATACTGTTCTCATGATAGTGAATAAGTCTCATGAGATCTGATGGTTTTATCAGGAGTTTCTGCTTTTGCATCTTGCTCATTTTCTCTTGCCACTGCTGTGTGAAAACTGCCTTTCACCTCCCACCATAATTCTGAGGCCTCCCCAGCCATGTGGAACTGTAAGTCCAATTAAACCTCGTTTTCTTCCCAGTCTCAGATATGTCTTTGTCAGCAGTGTGAAAATGGACTAATGCAGTAAATTGGTACCAGTAGAGTGGGTGTTGCTGAAAAGACACCTGAAAATGTAGACACAATTTTGGAATTGGGTAACAGGCAGAGGTTGGAACAGTTTGGAGACCTCAGAAGAAGGCAGGAAAATGTGTGAAAGTTTGGAAATTCCTAGAGACTTGTTGAATGACTTTGACCAAAATGCTGATTGTGATATGGACAGTAAGGTCCAGACTGAGGTGGTTTCAGATGGAGATGAGGAACTTGTTGGGAACTGGAGCAAAAGTGACTCTTGTTTTGTTTTAGCAAAGAGACTGGTGACATTTTACCCCTGCACTAGAGATTTGTGGAATTCTGAACTTTAGAGAGCTGATTTAGGGTATCTGGCAGAAGAAATTTCTAAGCAGCCAAGCATTTAAGATGTGACTTGCATGCTGTTAAGGGCATTCAGTTTTATAAGGGAAGTAGAGCATAAAAGTTCAGAAAATTTGCAGCCTGACAATGTGATAGAAAAGAAAAACCCATTTTCTGAGGAGAAATTCAACCTGCCTGCAGAAATTTACATAAGTAACAAGGAGCTGAATGTTAATTCCCAAGACAATGGGGAAAATGTCTCTAGGGCATGTCAGATGTCTTCACAGCAGCCCCTCCCATCACAGGCCCAAAGGCCTAAGAGAATATGGTTCTGTGGGCCAGGCCTAGGGTCTCTGTGCTGTATGCAGCCTAGGGACTTGGTGCCCTATGTCCCAGCTGCTCCAGCCCTGGCTGAAAGGGGCCTATGTAGAGCTTGGGCAATGGCTTCAGAGGGTGCAATCCCCAAGCCTTGGCAGCTTTCACATAGTGTTGAACCTGCGAGTGCACAGAAGTCAAGAACGAGGGTTTGGGAACCTCCACCTAGATTTCAGAAGATGTATGGAAATGCCTGGATGCCCAGGCAGAAGTTTGCTGCAGGAGCGGGGTGCTCATGGAGAACCTCTGCTAGGGCAATGAAGAAGGGTAATGTGCTGTGGGAGCCCCCACACAGAGTCCCCACTGGGGCATGGCCTACTGGAGCTGTGAGAAGAGTGACACCATCTTCCAGACCCCAGAATGGTAGATCCACTGACAGCTTGAACCATGTGCCTGGGAAAGTCACAGACACTCAATGCCAGCTGTTGAAAGCAGCTGGGAGGAAGGCTGTATCCTGCAAAGCCACAGGGAAGGAGCTTCCCAAGACCATGGGAACCCACCTCTTGCATCAGAATGACCTGGATGTGAGATCAGGAGTCAAAGGAGATTATTCTGGAGCTTTAAAATTTGACTGCCCAGATGGATTTCAGACCTGCATGGGCCCTGTAACCCCTTTGTTTTGGCCAATTTCTCTCATTTGGAACTGCTGTATTTACCCAATACCTGTACCCTCATTGTATCTAGGAAGTAACTATCTTGCTTTTGATTTTACAGGCTCATAGGTGGAAGGGAGTTGCCTTGTCTCAGATGAGACTTTGGACTGTAGACTTTTGGATTCAATGCTGAAATGAGTTAAGATTTTGGGGGACCTTTGGGAAGGCATGATTGGTTTTGAAATGTGAGGACATGAAATTTGGAGTGGGCAGGGGTGGAATGATATAGTTTGACTGTGTCCCCACCCAAATCTCATCTTGAATTGTACTCTCATAATTCCCATGTGTTGTGGGAGGGACACGGTGGAAGATAATTTGAAACACAGGGACGGTTCCCCCCATTTTGTTCTTGTGGTAGTGAATAAGTCTCACAAGAGCTGGTGGTTTTATCAGGGGTTTCCGCTCTTGCATCTTCCTCATTTTCTCTTGCCACCACCACATAAGAACTGCCTTTCACCTCCCACCATGATTCTGAGTTCTCCCCAGTCATGAGGAACTGTAAGTCCAATTAAACCTCTTTTTCTTCTCAGTCTCACATATGTCTTTATCAACAGCATGAAAACAGATTAATACAATGTCTAAATTTCTTGCTAGATTTTGGAACTTTTCAGCTATTATTTTGCTAAATAGGTTTTTGAACACTTTCGTCCTCTCTTCACCTTCTGAGATACCAAAAATTCATATAATGTTTGCTTTAGAGTGTCCCATATGTTATGAAGGCTTCATTCATTCTTTTTTATGCTTTGTTTTTTTCATTTCTGTCTGACTGGGTTATTTCAAAAGACCTGTCTTCAAGTTCTGAGATTCTTTCTTCTGCTTGATCTATTGTTGAAGCTTTCACATATATTTTTTAGTTCATTAAATGAACTCTTCAGTTCTAGAGTTTCCATTTGGTCTTTTTTATAATATTTATCTCTTTGGTAAATTTCTCATTCATATCCTGACTTGTTTCTTCTGATTTCTTTGTATTGTTTTTCAGCATTCTCCTGTATCTTGCTGAGCTCCTTTAAAATCAGTATTTTGAATTCTTTTTCTGGGATTTTGTGAAATTTTTTTGATTGGGATCTGTTGCTGGAAAATTATTTTATTCCTTTGGAGGTGTCATATTTCTTGCTCTTTAAAGTTTTCTATGTCCCTATATATCTATGCATCTATGTCTTCTTTGAATTCTTTGAATTTTCTTTTGAGTTTAGGACTTTTTCCTGAAAATTTATCTATGATGTTGGTTGGAGCCTTTTGGCTTTGATTCTGAATGTGTGCAGTAGTGTAGTCTCTATATGATTTATTTGCCTATAAACAACGTTAGTGGTATCTGTGATTTCCTCAGTGGCTTAGGGTCATTAGTGGAGGCTGTGGTGGAGATTTTCTGGGAAAAGGAATTGCAGGTAGGTCAGTCTTCAGGCCCAAGTGGTTGCAGCAGTAGGCTGAGTATACCTGTCCTTTAGCCCCCTGGGTGGTATATGCTGGCACTAGTGTTAGTTGTCCACTTGGGCCAATTATCAGGCCTCCACGTGTCTTGCCCAGATGCTGGTAATGGCAGTCATGAGCCTGGTGGGTAGACTGGTTTTCAGACCCCAGTGCAGAAAGCATGGTGTGGGCCATGGCAGTAGCAGTGGTAAGATGACCGTCTTATTCCTGAGCAGTGCACACTAGTGTTGGCAGTGGCTGTGATAGGCTGGGCAGACTCCTCACCGAGCTCCTAGATGGCACATGTGAGTGTGTGTTTGTGGTGTTGGCAGCAATGTGAGTGGACCCATCTTCAGGTTCCTAGAGAGAGTGAATAGATGGCATAGGTGGTGGAATGGATAGAATAATCACCAAGCCCTTGGGTGGTGTGCTCAGGCTTGGAGGTGTGGTGCCAATTTGGGAGTGTCTGTCCTCAGGCCCCTGATGGTGTGCAGGGGTATAGGCTGTAGTAGGCAGGTTGAGACAGTCCGTGATGGTTGGTGTGGATACCTGACCTTAGGGCTTGTGCTAGGAAGCATAGTGGCCCTGCTGTTTGTATGAGTAGGTTGCTATCAGCAGTCTCCTACAAGCAGCTCTCAGGCTCTGGGAAGTGAACATTTAATCTCTGGCAGCAGCAGTGACTGCAGTGGTGAGTGTGAGGAGCCTGATTTGAGGATGTGCACTAGAGTACAGAACCTATGCTGCTGGTATGGGCAGGACTGGCACAGGGAGTCTCCAGTTCTGGGTTGCAGTTGTTTCAGCTCCCTGCTGTAGTAGTGGCTTCAGCATTGTGCAGAGAGTGGAGATGAGGATCCCACCCTCTATTGGTGACCAGAGCACTTGACCATACTGTCAGGGGGGCAGGGTCATCACCCACAGCCCAGACATGCAGCTGTCAGAATTATTTGCTCTTGGGGCAGCAGCAGCAACAGCACCAGCAGAAGTGAGAAAGAATCCCACCCTCTGTGAGCGAGCTTTAACATAGGCCACACTGCCAGTGGGGGCATGGTTACAACTCACAGCCCCAGACAAGCAGCCCTCTCTTGCCCATCCAGCCCCTGGTGGCAGCAAGAGCAACTGCAGCTGCAGTGAAATGCAGAGGAGGAAAGAGATCCCATTCTCTCTATATAAGGCCAAGCACAGAGGCCACTCTGCCAGCAGGGGCGTGGTCACTCCTTCCAGCTCCAGTCCGACAGCTCTCAGACCTGCTTGTCTTGGTTCCCAGTGGCAAAAACTGCTATGGCACTATGCACGTGTAGAAGAAAGATCCCACTCTCACTGTGAACCCAAGTACAATATGTGACACAGTTAGAGGTGGAGTCACTTATCAAAGCCCTGGACAGAAAGCTCTCCAGCTCTGGAAAGCATGTAATTTGGCTTCCTTTGTGCCCAGTGGCCACCTCCTTGGTATGCTGTATCATTTTTTTTTTCCAGGGAGCAGTACTCTGTTGGACTAAAGTACTGGGGACCCCAAGCGTCTTTGAGCTCAGCCAGTGCTGCACCTCTGTAGCCCTCTGGGTGGACACCAGGGGATATAAACAGAGGTTCCCAGGATGTGGCAATATGAGAGCTGTGGTTCCCAGAGCAGGATGCAGAATGGTGTTGGTTAGGCTCTCACAATGGTGCCATGTCACTTAGATCTCAGGAGTGTGTGTGACCCAGTGCATTTTCTGTCTGGTACAATGCCCTCATTGGGTCTCCAGATCAACACCCACACTAGTCTTCGGGTTAGTGTGGGTAGAGGGGCTCTCCAATGGTTAGGATTGCGGCAGTCCACAGTGAGGATGTAAGCCAGTGAGGGTCTCCCACTTACCCTTTCTCTTCAATAAGGAGCCCCTATGGCCTCCTAGCCAATCTCGGCCAAGCTAGCCACTTGCTTTCTTCCCCTTCTGTGTCTCAGATATTTCTCTGTTGAACTCCAGTGTTCTCTACTAGATGTTTTACCTGAAATGTGATAATCTATTTGGTTAAGTTTTGTTTCTTCTGTCTGGAGAAGGCAAGTGCCTGATGCCTCTAGTCAGCATCTTGAACCTGTCTCTACATTCAAGATATTTCTAATTTTTTGATGCAGATATTTATTACTGTAAACTTCCTTCTTAGAACTTCTTTTGCTGTATCCCATAGGTTTTGGTGTGTTGTATTTCCATTTTCATTTGTTTCAAGAAATTTTAAAATTTTTTCTTTGACTCATTTGTTGTTCAAGAGCATGTTGCTTAATTTCCATGTATTTGTACAGTTTTCAGAGTTCCTTCTGTTCTTGATTTCTAGTTTTATTCCACTGTGGTCAGAAAAGATACTTTATATGTTTTTAATCCTTTTTAAATTTGTTTAGACTTGCTTTGTGGCCTAACTTATGAATGCTTTGTGGCCTAACTATCTCTCCAGGATAGATTATCCTGGGGAGAGTTACATTTGTGAATGAGAATAACATATATTCTGTTAGTTACTGGGTGGAATGTTCTGTAAATGTCTGTTAAGTTTATTTGCTCTAGAATGCAGTTTAACTTTGATCCTTCTTCATTGATTTTGTCTAGAAGTTCTGTTTATTTCTAAAAGTGGAATTTTTAGGTCCGTTACTATTATTGTGTTGCTGTCTATCTCTCCCTTTAGATCAAATAATATTTGTTTTATATATTTGGGTGCTCCAGTGATAGATGCACATATATTTGTTATTGTTGTATCTTCTTCCTTAATATACTTCTTAATTATTATGTAATGGCCTTCTTTGTCTCTTTTATATTTTTTTATTTGAAGTCTATTTTATCTGAAATAATTATAGTTACTTCTGCTTACTTTTGGTTTCCATTTGTATGGAACATCATTTTCCATCCCTTCATTGTCAGTCTGTGTGTGTCTTTACATGTGAAGTGAGACTCTTGTAGGCAGCAAATAATTGAGTCCTTTTTTAATCCGTTCAGTCAGTCTATATTTTTTAATTGGGGAAATTAACTTGTTTACACTGAAGGTTATTATCGACACTTGAAGACATACTCTCTGACTTTGTTCATTGTTTTCTGGTTGTTTCGTATATCTTTTTTTTTTCTTTCTTCCCTTCTCATTGTTTGTTTTGGTTGTTTTCTGTAGTGATAAACTTTGATTCCTTTCTCTTTTTCATTTGTGTATCTACTGTCATTTTTTTCCTTCTGATTAGTGTGGGGCTTATATTTTATTGAAATCTACTCATTACATGACCTTCTTTCATAAACTGTTTCTTCTCCTTTATTCCTCATTTTGGTTAATCAATTGCAATATATTTGAAACAAAGTCCAAGATATTAGATTTGCTAAGTAGCTCATAAGAACAAACTCCCTTTCTCATCTTTATGCTACATCTTTGTTGAGGTTTTCTATTATCTCTCACCTAAATTGTTGCTATGTTGGGCTTGGGTTTTTTTTTTTTTTTTTTTTTTTTTTTTTTTTTTTTTTTTTTCATTTTTTATTGTGAGGCCACCCTCCATACGCTACCACACTGATCTTTCTGAAATACAAATAACATGCTAACCATTTTCCTGTTTAAAATATTTTATTTATTCCCTTTTGCCTCTTGGATGAATTTGAAACTTCTTAGTGTGGCATAAAAGACTTTAATACTATAACTCCGATTTTTCTAGTTTTCCCTATCATATCATTTTTCACTGTCTCCTCACAGAGAAGCTATGCTCCTTTTACATGCTTCTTGCTTTTCTCTCAATATGGCGTAACCCATTATAAAATAAAAATATTTATATTAGTATCTGGAAAATAATCCATCATTGCAAAATACTACAAATTTTTGAAAATGGACATTTTCAACTTATCTGAAGAGTAGTTTCCTTTCATTCTTAGTAGTTTCCCTTCATTTACAACTTTAGTATATTGAAAATTAACATTTAGAATTTTGATGATCCTCTATTTTGATGTTATTGTGAAACAACACAAAATTCTAGCAAAAGACAAGGAAATTCATCCTCACCTCAGGTCCTTATTTCCCAGGAACCAGCATTGTTGTACTATTTCTACGTCACCAAATATATTCTAATTGGTAATTAGCCTTTCCAAGGAGATTTTGAATTCATTGAATCATCCAGTAACATATTGATAATGTCATTAAATCTGAGAAGTGTAATAATGATTTCCATGTCGCTGGTTAGCTGGTCAGCAAAAAAGCAAATCCATGATTCTCATCTATAAGTTTCAACAGCAGTAATTACAATGTACTCATGATGGTTTAGGCAGCCATAGATACCCTAGAAATAGGTAATGACAAATTTCACATACTTTCTATTTCTCAGTGAAATGTTATTGCCTTCCTTTACCACCTGGAATGTTTCTATTTATCTTTCAAGATGGGTCCAAATAACAGTTTTTGACATCAAGTTCTATTTTCTTGATAAAGCTAGCTGATCAATCTCCTTGCTTCTCATAAAACTTGCAATATCTATCCTATTACACAGGTTTTATTTTTGGATTTTATGTTTGTCTTTTAAGTAGCATCTCAGTTACTTAAGGACATGGATTTTATGTCAACCATTTAAAAAATGACCAGCCCTTAGTACAGCAACTGCTGGGACAAAGGTGCTGAATAAATATTTGCAGCAATGATACTTTTTTCGTTCTCCTCCATACACATTCCCTGTCATTTCTGAGCTTTTTCCTGCTTCATAAATTTTTCAAAAATTAACTTGGCCTGGAGAGAAAATGTTGAGTACACCATTGCTATAGTGACAAGCTTCACCTATTTCCATGTGTGTTGCAGATTCCTCCATGTGAAAACACCCTCCACATAATGTACCATGAGTCTCAGAGAGGCACGAGAGATAGGGATATTGCAAAGAGGCTGCAATATCCTTCACAACAGGATCTCAGCTCCAAATGGAAAAAAAGTGTTCTGCAACCTCCACAATGTAAAATGAAAGTTAATTATGGGAAATAAAGCCTCCTGATTTTAGCTACAAACTGTATACATCTTTGAGAATTCCAGAGAGACCATCAAAACCCATTAAGGAGGAAAAAAGGAGGAAAAAAATCAGTTTTCCAGAAACAATGCTTCACTTGCCCAGCATAAGGAATCATCCTAAGGAGGCCATAGCTCCTAAATTTATAACTACATTTCCACGTTTGGATTCACAAAAAGCAAAGTTAATGTTTGTGAAGAGTGGACAGTATCCGAGGGGTGTATGTGTCAATCCCAAACCACATGACTTTCGACAGGTACAAAAGAGCATTTGAATAAAAACAATTTAAGATAGATAAGAGGAACTATGTATTATTTTTTATTCATTTCTTAATGAGAAAAACTATTACATATAGGAAAAAGGTATGTGTATATAATGTGTATAATGCTGCCTTTTTTTCCTCACAGAACAATACAGTTCACATTTAGCAATAAATAATAGAAGACAAAGGTAAGAACCTGGTTGATTCTGATGAGGTTTAATCTGCCAGGTCAGGTGGCCAACTCTGAGATGGGCTTTCTTAGGTTTCAGGAGAACACGTTGGGTTTAGATATGATTGGAGAACAGACGTCAGTTGCCAGAAGTCTATAACCTAGTAATCATAAAATAAATTTATGGAATAAATTGATGAATGAATGAAAATAGTTAAAAAGGGATATTCTATTATTTTGATGAATTCTTTGGATGATTAATAATTTAAATAATATATGGACAATAATTAGATTTATAATTTAAAAGGGTGATGAAGAATATGGAGATGCAAATAAGGTCAAATATTTATGCAAAACATAATTCCACTAAAATGTGAATATTCTATTCTTAGGTCTATAATTTAGCACATAAACATGATTTGCTAGGCAAAGAGATAAACAGTAGTACAGGATTTAGAAATAGTGAGATAAAAGAATAAGTGTATTCCAGTGAGAAAATACAGAATAGTAGTTAAGAGCATGGCTTCTAAGATCAGAGTATCCCTGTTCTTTTACTTTCTAATAACTTTAGACAAGATACTAAGCCTTTTTCATTATTTATAATGGTGTGTTAATAATGTTACGTATTTTTTATGGTTATTTTACTTAATGAACAAAATAATATATGCAAAGCACAACGGAATCTGAACTGCTGAGGTATTCGATGAATGTTAACTCTATGAGCTATTAGCATAAAATTTGGAGAATCCAGGGAGCCATAGTCAATAACTCCCTTTACTTATTCAGAGCATCTACATATTTCCATTCATAGTAAATAACATATGTTACCTTTTGGAGATGAGGGAGGTCATTTAAATATTAAATGTTACTGGTTTATATAAATATTTTACTAGGCCAGGAGCAGTGGCTCACACCTGTCATCCCAGCACTTTTGGCAGGCCACAGTGTGAGGATCATGAGGTCAGGAGTTCGAGACCAGCCTAACCAACATGGTGAAACCCCATCTCTACAAAAAATGCAAAAATTAGCCAGATGTGGTGGCATGTGCCTGTAATCCCAGTGACTCGGGAGGCTGAGGCAGGAGAATCGCTTGAACTCGGGAGGCAAAGGTTGCAGTGAGCCAAGATCTTACCACTGCACTCCAGCCTGGGCGACAGAGTGAGACTCCATCTCAAAAAATAATAACAATAAAATAAATAAATAAATATTTTACTAATAACAGACTTAAAAACTTGAGTAAATGAAATTCAAGGAATAAGGAACATTTTTATTTTAGCTGAATTAACTTGCTTCTATAAATGAGTGGATTGGAGGCAGAGTGTTACAAACTGTGTAACCACCAGATGTCAGTATTGTTACAAAGTAAACCTCAATGAAGACTTTTTGAAATGAACTTGTTCTCATGTTGTATTCAATTAAAGCGTGAAAAATCTTGTATTAGATAATCTCCCTCTTCGGAACTTTTAATATTGTTCTATATACTTGTGGCAGGTAACTCATTAAGAAGATAACCTGTTTAACATCTGCTGCTTGGTACCCTGTTTCGTGCCACGTTTACTTAGCTTTTGAGTAGAGACCTTTGTGATGTTTTATTTGATCAGTTCTTGGAGCAAACAAATTCTATTTCAGTTCAAATTGGTTCACTTAAACCACTAAAATATCTACTCTGTTTATAGCTTATAAAAAGACAATAGTAACTCTACTCCAGGCTTGACAAATTATTTAGCTTTGTTTAACGTTTTTGCTATGTTTCTGAAATAAGTTCAGCTCCAGAAAAATAATATGTAACTCTATGTGTCATAAATTATGATCAAGTTTAAGATTAGGTTGCCAAATTTTGAACAGACTCCCTTAATTCCACACTGCTTAAGATACTAATTCTGATCTCTTCACAAAAGGGTAATTGAAGTACTTCTCTCCACCACAAAAATGAATTGTTTATACACTATTTAAATCTTAGATTATTTTTTCAAATTTTCATAAACAAGTTTTAAATGCTAC
>NW_012102676.1:4859744-4861010 GCF_000951045.1 Mandrillus leucophaeus | reverse complement strand
CAGCAGCAGAGGTACTGCTCCTAGTGAAGCAGGACTCCCCACAGGCAGCGCGCTCCGCGCAGCAGCTCAGGGGCAGTTCTGCTGTCATATTTACACCCACTTTTAATTACACGCAAATTAAGGGGTGGGTTATCCAGAAATTCCTAGAAAAGACGTGTTTCCTTCCAGATGTTACCACAGCGATGGTATACTGTCATGACACTGGTGGGGCTGTCTCATGGAGAAATGCTTTCAATGCCTCTTCCCTATTTCAACCAGTCTTCCATCTGGTCTGGAGTTGAGTCCCGCCTCCTACCTCAGATTCAAAGATTCCCCAATTGGCAATTGAAAGAGTTAAGCTGTGTCTGTTAAGTCAGCTTGATTTAAGGTAAAGAGTAGGGGTTGTGGAAGTCAAGGTTCTTGTCATGTAATCGAAGACTCCAGGTAGCGGGCTTCAGAGACAATAGATATGAAGGTCTCTTCTCAGACCTTAAAAGATATGAGACTGTCTGCAAAAGAGAGACAGCTTTGCAGGGCCATTTTGAAAGATGCCAAAAAAGTGTATTTGGGGGTAAAATACTTTTATTTCCTCCAGGGCCTGCTATCTGTCACGTGATGCTACACTAGAGTCAGGTTGAAATTGGTATCTTATTGCTGCAAAGAGCTGTTTGTTAGTTAGTCTTGAGATCTGTTTTAATGTTAATGCTGGTGAGTTGTGCCTGAGTTCCAAAGGGAGGAGGGTATAATGAGCCATGTCCCACCTTCTCACCTTCTCTTCCCATCAGGGTCTGAACTTCTTTTTCAGGTTTCTTTGTGTCCCCTCACTCATGAAGGGGGTCCATTCATTTGATTGGGGGACCTTAGAATTTTATTTTTGTTTTACAAAGGCTTAAATATTGTAAGAAATTTTTCCCAAATTTCCTCTTATCTCATTGGAAATCATGAGAAGTTTAGAGAATGACACTCACGTGAGAAGGCCTGAAAAGACAGCTCTGTGATACACTCATAGAAAAAAATGTTGAGAGCACATACTTTTATCCTGGCTGAAATTCTGCCCTAGTCACATAAGCATGCTTCCCTTTATGTCTAAGCAGAACGAGATGTGAATCTGGAATACAGATACACTTTTAAAGCAAAGATTATTAAATAGCAAATTTTAACAAGTAATTAAAGTTAATACATGTCTGCTTTTACTAACTTCCTTTGTACCACTTTCCTTCAGAGACATAGAAGGCAACGTGATGCGTACAGTGCATTTATGGATCGTGTGGAAGAAACGTTTACAAA
>NW_012102676.1:4857877-4859079 GCF_000951045.1 Mandrillus leucophaeus | reverse complement strand
AAAAAAAAAAAAAAAAACCCTCTCTGCATTATATATTAGTAGTAGTACATGCATAGGCTTAAAACTAAATAGGTGGATATTATCATCACCTTTAATAATGTGGTAAATTTTTTAAATACCCTTTTAATTATTTGCAACAATACATTTACTTTTCTACCACGACTGTTAATATATTATTAAAGATTATATTTGTAAGTCAATGTGTCATGTATAGAGAACAAATAGAGTGTAATGCTTAAGAGAATAAACTCTGGAGCCCAGTTGTGCAACTTTGAATCTTGGCTTCACTGCCCCAAATAACCTAAACTGTCTGTCTATTGGTGTTCTCATCTGGAAATGCAGATGATAACAACGGAATCTACATCACAGAATTACTGTGAGCATTAAATCTGCTAAAAGCACTTAGTAATGTATTAAAAAGCACATGGAAATAACATACACACATGCATGCTATAATTACTGTTATGGTACCATTTGTTAAGTGTTAATTCAGAGTTAATTTGTATTATTTTACTTTTCTTATTTGGATTAGGATGGATCACATCTGAATGCTATATTATAAATTAGCATTTATAATAATGCTACATACTTTTTATGGTTATTTTAAGTAATAGCTATAGTAGAATAAGGTGTTGATGAAAGAAGCCAAACTCTGTAAAATATGTGAAGAAGTTTAGTCTGAGCCAAATTGATGACCATGACCTGTAACAAAGTCTCAGGAGGTTCTGAGAACATGTGGCCCGAGGTGGTTAGTTTACAGCTTGACTTTGTACATTTTAGGGAGACAGAAGTTACAGGCAAAGACATAAATCAATACATGTAAGGTATACATTGGTTTGGTCTGGAAATGAAGGACATCTCAAAGCTTGGAGGCTTCCAGGTCATAAGTAGATTTGATGCAGGGCGGGTAAGCCCCAAAACTGGGGCATAGCCAGGAACATTCTTGGCTTCACCCAAGAAAGAATTCAAGGGTGGGCCTGTGGTGTTAGATGGCATCTTCTATTGAGTACAGCAGCAGCAGAGGTACTGCTCCTAGTGAAGCAGGACTCCCCACAGGCAGCGCGCTCCGCGCAGCAGCTCAGGGGCAGTTCTGCTGTCATATTTACACCCACTTTTAATTACACGCAAATTAAGGGGTGGGTTATCCAGAAATTCCTAGAAAAGACGTGTTTCCTTCCAGATGTTACCACAGCGATGGTATA
>NW_012102676.1:4854309-4856712 GCF_000951045.1 Mandrillus leucophaeus | reverse complement strand
TAGGATTTGTTGTTAAATACTTACATTAACTCTTTAACATTACTATCAATTTCTGTTCTAAATAAAACATATTTTATCATATAAGTGCTCTACCGTCATAGGAACTGTAGGTGAAATAGTTGCATGGTGCTTAACTGTTTTAAGTGGAGCCTGAAAAAATCCTGTCCCATTAACAATATATTTAAGAATTTCATTGCAACCTATTTCCTAGGTGCATAATCACCTCTCACAGCTCTCTTTATTCACATGTCAATGTCATCTCTGAGAAGTGGGGAGGAGGACAGATTAATGTAACAGAGTTTGGGCTTTGAGTTTGATGAAATAAGTTCAAATTAAGAGTAATCCACCTATAATTTGTGATCTTGGATGATTTGCTTAAATTTTCTGATCCTATTTTCTCAGGTTTTTGGAGAATTATGATGACATATATAAACTGCTGGCACAGTTCCTCATATCTTCTTGATTCAATTATTACTATTATTAATGATAATATAGAGATATGGCCTTGCATGACCATGGAAAAGTAACATATTACCTGTGGCTTAGTTTTCTCATCTGTAGAATGACAGTAATAATAGTACCAACTTTGCAGAGTTACTATTGAAATGGCTGCATTGTCTGGGGAATTACCCATGGTTCATTGCCTGGCATTGAGAAGGAATTCAGGACACAGACACATGTGGGTGGGTTAAGGAGCAGAAAGATTAATAGAAGAAAGGAGTAAGGAGAGCAGCTCCTTTCCAGAGAGAGAGAAACTTTGGAAAAAGGGGAAGGCAGGCCTACTGCAGCAGATTTTATAGGCAGGTTGGAGGAGGCGGTGTCTGTTTTAAATAGAGCCCACAGATTGATTCGATCAGATATGACATTTACATAGCCTAAGGGAAGGCTGGCCACTCCACCTTAATCTTATTATGCAAATGGACTCTCCACTTGACCAGTGGCCATCTTGTCTGCTCCTTACTGTACGGGTGGCTGGCAAAGGAAGGGATGATGGAGCCACCATTTTGAACATGCCTGGTCCCAGGTAGTTATTTCCTATGGAATTCACCTGTGGAAGCTTCTAGCTTGCTTGTCTGTGTCTGCAGCTCAATTTTACAGGCTGCTTTTTGTTAGGAAATGATTTGGGGCTGCTTTTCATTAAAAAGAAAAACCTGGTCAGGCATGGTGGCTCATGCCTGTAATTCCAACACTTTGGGAGGCCAAGGTGGGTAAATCACGAGGTCAGGAGTTTGAGACCAGCCTGACCAACATGGTGAAACCCTGTCTCTACTAAAAATACAAAAAATTAGCTGGGTGTAGTGTTGGACGCCTGTAATGCCAGCCACTCAGGTGGCTGAGGCAGGAGAATCGCTTGAACCTGGGAGGCAGAGGTTGCAGTGAGCCGAGATTGCGCCACTACACTCCAACCCGGGTGACAGAGTGAGACTCTGTCTCAAAAAATAGAAGAACCTTACCAAAGCCTCCCATACCCTATCTGCCTAAGTAATTTTTTCTTAACTCCTGTATCACTATGAATAATCGAAGTTTGTATTTGTGAAGCAATTGGAACATAGCACATGACACTTAGTAATTGCTATCTAAGTATTTTATGAATAACAATTCAAAAGTATGTATTTTTTGTGTACAAAATAACACATATATAATGCCTAGGGACTAATGAAGTCAAGAGCTTTCTGAAAGATGAGAGAGGCTACTCAGTAAGATTAATTTTCAGATTTTTATGATGGAGTACACAGAGTGAACAGTCAGCAGACAGCTATCTTTAGGAGGACCACATGACAGATGAATATAAAAAGAGTAGATATGTGACCAGAAAGCTGTCTCCAAATGGACAAGAATTTGTTTTAAGTGGTGGGTACAGAGTCATCCTACTAATGATTTAGGATGTAGATTTATCCTTTCAAAGTTTACAAAATGGTTACTTTAAATTGCAAACATCCTGCTGTACATATATAAAATTCTTGTTTCCTGTAGCATAGTGGGAGCTTCTCCTCTATAATTGATGTGCTGGAGCTTGGTAACTGGTGGCTCAACATAAAAGAAAATGACATGGTAGTCCATCACCAAAAGTTTCTTTTGTTGTTGCTTTATTGTTTGTTTGTTTGTTTTTGAGATGGAGTCTCACTCTGTCACTCAGGCTGGAGTGCCATGGTGTGATCTCGGCTTACAGCAACCTCCACCTCCCAGGTTCAAATGAATCTCCTGCCTCAGCCTCCCAAGTAGTTGGGATTACAGGTTCCCATCACCACATCTGCCTAATTTTTTATTTTTAGTAGAGATGGGGTTTCGCCATGTTGGCCAGGCTGAACTCAGGTGATCAACCTGCCTCGGCCTCCAAAAGTGCTGGGATTACAGGCGTGAGCCACAGCACCCAGCCACCAAAAGTTTCTTTTCTTTTTTTTT
>NW_012102676.1:4841484-4852629 GCF_000951045.1 Mandrillus leucophaeus | reverse complement strand
ATAGGTGTATTCATCCATTTTCACGCTGCTGATTAAGACATAACCAAGACTGAGCAATTTACGAAAGAAAGAGGTTTATTGTACTTACAGTTCCACATGGCTAGGGAGACCTCACAATCATGGTGGAAGGCAAGGAGGAGCAAGTCACATCTTATGTGGATGGCAGGAGACAAAAAGAGGGCTTGTGCAGGGAAACTCTTGTGTTTAAAAACCATCAGATCTCATGAGACCCATTCACTATCACAAGAACAGCATGGGAAAGACCCATCCCCATGATTCAATTAGCTCCCACTGGGTCCTTCCCACAACATGTGGGAATTCAGGATGAGATTTGGGTGGAGACACAGCCAAACCATATCATTCCACCTCTGGCACCTCCCAAATCTCACGTCCTCACATTTCAAAACCAATCATGCCTTCCCAACAGTCCCCCAAAGTTTTAACTCATTTCAGCATTAACTCAAAAGTCTACGGTCCAACATCTCATCTGAAACAAAGCAAGTCCCTTCTGCTTATAAGGCTGTAAAATCAACAGCAAGTTAGTTACTTCCTAGATACAATGGGGGTATAGGCATTGGGTAAATACAGCAATTCCAAATGGGAGAAATTGGCCAAAACAAAAGGGATACATGCCCCATGCAAGTCTGAAATCCAGCACAGCAGTCAAACCTTGAAGCTCCAAATGATCTCCTTTGACTCCATGTTTCACATCCAGGTCACGCTGACACAAGAGATGAGTTCCCATGGACTTGGGCAGTTCCACCCCTGTGGTTTTGCAGGATACAGCCTCCTTCCCAGCTGCCTTCATGGGCTGGTGTTAAGTGTCTGTGGCTTTTCCAGGCACACAGTGCAAGCTGTCAGTGGATCTACCATTTTGGGGTCTGTAGGACAGTGGCCGTCTTTTCAGAGCTCCAGTAGTTGGTGCCCCAGTGGGGACTCTGTGTGGGGGCTCTGACAGCACATTACCCTTCTTCACTGCCTTAGCAGAGGTTCTCCATGAGGACCCCATCCCTACAGCAAACTTCTGCTTGGGCATCCAGATGTTTCCCTACATCTTCTGAAATCTAGTCGGAGGTTCCCAAACCTCAGTTCTTGACTTCTGTGCACTTACAGGCTTAACACCATGTGGAAGCTGCCAAGGCTTGAGGCTTGCACACTCTGAAGTCATGGCCCGAGCTCTATGTTGGCCCCTTCCAGCCATGGCTGGAGCAGCTGGGACATAAGGCACCAAGTCCCTAGGCTGCACACAGCATGGTGACCCTGGGCCTGGCCTACAAAACCATTTCTTCCTCCTAGGCCTCTGGGCCTGTGATGGGAAGGGCTGTCACAAAGGTCTCAGAGACATTTCCCTCATTGTCTTGGGGCTTAACATTCAGTTCATCACTACTTATGCAGATTTCTGCAGCCAGGTTGAATTTCTCCTCAGAAAATGGGTTTTTCTTTTCTATCGCATTGTCAGGCTGCAAATTTTCTGAACTTTTATGCTTTGCTTCCCTTATAAAACTGAATGTCCTTAACAGCACCCAAGTCACGTTTTAAATGCTTAGCTGCTTAGAAATTTCTTCTGTCAAATACCCTAGGTTATCGCTCTCAAGTTCAAAGTTCCACAAATCTCTAGGCCAGGGGCAAAATGCTGCCAGTCTCTTGGCTAAAACATGACAAGAGTCACCTTTATTCCACTTTTCAACAAGTTCCTCATCTCCATCTGAGACCACCTCAGCTAGGACTTTATTGTTCATATTGCTATCAGCACTTTGGTCAAAGCCATTCAACAAGTCTCTAGGAATTTCCAAACTTTTGCACATTTTACTGTCTTCTTCTGAGCCCTCCAAACTGTTCCAACCCCTGCCTGTTAGCCAGTTCCAAAGTCACTTCCACATTTTCAGGTATCTGTTCAGCAACACCCCAGTCTACTGGTACCAGTTTACTGTATTAGTTCGTTTTCACACTGCTGATAAAGACATACCCAAGACTGAGCTATTTACAAAAGAAACAGGTTTCTTGGCCTTACAGTTCCACATGACGGGAGAGGCTTCACAATCATGGCAGAAGGTGAAAGGCACATCTCACATGCCAGCAGACAAGAGAACAGAGCTTGTGCAGGCAAACTCCCATTTTTAAAGCCATCAGACCTCGTGAGACTCATTCACTACTACAAGAACAGCACAGGAAAAACCTGCCCCCATAATTCAATAACCCCCCCCCACTGGGTTTCTCCCATGGCACATGGGAATTGTGGGAGTTATAATTCAAGATGAGATTTGGGTGGGGATACAGCCAAACCATATCAATAGGCAAGGGTGTAGAGCAATTAGAACTCCTATACACTGCTTGAGGGGGAAGAATTGGGACAAGTACTTTGGAAAAATATTTTGCAATATATTCTAAAGTTGAATGTATACATACATATAACCTATGACACAAAATTCCATTATAAATGCTGTATACTTAGCTGATATATATGATATATTTGTACGCACTAAAAGATATATATAGGAATGCTTATAGCAGAATTACTTGTGATAACCTTTACATTAGAGACAAGCCCAATGCCAATAAATAATAGAATGGATACATCAAGTGTGGTGTATTTATACAATAGATTATACAGCAAAGAAAATGAACAAAATGTTGCTATATACAAGTAATGGGGATGAGTTTCACAAACACACCTAGGAGTTTTTTAAAAGCCAGATGCTATATATATGTACAACATATATATATACACACATATCTGTACATACTGTATTATTATTCCATTTATATAAAGGAAAACTCTTGTCCATGTGTAAGAAATCAGGATGTTGACTTCCTTTGGTTTGAAGGGAAGGAGTACAATAACCTTCTGGGTCCTGGAAATGTAGTATTTTCTGACCTTGATGTTGGTTACATAGATGCATTCACTTTGTGATACTCCATAGAAATATTTATTTAATATCTATGCACTATTACATGTATATGTAAAACTTTAATAATTTTTTTAATTGGGAGATTCTTTGTAATTGTTTTAAATTTCAAAAAGAAGGAAAGAAAGCCTCATTCATTCTAAATTAACATTCTAATCTCACATCCAATTCAAAATTTCTTTGCTGTTTTCAACAAAAGCCTGCCCTGTAGCTCCGGGATCTGGGGAAGAGAATGTTGTCTCTTGTTTCTCTCTTCTGCACCTGTCTCAATCACACTCCATTGCTTCTTGGTCTGCCTTTTATCTCCAAGGTGTTGGTGTCCAGAGGAGAAATGGAAGAAACAGGGGCAAAAAGCCCAGGTAACAGAGACTACTGTAATCAGCCATGACATCCTCTGTATGGCTGATGTCCAAATAGTGACTGGCTTGTGGAGGACATTTTTGCGCATTATTCTCTGTGCTAGACAGAGGCCTCATTTGGCACAGTCTCTGAGAACCAACATCCAGTAACTTGCCCTAAGTCCCTGCCTCAGCCCACTACCTCTTACAGGTCTGATAAGAGGCACCTTATCATCGGTGGGATTACTCACAAGATGGCTGGAGCTCATCAATTTCATTAATTCAATGTGTTTACAGAACCCTCCATAGAGCTCACCAAATGGCGTGAGTACAGAAGACCCCCGTTTTCCTTTCCCCTTTCCCTCACATTGTGAGCCACCTATTTTTGCATCTCTAGATAAGAAGTAGACAGGATGCTTTATAATCAAATGCACATCCTTAAAACCTCTTGGGGACATAATATGAAACCACTCCTCTACCAGGAGCTCCCAAAACATCTTGTACTAAAGGGCTCCGCAGGTGGTCGTTGCAGTTCTGTAGCTCAGCAAGCGTTCATCCAGAGCAAGCCTGCTGGTTTCCTTCACTCATATGCACCCTTAATCTTTATAAATGATAATCCTGAGCATTCACGAATTGGCTTTGCAGGGATTACCTTATTTTTTCCTTTCTCACAGAAATCAGAAATGGGTATTCCTCAGGGCTTTCCCCCAAGGGTAATGATGCCTCCTTTAAAAAGCAAAGCCTTCAGGGTCGGGCCCAGTGGCTCACACCTGTAATCCCATCACTTTGGGAGGCCAAGGCAGGCAGATCACGAGATCAGTAGGTCAAGACCATCCTGGCTAACGCAATGAAACCCCGTCTCTACTAAAAATACAAAAAATTAGCCAGGCATGGTGATGGGTGCCTGTAGTCCCAGCCACTCAGGAGGCTGAGGCAGGAGAATGGCGTGAACCCTGGAGGTGGAGCTTGCAGTGAGCCGAGATTGCACCACTGCACTCTAGCCTGGGCAAGAGAGTGAGACTCTGTCTCAAAAAAGAAAAAAAAAAAGCCTTCAGATGTTTGATTGTTCAATTCCTTAATTTGTACTGAAGAGAGGGTGATAGTAGGTGGTCTGGCCTATTTACCTTTTAAAAAGCCCCATAGGGATAGAACTTCTAGCAGTTTCTTGATGGTGTTACCAAAACACCAGGGGTTTAGTCTAGGTCCTGCTGCTCACCACACAGAAAGGCAATCACTGAGACATGAGTATTGCCAAGGAAGAAAGCTTTAATCAGGTGCTGCAGTCAAGAAGATGGGAGCTCAGGCTCAAATCCATCTCTCTGACCAACTAAACCTATGGGTTTATATAACATTATTCTGTAGAAAGAAATGTAACAATATGTAAGAAAACAGAAACTAGGGAGGGGCAAGGATGCAATCATGATGAATGAGGGCTCCAGACTTCTCATTGTTAGGATGTCATGATCTGGTGAGTTTCAGTTCTTGGAAACCTTTTTAAGAGGCCTGAAGGTCCTTTCCTGAGGAAGGAACTCAGATAAAACAAATGTAAGCTTCAAGCTTTAAGACCAGAAAGGTCAATTTCTATGTGCATCAGAAAGAACAGTCTATGGGATTATTGGGTTGGTTTCAATGGAACATAGGAGTTTATATAAAGGAAAACTCTTGTCCATGTATAAGAAATCAGGAAGTTGACTTCCTTTGGTTTGAAGGAACCAACCTGTCTCCTAGTGTTAGCTTTGAGGCTTTTCCCCCATTTCAAGACAACAGGAAACACATCCCATTTCCACATCCTTTAAAAACTTGTAGTACTTCTCTAAAGGCGCTCCTACCTCCCCTCACCTAAGTGAGAAGCCTCATTGTAATGCTTCCCTGCACTATTCTACCCTACTGGTGCTAATACAGAAGGAAAAGTTGAATTGCGTAAGACAGGATGTGTTTAGAAGTCCTTAGTTTTTGCAGCATTTAATTGGCATTTATAAATCAAACTCAGTAATGTGCAATCATTTTCATAGGCATAACCTCACTCAATTGTCTTCAGACCATGCAATGTTTAGTCAGTTATTATTATTATTATTCTTGGAGACAATTGTTATTGTTATTATAATTTTATAAGCTTGAAAACTAAGGTCTTCACTGGGAACTTAATGTTAACATCACTTATTCAAGATGGCACTCCAAAACACCTTGTACTGTTGCCCTCAGTTGCATGTGGATGCTTTCTGATAAGTACGAAAAATAAATTTGACTATTTGGCCAACAGAGTATAGTTCTACTTCCACATCATAGTTCTAGTCATGTTCCACCATTCTTTTTTGTTACCATGCCTTTATAAGCTTGGTTTTAGTTATTTCAATAGTGAATAAGAGGATTAAGCAAATGACATCTAGCATTTGCAGCCAAGTTTCTGGTCCCAGGAGTGACCTATCAGGTAAGTCTCACCCTTTATAGAAGCTGATTCAGTGAATTCTGCTCACACATTTCTCTTTTGTTCATTTAGATAGCTGATGGACCAAAACAGCATCCTGAACTCTGGCCTGAATGTTCATCTCCCGTGCATTTCCCAGTGAGAACATGAATGAGTTCTGGCACCTTCCTGGATTCTGCGGAAATCTGCACTCTCTCAGAGGCTTGAGAAAGTGCTAAAACAACAAAGGAAAGTTGCATAATTTGAAATTCCCTTGTTACCACATGGATCAGAATCCAATCATCAGGCTTTTGATTTAGTCTGTGAAAGTTAGATCTTGCAACTATGAGTGGAAATGCTGATTATGTTGTACTTTCTGTTAATGTCCAAAGTTAAAGAGATGCTGTAGTCTCAGGTAAAACTAATGTAAGACAAATAAACAACAATAATGCTTACTAATTTTGACCACCACGTTTCTCTAAGGCCAAAGATTGCAAATTTTATCTGTTTGTATCCTTCATAGAAATAAGAATTCTCTGGATATAGCATATATTCTACTAAAGGATGACTGTTACACTGTGTGGGAAAGTAATACTTAAAAATCAAATATTTTTACTTTAAAAAATACAGAACAAGGTAGCAACCACAGTTGAAGTCATTCAAATATAAATGGGGCACTTTCCCAGGAGATGTCATCCAAAGACCAAAAAAAAAAAGTCAAGTTTAATTCATGACACAGTGAAGTTCTTCCATGGTTTAAATTGTTCCTAGAAATAGATTTTATTTCAGGAATCTTAGGATGTCAGATGGTTAGTGATAGTGTTTATTTCTGAAAAAAAAAGAGTATATGTATGAGCTTTGTGTTCACATATACAAGGTGGCATAGGCTGAAACAATCAACATTTACTTAGTATGTTTATGGTATATTGATATCAATATTTGAATCTTCATTTTTTTCAGTTTTTTCTAATACACTTTAAGAAGCTTCCTGAGACACTCAGCTATATCAAAAGAGAGAAGTTCTCCAAGTAACAGAAATACTAAATGTCCTTCTTAATGATCATCAGACTTGGGGAATTTATAGTTCCAACTAGAAGGAAAGGTCTCTCTTTTAACATGTTAAAATACTTTTCTAAATTTTTGTTTAAACATTTTGAGGGAAAGAAAACAAATGACTTGAAACTTCTTTGTTTTTGATCAAGATTTGATGATTATAATTTAAAATTAATAAAAGGGGAGGGTAGGATTTAATGCTATTGCCAGTTTTATCAAATGGATTATCCTATCACCTTTCCAATTTCAATATGAAAGCTACTGAAATAAAGGCAAGTAAGTATTTAATAGCTCTGTTTACATAAGCAACATTAAGTGGAAAGATGAGGCAATGAAATTAAATCATTTCCCAAAGGATATTTTGCATAATTTAAGTTCCCTGGAATTTTAATGTGTAATTCATGAAAAGAAATGTGCTCTTTAGAAAAATAAATGCAGCAAAACTGGATTAAATAAATCAGATACCTGAATTTACTCAGCTTATGTGACAAGAAAGGCTGAAATGCCCCAGGACTTAGTCCTAGGCCTGATCTCTTTCCTATCTATATACACTCTCTTGGTAATCTCATCTTTTTTTTTTTTTTTTTTTTTTAGAGACAGGGTCTTTCTTGCCCAGGCTGGAGTACAGTGACACAGTGGCCCATTGTAAACTCCTGGCTTTGATTCTCCCATCTCAGCCTCCTAATGTCATTCATTCCTATTGATTTAAATGTCACCAATCAGATGTTCACACCCAAGACTTCCTAATATATATACACCCAGTACTGAAATGTCTTCCGAACTCCAGACTCTTAGTTGCTTACCTGGGACAACTTACTTGACATCTCCCCATGATCTCTTATTAGACATTCTCTCAAACTCACCAGATCCAAAATTTAACACTGATATTATTTGCCAATCCCTGCACAGTCTTATCTCAGTTAATAGCAATTCCATTCTTACACTTGCTAAGGCAAAAAATAAAAATAAAATGGAGACATCCTTTGTTTCATTTTTTAATCTCACAGCCTATAAACTGTTATATCATGAGCCCAACACGTTTCTGCTGCCTCTAGTAAATACATCGGTCCAAACCCTGTCAGCTTTTGCTTTAATTATTACAATAGCCTCCGATCTACAGGTCCCCTGGAGGTGACACCCACCTCAGTCTATCCTCATCACAACAGCAGAGTTGTCTGTCTGACTTTTTTAAAATGCAATTTTTATCATATCATTCTTCTGCTTAGAACCCTCCAATGTCTTTACATCTTAAGCCAAAGTTCTTCTAATGCCCTTCATTATGTAATCCTGGTTATTTCTCTGTGCTCATCTCCAACTACCCTTCTCCAATCACTGGGCTTCTCCTACTAACAGAGAAACCTCATGAAAGAAAGGATTTTATCATGTGTTCGCTGTTGTGTCCCAGTGCCAAGGAGAGTAGCTGATGTACAGTATATGCTCAGAAATAGTTTTCAACGAATGACTTCACTCAAATAGTCTGAGAGCTGTATAAAGTACTGATGACTTAGTTATTGATTCCCACTCCGGGGAGCCCACAAAAATCAAAGTCATCCACTAGCAGTTGAAGAGAACTAAGTTTGATTGCTAGGTAAGAACTAACTTTTATTTACAAATTACATACATCTGTGGAGTCATATGCACTTCCACTGTTTTGCATCTGTCAGGAGTGTTAAAAGTTTAAGATTCTTGTTTATTGCACTTGAAGTGGAAATACCACCCCATGAGGTAAAAAATGAAACTTTTAAGGAAATACTTTCACTTAAATTATTGGTAAGTCTATGCCTTTTCATCAGAGCCAGACAAACATCAGCTTAACTTTAAGGCTTGCTGAGAACATTAATGATTAGCTGCTCAGAGCAGCATGAAATAAATAGCCTACATTAACATAAAACTGTAATATCTATGCTCACATCCTTGTAAACAATAGATAACAGGAATCTATAAACTTTTGGTTACGTTTATCTTTGTGTACTGTTTGTGAATTCTGGATTGAAAAGTGACTTTCAGAACAATATTAGATTACGTCATAGCTTGATTTAAAGAAAATATCATGCTGTTAGTTAACAGAAAACGTCAGTAAAAGCCAAGCTAATTTAATGTTTTTATATGTTTGTAATATAATAAGGACTTACCTGCATCAAAGTATAATTTTTGGAAAGTAAGACTATAACTTTCATGTATATTATTTTTTGAAAATGAAATCTGTTAAGCCTTCTAAAATATCTGTTAAGCCGGGTACGGTGGTTCACGCCTGTAATCCCAACATTTTGGGAGGCCAAGACAGGCAGATCACTTGAGGTCAGGAATTCAAGACCAGCCTGGCTAACATGATGAAACCCGATTCTACTTAAAAGTACAAAAATCAGCTGGGCGTGGTGGCCTGTGCCTCTAAACCCAGCTACTCAGGAGGCTGAGGAGGACAACTGCTTGAACCTGGGAGATGGAGGTTGCAGTGAGCCGAGATCATGCCACTGCATTCCAGCCTGCACAACAGAGTGAGACTCTGTCTCAAAACAAACAAACAAACTAACTAACTAACTAACTAACTAACATCTATTAAATCACTAACCTGAACACATAGAAAAGATTTATAATTCTTTAATGAGGGAATCAAGAAAATAAGAAAGGTGGATAAAGGGCCATTTTGAAGTTCTGGGTATTTGTACCCTTGTTTAAAAAATGTTTTTATGGGCTTCCTAGGTTATTTACAAAGCTGCTTATCTTTCAAGACAATAAAATCATAACCAATGGAATTATCCTCTCTACCAGAGAGAAATCATTTGCATTCCTACCGGAATGAAATCTACCACATAACATATAATTTTACAGAGTCAGGAACTTAGTTAATGGCAAACAGTGAGTCATACAGAGCTGCATTCCTTTAAATGAGCACCATCAAATGGAAGTATAATTTAAGCCACTGTGTGATTTGAAATTCTCTATAGGTACATTAAAAAGTGAAAATAATTTTAACAAAAAAATTATGTAACTCAATATATCAAGAATATTCTCAGCCAGGTGCAGTGGCGCACGCCTGTAATCCCAACACTTTGGGAGGCTGAGGTGGGTGGATTACCTGAGGTCAGGGGTTCAAGACCAGCCTGGCCAACATGGTGAAGCTCCAACTCTACTAAAAATACAAACATTAGCCAGTCATGGTGGCAGGTGCCTGTAGTCCCAGCTACCCTGGAGGCTGAGACAGGAGAATCGCTTGAACTTGGGAGGCAGAGGTGCAGTGAGCCAAGATCTTGCCACTGCACTCCTGCCTGCGTGACAGAGCAAGACTCCGTCTCAAAGAGAAAAAAAACAAAAAACAAAAAACAAAACAAAACAAAAAACCCTCATTTTAACATGCAATATAACAAATTATGAGGTATTTTACATTCTTATTTTCTACTGAGATTCTTTGTTCATTGTATTAAAAATGGAAATTGTATTTGTACTCCAAAATTTTACCCTTGAACCACATCTACTTCTGACTAGCCACATTTCAAGTGCTCAATAACCACATATGGTCAATGGCTACCATATCGGACAGTGTAGCTCTAAATAATTTGATATTAATTGGATGGGCTTATTAACAGTTCCCCAGGTCCATGTTGAAAGGTCATGCTGTACTTCATTGGCCTTATCTCCAAGCGTTTGGTGATTTTTAAAAATATTTTCAACAACAAATTTTAGTCTTTTTCATTGGATCCCAGGAAATTAGATGATAGTAAATACCTGTAGAATCTTTCTACAGCTTTATTTCATTTAGCAAAATAAATGTGTCTTTCAAAAAGTTATTTTGAAGACATTTTTGTCAATCAGGTATATTATGTTGCTTAAACTTTTAGTTAATGATTCTTTACATTATAATTGAACTCTTCTAACAATAACCATCATAGCACAGATAATAACTAAGATGTATTGAAGATTATTGTGAGACAGCTATTCTTAACTTATATATATTCATCATCTAATTTAATTCTCACAAAAACTCTCTAAGATAATATTACCATTTTAGAGACGGGGAGGTTAAGAGAGTTTACATAACTTGCCAAAGGCTACACAGCTTGTAAAGAAGACCTAGATATAAAATCCAGGCTTATTAACTACAAAGCCTGAGCTAGTAAGCACTATGCTATGTGCAGAGATTACTTCACCGTCAACTCTTCCATCCCACATCTATTAGATTTAAACATTTGCTATACAAATTAATATTAAAGTTGGGGCACAGTGGCTCATGCCTGTAATCCCAGCACTTTGGGAAGCTGAGATGGGAGGATCACGAGGTCAGGAGTTCAAGACCAGCCTGGCCAGCATGGTGAAACCCTGTCTCTACTGAAAAATACCAAACCATTAGATGGGTATGGTGGCATGCCCCTGTAGTCCCAGTTACTCGGGAGGATGAGGCAGGAGAACTGCTTGAACCTGGCAGGCAGAGGTTGCAGTGAGCCCAGAT
>NW_012102676.1:4839522-4840969 GCF_000951045.1 Mandrillus leucophaeus | reverse complement strand
TTCAGCACTTTTGTTCTCTCAGTACTATTTTGTAGGTTTGACTTGTAAATTGCTCTTATTTGACAGATGGAAAAGAGAGGGAACTAATTCTTATTCTCATTATAAAAAATACAATTCTGAAGGCTTTTTAAATTGAAAAGGAAATAGAAATTGAAATAGAAAGGAAGTAGAAAAAGCTCCTTGCTTAATGGTTTTGAAAGGTAAAAGTCTTCTTTAGGAAATGTGGCCAAGGGCAATAAACGTGGCCTCATAACAATAGTTTGACCTTTTTTCTCTTTTCCTATTTTTGATTATAAAATAGGGATTAATATTTTTGGATGAACGTGTAGTAAGAATTGCCTGTAGACTTTTCTTTTTCTGGTCCTTCCTAAGATAAAAACATTTTCAATTAGTAATTCAATATATTTAGTGGCTAGTAGTCTATTCAAGTTTTTTTATCTTTTACTAATTTTGTCACTTTACATTTTTAAATCATTTGTCCACTTAGTTTGGTTTTCTAATGTATTATCAAATTATTATACTATTAACAACTTGATATTTCATTATGTCTTTTATATCTTTCATTATTTCATTTACTAATACTTCATTCTGTGTTTTGTTTACATATTTACATATACATTCTTACTAATCATCAATCTGTTCAAATGCAAGTCTAGCTCGCTAATCTTTTTGAAAAATAACTTTCAGTTGTGGAAATTACCTCTCTGTTTTCCATTTCCTTTCCGTGACATTATCTTTATTTTCCCTTATTTCATGTTTTGTTCTTTGTCTGTGTTGTGGTTCTTTTTCTATCTGCTTTATTTGAAGGTTTAGATAATTAAGATTCTTTTTTTTCTATCTAAACATTGTTTTCAAACCATGTATTTACCTTTAGTTATTGCTATAGTAGCTTTGAATTATCTTCTCGAATGCACGGTAAACATTCTATAATGGTACATGATAGTTTCTTAGATCCGCATGCTGCATTGATCTAGTATTCTTTATTTCTTTCAAATGCTTGTCCACTCAAAGGGAAAAATTGCTCAATAACTTGAACTTACGTAATGTTTTCATTTCACCGCAGATTCCTGTTGAAGGAAAATATTCTGTTTTCTTTCCAAAGTCATGATATTTTTTCTAGCAATTTGACACTAGTTTTCTCAAGAAGTGAGGAAGAAAACATAAATGTTAAGAATTGAGAAAAGTTTTAAAAAGTAAAATCATGTGAAAGAGATACATCCTCTTCAAAGGGCAAGAGCAAACTGTAAGTTGAACTGCCATCAGTCTTCTCAGGTTTTATTGCTAAATACATAATTTCCAATTGCTCTTTTAAGTCATAAAAGTAAATTTAAAAAAATAAATTTGTTCATTATGATACTAATTTTGTTCAAACAATGCATATGTATATACAAAACTAAAAAAGATATAGATGAAAATAAAGTGATTATGTCAGCAAATAATTTTTCTT
>NW_012102676.1:4837488-4838692 GCF_000951045.1 Mandrillus leucophaeus | reverse complement strand
GAGCTGAACCAAACCAGAAGTTGCAGAAACTCTCAGAATTTTGAAAAAAAAATTATCTTACAGAAAAGATGCAACAACAATCATTACTATCCATTTGAAATAATGATGTAAAGGGATATAATTTTAGGGAAGGCCAAAGATATCTAGAAGGGGAAGCTAAATGTGAAAACAGTACAAGCCAAATTGATTAATGCAGACCCATGCAGCATGGCAAGTGATGAAATGTCATGGCAAGAGATGATCTGACCAAATGACACAATTTCAGACAAGCCAGCAAACTTTAACATTCGAATCAAATTGCCTTAAACTCTGGGGTTTTCTTTTGGTGGGAATTAGTCATCTGAATAGTGAAATGGAACCGTGGACTAAGGAACTTGTAAGGTCCTATTCATTTCTCAATTTCTAGCTCGGATTTTGTACTTATTTAACTATGAAAAAATCAAGCACCCATGTGGATGAAAACAAAACTATTATGTTTGCAACTAACATACACATAAGTATATGTAGATTAAATATCTAAAGGGAAAAAATAAGGCTATAAAAGTATCAGAAGACACTATGGGAGAATATTTTAAGCTCAGTGTGGAAAGGCCAACTTAAAGAGGATAAAAGTCCAGATACAACTAACAAATTAGGAGAAAATATTTGTAAAACATATATGAGACAAGGAGTTAATATTTCTAACATACACAATGATTAAAGAAATAAAAGACACAATAGACAACATATAAATACTATGAACATAAAAGTCACAAAATACCTGTAAATAGCCAAAAATATAAATATGCTCAACTTCACTATCAGCAAGAAAATGCAAATTTAAAGCCAAATGCAATACGATTTGTACCCACTGGATTTTCAATAACTAAACTGATAGCATTATCTGGCTAAAGTCTGAAAAAATGAAATCTTATACACAGTTTTTAGGAGTATAAGGTAGTATCATATACTTGGGGAATACTTTGGGAGAATCTATTAAAATTTAAAATATAAATATAATTTGACCCATCACTTTCTTTCTTTTTTTTTTTTTAATTTTTATTTATTTATTTATTTATTTATTTTGAGACGGAGTCTTGCTCTGTCACCCAGGCTGGAGTGCAGTGGCCGGATCTCCGCTCACTGCAAGCTCCGCCTCCCGGGTTTACGCCATTCTCCTGCCTCAGCCTCCCGAGTAGCTGGGACTACAGGCGCCCGCCACCTC
>NW_012102676.1:4832863-4833388 GCF_000951045.1 Mandrillus leucophaeus | reverse complement strand
TGTAAAGCAAAAATCCTGGAAAGAAAAACTAAAGGTACACCAATGTGATAATGGTACATCTATACAATGTGATAGAAGACAGTAATTTTTTAAAAGGAGATAAATCTATGTATACTTAGCTGAAAATGTGGTCCATGAGAAGTAAAAAATTTAAGAAAAAACCAAAAGGCACACTATTTTGGTGCATATGTATGTATGTATGCATACTTACATGTATATTCATACAGGCCTATGAGTAAATATATATGTATACATACACATGCTTGCATACATGTGTGCACGTGTGCACACACACGCGCTTGCTTTAATCTGTATATGTGTTTATAAAATAATAGCTGGCCAGGCGCGGTGGCTCACGCCTGTTATTCCAGCACTTTGGGAGGCCAACGTTAGGAGATTGAGACCATCCTGGCTAACACGGTGAAACCCCTTCTCTACTAAAAAATACAAAAAATTAGCTGGGCGTGGTGGCGGGCACCTGTAGTCCCAGCTACTCGGGAGGGTGTGGCAGGACAATGGCGTGAA
>NW_012102676.1:4822504-4827648 GCF_000951045.1 Mandrillus leucophaeus | reverse complement strand
CAGATGCATGTTAAAACTCAAAGGAAAGGTTTTAAAAAACTAAGTATATTTTAATTGATTTCAGGATAACTTTCAGAATCCTTCTGCTGTGTAGTTAAATGCAGCACTTTTGCCTTTTTCTATAAAGCAAATAATTTTCTAAAACTTGTTTTCAAAACAATTACTGTACCAAACATATTCATTGCTATATACTTTAAATTAAATGTGAATGCTGTCCCAGAGCAAATAATAACTACTTCTTATTAAGCATATTTTATGTGTTCTAGTTATGTGCATTGTATGCACAGTCCAATTGAATCTTTATGACAAGGTACATATGTTTCCTATGTATGTGTTTAATATGGATTCATCATCACCATTTCACAGATGGGGAGGTAGAGAAAGTTACTAATTTGCCTAACTGCACACAGTTTATAAATGGAGCATCTGGAAATCAAACCCAGGTAGTTTTTATTTTTTAAGTTGCAAAGTCCAGATTCCTAACCACTATACGCATTGTCTCCAGAGTTTAAGCATGTTAATGGCAAGAAACAGGTTTTAAGTGTCTTTTCATCTCTGATTTTATCACCAGAAAACTACTATAGCTCCTAAACTACTAAGAATTTGACATATTCATTTTTCTACAAAATTTAATGCACAAAGTGAAAAGTGGTATTTTTTCTTGGAGTTAAAGAATCCTTTTTCTATGTTTTCTAAGATAGAAGAGAAAAGTTAAAGCAAAGATAATCACCATATTTTTATTGACTGTAGAGAAACATTCCATTTTTTTCACTAGTTGAAATACAAGTTAAAATATTCAAATTTTCAACAGTTTTTCTTTCATTGAGATAGGACTTTAAATATTTAAAAATTTCAATTTCATTTATGAGACTTTTAAACTGCTCTTAACAGACAAGCAGAAAGCCTTCTGCAGAAAATACTCACTTTCAATCTCATAGTCCCAAAAGAGAAAGTTGAAGGCTAAGTAGAAAATCTGCTTGGGCCAGCCAAATGACACAAAGGAAAATTAACATCCTGAAGATGTTTTGAAGAAGTTCCCCTTCTCTAAAAAAAGACAGGACAAAGAAGCCAAAAAGTTACATCCTCAAGATATAAAGTCTGAATGACAGAGGCCTTCAGAGTTATTTATTCTCAGCCTGTGGGACATTGTCTTTCAGATTTTAGTATTCACCATTCAAAATGTTGAAGTTATCATGAACTTGCATAATAAATGTGGCAATAAATGTTACCAATTTTCAACTAGTGTTTTAATACAGAAAACTCTCCCTAAAAGTATATAATCATGAGTTTAAACATTTCAATAAGATGGGCCAGTTTTGCTCATTAATCTCCTTTGGACAATTGTTCCCTGTGCTGTGTTTTATAAATTATTTTTCTCCTTCACAGTCATTTGACTATATTAGATACTTACTACTTGACAGTTTAATTGTGCAATTGCTTGATGAGAGAAAAAGCAACATCTGTAGAGAAGATCTGCCTTACACAAACTTGGAGAGGAAGAAAAGTTGCCAGTGATTACCTCACATAAGGAAAAGCAGCTCACATCTGCCGGTTGTTTTGGAAAAGGAATACAAATGTCAGCACTGAATATGGTGGGCCCAGTTGGACTGGCACCTTAAATTCTGACAAATATATCCAACCATACAATGCTAAGAGCTTTATTCATTTCATAAATATTTCAGAAGGTGATTATAGCTAAATGATTTTTAAAACTACACAATACCTAAGTTTAGTCTTTTATTAAGAGAAACTCTTTATAATGGAGTTTTAAACATAAGCAAAAATTGATCTAAGAGAATAGTGAACCTCTATATGCTCATCACTTAATATCAGCAACTATCATCAATCACTTTGACAATAGAGTCTCATCTATCCCCCCTCAACTTTCTTCCTGGAATATTTCAAAGTAAATCCCAGACATTGTATCATTTTATTCACAAATATTTCACTATATCGTGAGATGAGAAGAAACACTTTTTTTACCTTTTATTTTAAGGAATATATTAATACACTATAATTTTTCATTGCTATTGTTTGCAAAACTAAATATTGCAACCACTTAATAAAGGCCATAAATGTATCAGGATAGTAATTAAGACAACTGGAAAGAATATAGCTGAGAGGGAAACATTTTCCTTCCTTTCTCTGCCTTCTTTTACTTTAAGTACTTACCCAGTTGTTTCCTTCTTGCTGCTTCCTTGATTCAAAAGGTAAATATGCTTAGTGGGTCATTACAAGATTTGCAATTAGATAAAAAGAAGGTCAAAATAATGCAATATAGAACATATTAGCCTTAAGAATCATTTGAACTTTTTTTGTGATGTTCAAATGATTTGTAAAGTTTGTAAGGCTGCAGAATTGCAGGTCTTAAGAACAAGCATTTTTCTATATGTTGTTAAACCAAATGGCAATAAAATAGTAAATTAATAACCAAGGCTTTACAGTTCATGTGAAACACTTCCTGAGCTGAAGATTTTTCTTTGTGTCATATGAGCTAAAAGTATGCACAGGAAAAGGTGGACCTAGAACCACTACATTAATCTCTAATAATTCTTTGTAATATTCTTCAGGCTCCGAAGATTTCTTTAAATTCCGAAGTATTTTTATTATATCAGGTCTAAATTTTATATATTGATATACTAATATTTTTAAAAAAAACCTAAGTTTAGTCTTTTATTAAGAGAAACTCTTTATAATGGAGTTTTAAACATAAGCAAAAATTGATCTAAGAGAATAGTGAACCTCTATATGCTCATCACTTAATATCAACAACTATCATCAATCACTTTGACAATAGAGTCTCATCTATCCCCCCTCAACTTTCTTCCTGGAATATTTCAAAGTAAATCCCAGACATTGTATCATTTTATTCACAAATATTTCACTATATCGTGAGATGAGAAGAAACACTTTTTTTACCTTTTATTTTAAGGAATATATTAATACACCATAATTTTTCATTGCTATTGTTTGCAAAACTAAATATTGCAACCACTTAATAAAGGCCATAAATGTATCAGGATAGTAATTAAGACAACTGGAAAGAATATAGCTGAGAGGGAAACATTTTCCTTCCTTTCTCTGCCTTCTTTTACTTTAAGTACTTACCCAGTTGTTTCCTTCTTGCTGCTTCCTTGATTCAAAAGGTAAATATGCTTAGTGGGTCATTACAAGATTTGCAATTAGATAAAAAGAAAGATCAAAATAATGCAATATAGAACATATTAGCCTTAAGAATCATTTGAACTTTTTTTGTGATGTTCAAATGATTTGTAAAGTTTGTAAAGCTGCAGAATTTCAGGTCTTAAGAACAAGCATTTTTCTATATGTTGTTAAACCAAATGGCAATAAAATAGTAAATTAATAACCGAGGCTTTACAGTTCATGTGAAACACTTCCTGAGCTGAAGATTTTTCTTTGTGTCATATGAGCTCAAAGTATGCACAGGAAAAAGTGGACCTAGAACCACTACATTAATCTCTAATAATTCTTTGTAATATTCTTCAGGCTCCCAAGATTTCTTTAAATTCCTAAGTATTTTTATTATAGCAGGTCTAAATTTTATATATTGATATACTAATATTTTTTAAAATCTGTCACTAAAATATAGATACAAAAAATTGATGTTGAAATTGATGCTGCAAGTTTTATTTTGTTTTGCTTTGGGATCTTGGATTTCAATTCCACAGAATTGAATTGACATTACTCCTTAGTTCATGACTGGCTTTTATTCTAACAGTGCACCTCCCTTCTTTTATATTTCATTTCAAGATTGTTCCCATTCATTATTTCGCCCTTCACCCGCTTCCCATCTCCACCAGGCATCCACTTACATGCAAACAATGAACACTCTTCCAAACCACATTCCATGTAGTTCATGGCCGTTTGCAAATACATGCTTCCATAAAATTTGTTTTTATTAATATTGGTGTGCTCTAAATTGTATAAGTAGTATTGCATTCTGTTTCTTACTACTTTATTCAACTTTAGTTTTTTGAAATTTGTCTATGCTGCTATTCCTTCCATGCTGCTCATTGCCTCTTACACTGTATGTTATTTCTCTTATACATATCCATATAGCACGTTACTCATACATTTACCTATATCTGATCTCCTAGGTTGCCTTCAACTTATTTGTATACACAATATGCTCTGGCAGGCATCACTGTACATGTCTTCTTGTGCATCTGTGAAGAGCATGTCTAGAGTACAAATACGAGAGTGGAATTTGGGAATACAAAGTATGTGCTTACAGTTTTCACTAAATACTGCCAGATTGCTCTCCAAATGGCTATGTCATGTTAGAGCTGCCTCTCTCAATATTGTATGAGGTTTCTTATTTCCCCACATCCTCTCCAGCCTTTGATGTTGTATAACTTTTTAATCTTTCTAATTTTTTAACAAACTGATAGCTACAAAATAGCGTAACAGAAGTAGAATCATAGTGGTTGTAGTGGTGTTGGGAATCATGCTCAAAATCTTAAGGAAATTGAACACTCAAACGAAGGATTTTCAGCAAAGCAATTTTACTTCCGCGCAGAGGAGTGCTTCTCCTTGGCCAGTCACCATGAGAGCACACCAGGACAAAGGGGCATGAGAGCCCTTATTCATGACGCAAACCCTGCCCCTGTACCCTTTCTCCATTGGCTGGAGTTGGGCTGCACAATGTAACCTAACCACGGTTGGCTAAACATTTGAACTTTCTTTAGATAATGTGGGCACATAAGGGAGAGAGGAAAGGGGGAAGGGGTGTCTGTAATGAGCTAGAGAACTAGTCCTCTCCCAGTAAGGAAAGGATTGTGAGCTGGTACTGATAATGCCCGTACCGTGGCGTGTCTGGGCATGTAACAGTGGCAGAAAGGAAGGAAAGAGGAGAAAAAGAGAAAGTTAGGGAGGGGTACTGTGAATTAAAGAATAAAGGGTTGATCAGGCTATTTGAAGAGAAGCCTCATCATATCCTACAGTGGTTAGGTACATGGGCTCAAAGCAACCTTACCAAGATTCATATTCTAGGTATGTAGAATACTTATGTAGCTTTTCTGTTCCTGTTTTCTAATCTGTAAAATGAGATAATAATAATACATAGCTCATAAAGTTGCTATAAGTACCAGAACAGTTATATTTTAAAAGAATTTGGAATAATG
>NW_012102676.1:4820120-4822454 GCF_000951045.1 Mandrillus leucophaeus | reverse complement strand
TATAACTTTTTAATCTTTCTAATTTTTTAACAAACTGATAGCTACAAAATAGCGTAACAGAAGTAGAATCATAGTGGTTGTAGTGGTGTTGGGAATCATGCTCAAAATCTTAAGGAAATTGAACACTCAAACGAAGGATTTTCAGCAAAGCAATTTTACTTCCGCGCAGAGGAGTGCTTCTCCTTGGCCAGTCACCATGAGAGCACGCCAGGACAAAGGGGCATGAGAGCCCTTATTCATGACGCAAACCCTGCCCCTGTACCCTTTCTCCATTGGCTGGAGTTGGGCTGCACAATGTAACCTAACCACGGTTGGCTAAACATTTGAACTTTCTTTAGATAATGTGGGCACATAAAGGAGAGAGGAAAGGGGGAAGGGGTGTCTGTAATGAGCTAGAGAACTAGTCCTCTCCCAGTAAGGAAAGGATTGTGAGCTGGTACTGAAAATGCCCGTACCGTGGCGTGTCTGGGCATGTAACAGTGGCAGAAAGGAAGGAAAGAGGAGAAAAAGAGAAAGTTAGGGAGGGGTACTGTGAATTAAAGAATAAAGGGTTGATCAGGCTATTTGAAGAGAAGCCTCATCATATCCTACAGTGGTTAGGTACATGGGCTCAAAGCAACCTTACCAAGATTCATATTCTAGGTATGTAGAATACTTATGTAGCTTTTCTGTTCCTGTTTTCTAATCTGTAAAATGAGATAATAATAATACATAGCTCATAAAGTTGCTATAAGTACCAGAACAGTTATATTTTAAAAGAATTTGGAATAATGCCTGGCCATTGTAAACACTCAAATATTGGCTATGTGATTTCCTCCAATTAATAGTGAGGACCCAAGCACTGAGTACCCTTCATGCTTTACTGGCCATTCACGTTACTTCATATTGAATCGGCATCATCTGGGATAAATACCTGAGGTTCGTTGTCTCACGCCAAGGGAATCGAGGACGCAGAAACAGACAAAAAAGTGCATTTAAGAGAGCAGGGTTTAATAGGCAAAAGAAAGAGAAGAGAATAGCTCTCTCGGGAGCGAGGGGCGCCCGAGTGGGTCTTCCAGTACAGAGGTGAAATGCACGGGGATTTTATAGAAGAGTTTGAGGAAGTGATGTCTGATTTACATAGCGCCCAAGAGATTGGTTGGACCAGGTGTGCGGTTTGCATAGTACAGGAAGAAGCTGGTCAACTCACCCTAACCTTTTATTATGCAGGTAGGGTCTCTACCTGGCTGGTGCCATGTTGCCTGCTTTTTTACTGCACACGTGGTGGCAAAGTAAAGGGAAGAGGGAACTTCTATGTTGAATATAGGTGGCTTCCAGGTATTCCTTTCCTATTGGCACAGCTGCTGGCATTTACCTATGCAAGTTTTAGCTTGTTTATCTATGCTTGCAGTGTGATTTTTCAGGTTGCTTTTTGTTAGAAAAGAAATGATTTGGGGGCTGTTTTTATGTTGTGGTTTGTTTGAGATGGAGTCTTGCTCTGTCGCCCAAGCTGGAGGGCAGAGGCACGATCTCAGCTCACTGCAACCTCTGACTCCCAAGCGATTCTCATGCCTCAGTCTCCCGAGTAGCTGGGATTACAGGCATGCACCACATGCCTGGCTAATTTTTGTATTTTCAATAGAGACGGGGTTCCACCATGTTGGTCAGGTTGGTCTTGAACTCCTGTCCTCAGGTGATCCGCCTGCCTTGACCTCCCAAAGTGGTGGAATTACAAGCGTGAGCCATCACAGCCGGCCTGAAGCTGCTTTTTTATTAAAAAGAAACCTTACCGAGGACTCTCTTACCCTCACTATGTGCCTAAATAATTTCTTTCTAGCTCCTGTATCAATAATCAAAATTACTGTTCTATAAGATTTATTGAATTTCTTCTTGCTGATTTCTTTTTCTTTATATGTATATTCTGATATAATTATATAATAGAAATATTTTTATTTTTACACAGTCTATCAGCCAACATTTAACTTCATCTTTGTTGTCTTATTTTGAAGTTAAATCTTTAGTTTGATGTAGTCAAAGTTATCCATTCTTCCCTTTGTACTTCATGCTGTTTTGGGATTTTGTTTAAGAAAGTCCTTCTACTCTGAGCTCATAAAGATATTCAGTTTTACAGATTTTGATTCTTTTGAATTTCTATTGCATTTTTTACATTTTACATTATTACATTTCATTTTACATTATTCTAATCATTTGATAATCACTATAGTTTCTTGTGAGGTTTCTTCATTTGTCAGTACATTTTCTTAGACCTTTTATTTACATGATTATCATCTACAAATATTGGCTTTTTATTTTTCCTAGCAATTCTTAACATCTTGTATGTCTTTTTCTGGTCTT
>NW_012102676.1:4815497-4820070 GCF_000951045.1 Mandrillus leucophaeus | reverse complement strand
TAGTCAAAGTTATCCATTCTTCCCTTTGTACTTCATGCTGTTTTGGGATTTTGTTTAAGAAAGTCCTTCTACTCTGAGCTCATAAAGATATTCAGTTTTACAGATTTTGATTCTTTTGAATTTCTATTGCATTTTTTACATTTTACATTATTACATTTCATTTTACATTATTCTAATCATTTGATAATCACTATAGTTTCTTGTGAGGTTTCTTCATTTGTCAGTACATTTTCTTAGACCTTTTATTTACATGATTATCATCTACAAATATTGGCTTTTTATTTTTCCTAGCAATTCTTAACATCTTGTATGTCTTTTTCTGGTCTTTGCATTGTCAAAGACTTCTGTACCCTCTTGAACAGTAGTGAGATAGTGAATTTCTTAATGTTTTTTCCTATCATTTTTGCCAACCATAGATGAAATCCTTCTAAAGTTTTTCTATTTAATGTTATTAATGCAATTTATTATTATACCATTGGATTTATAAAGTTCCCTTCTATGTAACCTTCTAAGAATATTGAAAAAGAGGAACTTTATTACTTTTTACTCCAGTAGGATAATCTTACTGTTTTTGCTTTAAACAAAACACATTTTTTACTTGGTTGGAGAGAACTTTATTTATGATATTGGCCTTGATATTCATAAATGAAATTGAACCATAATTATATTTTCTTGAATACCTATATTGGGTTGTGTCGTTATAATAGTCTATCAAAATGATTTTAGCAGCTTTTCTTTAATTCTGTTTTCTACATCAACTAGTGTACAATAGTAAATAAAGGTGATTCACATGTAAAACTTTTTGGGCCTTGTATTTTATAGGAGGGAAGTTTTTGCTTTTAAAACAATGTTGTTAATTTAACATGTATTTAAGATTTTATATTTCTTACTGCATTGATTTTGGCATTTTACATTTTCTAGAACTATATTCATTTTACCTTGAATTTCAAATTTGCTGACATTTATTTGCTTAGATTATTATAACAAAAATGTCTTATATTTACTTATGGAAAGTCTAGAAATAAGAACTTTAAAAGATTCTGAAATATTATTGACCCCTATAAGCCAAGATATGATCAAATGCTAAGATTATACAATGTTCCCAGAAGCGTAGATTAAATTAGTGCTAAAACACAATGTTCAATTGATTTTTAATTTTATGTGTAAAAATATGTAAGCATTGATAAGACAGTTTTGGAAAACAATAGTGAAGATCTGCCATAGTAGAGATTAAAGGGAAACAAATAATTAGTGTGATATAAAAATGCATTCTACAGACAAATGAATACGTAAGTTAGATTAAGAAACAAAAATTTCACATTGATAAATATCTTTCAAATCAGTACATATACATGATTTAAGAGATCTTGTTAAGAAATGTGGTTATGAATTTAGATTAAAATTGTATCTTTAAATTATGTTATAACACAAATATGTATTTCAGATGAAGTAAAGATCTAAGGAAAAAATACAAAGTTTCGAAATTATTGTAGCAGAGTATATGAGAATGTTATTTAACATCATCTTAAGAAAGCTTTCCTAAGGAGAAAATAAAGAATGAAAATAAATGGTATATTTGCAACCCATCTAAGAGGAAAAATTAGTATACTTAACACACAAACTAACACAAAATATGAATTCAGCAGATATATGTTCAAATAATATAATAAGAAATTTCCAGAATAAAAATAATAACAAATATATAGAAAAATGTTAAATTTCACTAATAATCACAGAAATACAACTTTAAGAAAATGAGATATAATTTTCATGCATTAGATTGGAAATGAATTTTTTAATGAAAAATTGTTAGAATTTAGTACTAAGAGAAGGGAAATGGTCATTTTTGTCCACTGACTTAGAAAATATAATTTGGTGATATCCTTAAACCTTTAAAAAAAAAGTGTAAAACTGGTGAAACCTCGTCTCTACTAAAAATACAAAAGATTAGCCAGGCAAGGCCAGGCGAGGTGGCTCACACCTGTAATCCCAATACTTTGGGAGGCCAAGGCGGGCAGATCACGAGGTCAGGAGATCCAGACCATCCTGGCTAACACGGAGAAAACTCGTTTCTACTAAAAATACAAAAAATTAGCCGGGCATGGTGACGGGTGCCTGTAGTCCCAGCTACTCAGGAAACTGAGGCAGGAGAATGGCGTGAACCTGGGAGGCGGAGCTTGAAGTAAGCCGAGATCGTGCCACTGCACCCCTGTCTGGGTGACAGAGCAAGACTCCGTATCAAAAAACAAAACAAAAAAAACACACAAAAAAATGTGTAAATCATTTGGCCTAGAAATTCCACTTTTAGAAACCTATCTTACAGAAATAGTAACATGTGTATACAAAGAAAGATATGTGTGGAAAGTTATTAATATATTATTTGAATTTATGCATGTAAAACAACTAAAAGTACCAAAATAAGGAAATTGCATATTACTTAATACAATGGAATGCAAAGCCGTTATTTCTAATGAGGTAAATCCATACATACTTACCTGAAAGAATGTTCATAATCTATTAATATGATTTTGTTTAAATGAAAGGAAGCTGGATGTTGACATGCATTCCATTTTGGCTGAAGTACCTGTGGGTAGATGTGTAAGGGTGTTTATGCGTGAATAACCGTAATGTACTGAGGATTTTACTAGCTGGCAAGAACTATTTCAAGAACTTTATTTGTATTAACTCGTTTAACCTTCATAGCAATCCTATCACACAGTACTCCCATTTTAGAGATGATGAAATTGAGGTGCAAAGTAACTTGCCACAGCATTGCTATAACTCGCAGAACAGGAAACTAAACTCAGGACAGCTAGTTCCAGAGCCTGTGCTCTTAACCATTAACACAGAGAGAAATGGATGAATAAAGGAACAGAGATAGGCAGGCAGACAGAAAGATAATGCATAAGTATGTCTATCAACTCAACAATTTGAAAGGGATATCAAATTGTTAAAATGCTGTAACATCTAAAAGATGGCATTTTATGAGTCAATGATGGGAATGATGGGCACTGACTTTTTTTTTTTTTTTTTTTTTTGAGATGGAGTCTTGCTCTGTCATCCAGGCTAGAGTGCAGTGGCGCAATCTCGGTTCACTGCAAGCTCCACCTCCCGGGTTAACACCATTCTCCTGCCTCAGCCTCCCGAGTAGCTGGGACTACAGGCACTGCTCACCACGCCTGGCTAATTTTTCTTAGTAGAAAAGGGGTTTCACCTTGTTGGCTAGAATGGTCTGGATCTCCTGACCTTGTGATCTGCCCACCTCGGCCTCCCAAAGTGCTGGGATTACAGACGTGAGCCACCACGCCCGGCCAAGGACACTGACTTCTTACATAACATAGTATTTGTTAAAATAGAGAGGGAGCAAGAAAGACATGATTATGGTTGAGTGTAATTCCTCTATAATTTTCACATAAAAATAAATGTCAAAATTATACAATTGAGTGATGCTAAAATGACATGGAATATTTCTGTGCCTAACAAGTCAGGGTTTCTCAAATGGAAGGATTGAACTTTTGGGAATTCTACATTGCTTTCAACCCCAACCACTCAAAGAAAAGATCTGTGTAGTATGAGTCCTAAACAAATTATAAATGGAAATGTACAGTATTATATCATGATCTTAACTTTGTGTAAAATGTTATCAGAGCATATCCCTAGGTTGTATGATTAGGGATAATTTTAATCTCATTTGTAATTGGTATTTTCAAAATTGTCTTCAGTAAACATGTGTAACCATGGCAATCAGAAAAAAATGCCATGTAGATACTGAAATAAAGAAATAGTGGGAAAACAAAAAGAATTCTCCCTCATCTTTACTGCCCCAAGTACCCAAGGCCCTAAGACTTCTTGGGTGAAGCAAATTGCTCTCCATCTTTCTTCAGTAGGCCTCAGCTAGAAGCATGAGTACCAGCTGTCCAGGGAATACTTGTTGTTTTTTAAAATTTCTGTCATTTCACGAGAGGAACTGGGTAGATACGGAGTTGATGAGGCTCCCTTTGTCAGCTTCAAAAGACACTGTTCTCTGAAGTATGTAAAATAAAATATCTTCAGAAATCCTTTCAGTCAATTTGCTTACTCCATAGAGGTCTATGATTTCAAGGAAGCCTCAAAATACCAAGAGTAAAAGGAGTTACAGTCAAATTGCACAATTTCAACTCATATAAAGGGAGGTTGCATCAAAAAGAGAATTGGCTAAAGGAAGTTATTTCTGGCTAGCAAAAAAAATCTTCAAGCTTTAACTTTTAAAAACAACCTTCTATTTGGTTTAAATGAATTAATTAACCTTATTTTTGTAAGTATCTTTACAACAAAATGATAATCTGATCATATCTGACTTCCATCATTTTCTATGGTTACACGGTTCTAACATTCAAGTATTGTTGACTTAGTCCTTGAAAATCTGAAGTTATTTCTCACAAAGTGGTAAAGCCAGGGCTACAAATAAGCAAGCAAAACAGAACACATTGTTAATTGTGATTGTTGGTAAAATAGAGACATTTAGAAAAATCAGGCAAAAAAGTTGACATAGGTCAAACACCATTAGCCTCAATATTATTATATTTTAGACTAT
>NW_012102676.1:4797706-4814482 GCF_000951045.1 Mandrillus leucophaeus | reverse complement strand
TGTATTTTTAACTACATTATTTCATTACTTATTTAAAAAAAAAAAAAAAGAAAGCAAATAAATAGCACATTCAAAGCATTTACCTTTTCTGGGGGAAAAAAAATTGCAGTCCCAGTCTTTCATATGTTTAGTTTCAACAATTTTGGGATCACGATGCAATGATATAAATAAAATGTCTCTCAACTCAGAGATTCTACCCCTGAGGAATGAAGGTCGTTTGAAACTGATTCATTTTTCCCAACCCATTTTAGGGAATTGCACAATAAATCAATTATATTATTTGACATTGTTTTTTATTCAGAGGAATAACATATGCAACATTCCCCTCGAGGTATTAATACTCTAGAGCACTTATCTCGAATCCAATCACATAGCCCCAAACCTCAAATCTCCTGACTCTTGGTAAAGACTTATTCACATCGGGTGTTTCTTCTTGGACTGAGATTTGTAAATTGATGAAAATATAAATGTAATTTAATCTAAAACAAACAATTCAATCATACCTAGTCAGCATGTATTGCTATAAAGCCAGGGAATCAAATAATGAGACATGAATCTCTAAGTGAATCTTCAAACTTGAGAGAGAAAACACACTTCAGAGTGTGGGAGCTGCTATGATGAAAGCAGATCTGGAGTGCTGGGAGCACAGAGAATGCTGGAATTTAGTGGATCCGGGGGAATCATGACCCTAAGGAAGTGGACTTGAAAGAATTAGAAACTTTAACAGACAGATATGGAAGAAGGGCAATAACACAAATGGAAGGAAATTATTTACTTTTAGGAAACTAGGGTATGAGAGAGGAAGAGAAAATAAAGGCCTGGAAAGGAAATTGGCACTTGGTTTTGGAGACCATTTTTTGTGTAGAAAACGGTCAGTCCTTATCTGGGCTCTGGAAACATTATTCGTTGAAGACTGAATTTGGATAAATGAATAAATCACTTGTTAGTCTCAGTGGAGTTTATTGCCACTTACTATGTACCAGGTACTTTTCCAGGTTTATATCTATTTATCCATTTAATCCTCATGACAATTCTACAAGGAAATTTCTATCAGTATCCCCATTCCACAGATGAGAAAACTGAGACACATAATGTTTAGTAACTTGCCCCAGCTCAGTGAGCTGAAATGGGGGAGAACAAGGATTCAACCTAGGTCAAAGCCATATTGTAAGTTAGGCTGCTTAACTTTCACTGCGTGTCTCTACTGAAGATCAGAGGAGGAGCAAGAGAGTGGGCTACCAGGGATGGATTGGATTGATGATTGAATATGGAGATAAAAAGAGAGTGTTAGGTCAAAACTAAATGATGCTGTTAGTGAAATTAGAAAAAAATAGAAGTATGTTTGGATAAAACGATAAGATTGTTGTGCCTATGTTGAACTTGACCTCAGCAGGACCTATCAGGTATCTCTATCTATCAGGGAGTTGGAAATTTAGATCTGGAGCTCACTTAGCCAGAAGAGGACTAGGGTCAGGGGAGTGAGGCACTTGCCTCATGCACAAAATTAACAGGACAAAAAAAAGAAAAAAGAAATCAAGTATTTTAGTATATAAAGTAGTATTTCAATGCAACACTTTTTAAAATACAAAAATTAATGTCTAAACTATTAACTAACTATCAAAGTGTTTTTTGTTTTTTGGGTTTTTTTTTTTTTTGAGACAGAGTCTCGCTCTGTGGCCCAGGCTGGAGTGCAGTGGCGCGATCTCGGCTCACTGCAAGCTCCACCTCCCGGATTCACGCCATTCTCCTGCCTCAGCTTCCAGAGTAGCTGGGACTACAGACGCCCGCCACCATGCCTGGCTAATTTTTTTTTATTTTTAGTAGAGATGGGGTTTCACCGTGTTAGCCAGGATGATCTGGATCTCCTGACCTTGTGATCCGCCCGCCTCGGCCTCCCAAAGTGCTGGGATTACAGGCGTGAGCCACTGTGCCCAGCCCAAAGTTTTAAGTTATGGAAGGATCAGTACTTTTCCTTTGTCTCAGCCTGTACAGCACTATATACAATCCTGTCTCTATTTGAAATGTTATATCATGATATTTGGCATTAATTTTGAGCTTTAAAATATCACCATAAAATAGTATTTATCTTGAATGCTACTTTTTTTTTTTTCACAGGTCTCAGTTGCCTTTTTTTTTTTAGTTTTTTTTTTTTTTTTTTTTTTTTTTTTTGTGCCTTTTTAACTTTTGCATCCTAGGCATGTGTCTTACTTGCCTCACGCTGGCTCTGGCCTAAGCTAGAGGGAATTTCACTTTCATCTATGCCAAAGCTTCTTTTTATTTCTCCAAGAAAGGAATGATCACTGAAATTGAAACTGAACTTGAGATACTTCTGGTTTTTAAATTATCTTAAGTCTAGAGCACCAGTTCTTATATATATTTTTTTTTCCTCAGGAGGAAGAGAATACATGATTTCAGTCTACAGGAAACAGCTCAAAGTTAAAACTAAGTTTCTTAGTGCTGCATAGGACACACTAGATCAGGAGCTTCTCTAGGTACAACCTTCAGGAAAATAAAACCATAAAGTATGCTTCAGGGAAAAACACCTGGCCAAATAATTCATATTGAAAGAATACGTTTTTGGAAAGAGCAAGTGCTTTTGAATGAGAGAGAGAGAGCTTGAATTCCCTTTGGCTACTCATCAGCTGGGTGACTGACTTATGGCAAACTCCAAAGTTTCAGTTTCCTCATCAGTAAAATGAGGCTTCATATTCACCTCTCACTGTTTTGGTCAGGAGAAAAAAAAAGAATATAGATAATAAAATTTATCCATTAGGATCTCAACTTACAACAGAGGATGCATGCAAAATAGGAAAATTCCAGGAGATTTTTAGTAAGCTATATACAAAAGTACAGAGGCAGAGAAAAACAAAAGGAATAAAACATGTGAAGGGAGAGTTGCTATAACCCAACCGGAGAGAAAAAGTCAGGCAGAGTTATTTGCCTTTAAAAGAACAGTGACTTTTTGCAGAAGAAGCCAAGCAAATGAATACTCCGACCTCACTCTCTTCTCCCTCTGATCTCCAACCAAGCCTCAGCTAGAGGATATCAGAGCCCACTTGATTTAGCTCTTGCAGATCAGCCTCAAGGGAAGATGGAAGGGTGCAGGACAGAGAATAGATCTAAAGGAGCAAAAGAAAACTTACCACACATAATAATAGTTCCTAATTATTGAGCGTTTTCTGTGTAACAGACACAAATACCTTATTTGTGTCAACTCATTTAAACCAAATAATCTTATAAGGCAAATATTACTTCCCCATTTTAGAGATGAGGAATGTGAGACTGGTTGTGTGTAGTTAAGCAACTTCCTGAAAGCCTCAGAACTAAGGATGGAAGCAGGAATTGAATCAAGATAATGTGTACTATAGCCAATTATTGTCAAACATCAGTTAGTGGTAGTAATTGGTTTCGTAATTATCATCACTATCATAAAAACTATTTAATCCCAACTAATTATATTTCCAGGGGTTTAACTCAATTATAATACTGCAAATGTATAATAAAGTATGTTCAATATGCTATTTGTAACACTGTATTGGCAAAATACACACAAAATTTAAATGCCTAATGTTGGGGCTCAGAAACCAATACCACAAAATGTGACACTTTGACATGCTGAAATGAAGAAGCCTCAAATTTTCTTTGACCTTCATTCACCAATCCTCTCTTTCCCAAAGCACAGGATGAAGGTGTTCTCTGAAGTTCCCTTATCTGCCTAAAGTCTCGACTTGCCAAAGAAAACAGTTACCTCTGGTCGCTTCCCCGACTTTCCACAAACTGAACTCATATTGCAGAAAGAAAAACTGAAGTCTGTCAACACACATGGACTGACTTTTGTCACAAACCACTGCCTGCTCTGCAGGCTTAACAGACTTTGTCTCAGGCCATTGTATGTTCTTCAAAACCATTGACTTCCCCTAAAAATCATTTTCTAACTCCCCAAATCACCCATACATCACCCATCTGCCTTTCCTCTAGTAAGGATGTACAACCATCTGTACCTCACTGGGATATTGGGCAATCACTCTGTGATTCTCCCCCATGTCTGTTGATAAATTTGTATGCCATTTGTCCTGTTAATCTGCCTTTTGTGACTTGGTTTTTCAGTGAAGCTTCAGAGGGCAGACAGGAAGTTTTCCCTTGGCCCCTACACTATGAACTAAGATAGACAAAATAAATTAGTATGTTTATAAGGTAGAATACCATGTGGTCAGTAAAAACTGGTAGCTCTATGAGTACTGTGTGTTGATACACAGACACAGACACACACACAAACACACACACGGTGGGGGAATTCGGAAAGGTTATATGTTACATTTTCTGTTAAAAATTTAAAATAACTACATTATCTATATTCTTGTTGACAAAATTTGAGTGTCTGGAAAAATACATAAGAAACTGGTAGCGTAATTGCCTTTGGGGAAAGCAACTGGGTGGCAGGGTGAAATGGAGATAATTTTTTATTGCACACATTTTGTACTTTTAATTTTTTTACCATGGTCATGTAATAACCTATGAAAAACATAATTTAATTAAGGAAAAAATCTAATTTTGCATTATTATTGACGTTCCAGGGATTCATGTAATTTTAGAAATTGAATGAAAACAATTTTACATGCATGAAATTCAGCTTTCTTACTCTATACATACTGAGTGATTTGCCTTTTTCAGTAATAAAATCCTTTACTATACCAGCTTGTTAAATGAATGCCAAATCAAGAGTAAATTTTCCATATGGAACACTAAAAATTCCATAGTGTTTTAGCCATCCTGCAAAAGCAAAACCTGTAGGTAAAACAATGAGAAAATTTTCACCTTGAAACTAGGTAACAGGTAACCCAGAAGGCTGGCCAAGCATAAAATTACAGCCACAAACAGCCCTGCAGAGAACATCTCAGGAGGGCGGCTGCTGGGTTTTTGTTGTTTTGTTGTTGTTTTCATCTTTCTTGGCCAAAGGAAGCAGGTGGTAAGAGAACTCAACCACAGCTCCTGAACTCCTTGAGATTTACAGAGCTCTGTCACCTGGGGTAAGACTGTCATTCTTCCAGGTTTTCTTCCTGTCCAAGAAAACGGACATGGTGTTTTTCATGGTATTTTCAAACTGGAAGATCAAGACAGAAACTTTGGTCATCAGGAATGGAGAGATTGCCCAATGAAATGACAGAATTGATCATTAGGATGTTTGTTACTCAAAAAGCCAATTTTTAAAAGAAGGATGCATTAAAATTATTCCAACATGCTAATGTGGCACACTCCTCTGCTGCCTAACGGCAAGTGTTGCTATTAGCAGAGGAAGATTTGTTCTAGGAAAGAAGTATTCTAGAGGGCCAGAAAGAACAGGTATTGCTCCACCCGGGTAAACGCTGACTCAACTCTGTAGGGCTGGCACGCTCTTTCCTCACCTCACCCCTCCTGCCAAGAACTGAGATCCAGAAATAACAGAATTAGCGAGAGAAGAGGAAATATGCAGGACGGTGATGATGAGTATGCACGAGAGAGTGCCAGGCAGTTTTAATCGTTAATGTTCTCCGTCTATTGCTAGAGAAAATGTCTTTCCTTGGAGGAGGCATTGGCACGAGTTACTATAAACTCCCTCTGAATCTCAACACTTCTGGGACGCCGATTCTGCTCCTGGCCTGGGGCAGGGCGTGGGAGCTTGGAAGCCAGCGCTGCGCTCCCCGTGGGAAGCGATCGCCTACTCCATCAACTCGCGCCCGGGCACTTAGCCCCTCCCGTTTCAGGGCGCCGCCTCCCCGGATGGCAAACCCTATAAAGTGGCGGCGAATAAGGTTCCTCCTGCTGCTCTGGGTTTAGTCCAGCTACAAGGTCAGCGAGATCCCGCGCCCTCCGGAGCATCGCGTGCAGGAGCCATGGCACAGGAGCTATACCACGAGGAGTTCGCCCGGGCGGGCAAGCAGGCGGGACTGCAGGTCTGGAGGATTGAGAAGCTGGAGCTGGTGCCCGTGCCCCAGAGCGCTCACGGAGACTTCTACGTCGGGGATGCCTACCTGGTGCTGCATACGGCCAAGACGAGCCGAGGCTTCACCTACCGCCTGCACTTCTGGCTCGGTAAGGGACGGCGGGCGGCGGGACCCCGACGCGCCAAGGCGGGCGAGGGGAGGACGTAGGGGTCCGAGATTTGCAGACGTGGGAGCAAAGGGGACCGCAAACTGAGCTAGACTGAAGACCTGTCCGGCGGCCCTTTGCGGCCGGCCACTTTCTCCCCGCCGAAGTCAACTTGCCTGCTGCAAACGCGAGGCTCTGGCGTCGTCCGCAATCGACTTACCCCACAGGCTTTGACCTTTGCCAAGTGTAGTTCCGGGACTTTGGAGCTGGTGACTCTGGCTTCTTCCCCTTTCACCTTCAAGTCTCCAAACGCCACTCTTGTCCAGGGGCTCTGCCTCCGCGCGCGCCGTCTCTAGCCAAGCCCTACTTACCTTCCGACAAGCTCAGTCCTGCTTTCCCCGTCGGGATGGAGAGGAAGTCATAAAGTTTGGGTGCATCTGCCGCCGCTAGGGAGAAGTCTTTTTCTTTTCCTTCACACATTATTTCTGTTTGTTGCTTTCGGGCACTGGCTTATTTTCTCTATGATTGCGGGGATTATTGTTCTGGGCCTCTTTAAAATAGGATTCTACCCGCACCACGCTGCTTGCGGGTCTGGTAGACAAAAACTCCGCTTCATTAGGAAGCTGACGCCCTCAGATGGAAGCGAGAAAAATATACAGATATTTTATATATAAATAAATAGCTCTTTATGGGTATTTCACATATTTATGTAGATAGACTGCTTTATTGTTATTATTTATTATTTATTTTAGCAAGGACACAAGATGGAACAGAAACTGTTCCTTCAGCGGTAGTAATTATTTTGAGCTGCATTCGTGCCAGGCTGTCAGGACACTGGGCCTTGTGTGTTCTTTTTCCACCTTCTACTTTTACTCATAAACATCCTGAATGTCCACCCTCTCCCCAGGAGGTCTTGTGCCAGTGGGCACACCCTGTCTAACAACATGCCTATTCTCTGAGCCTTTTTGCCTTCTTTTAAAACTAGCTAGCCTGCCCAGTACTCGTGTTTGTTTAGTTTTATCCCTGAGCTTAGGAGGAAAACACACAAAACCACACACACGCATACACATTTTTAAGTCCCTGAAAGCCAACATTGTAATGTCTAACACTTGAAGATTTTAAGAAATGAAATAGTAGAAAACATGGAATAGTGACTGTCTAAACACTGGCAAACACCTGGAACAGGCATTTGAGAAATGAGAAATGAAAAATATGTAGATGAAGACAAGACTTCTAATTATAACATTTGGAGTCAAAAATTTGTGTTAGTTTGAGGAGGCGGAGAAGGCTCAGCTTGAGTTCTAAACACATTTTGGTTTCTTGCTGCATTGCTGTTATTCCTATTATAATGCTGTAATACACTGTCATCTATTTGTATTTTGTGCCAGAAAACACTGAAACTTTAATATATAACCCATGTTCAAAATGAATGATGCCAGATAGAATAATGATGTCCTTACAGAGGACTTTCTATGCAGAACATAAATCTAATATGAATGAAAGTGTTTGAAATGCCACATTTGCCATTTGAATAAATTAAAATGTGAAATCATTCCGTATCTTACTGTAGACAGCAGTTAAGTTTGACTTTGTCAGACAACCGCAAGGGAGATTTGAACACAGTTCTTTAATTCTATACATTTTTATCCAAGTTGACTTAACTACTAAGTTTTGTAGGGTTTATAGATTCACCTTATTCAGTTAATTATCTGCTTAATTATCCACTTGGTGCTCATAAATTTCAAAAATATAATAAAAAATGCTTTGGGCAGAAACATTTATATTCTTAAAGACGTGCTAAAACTGAAGTCAATAACATGTTAATAACAAGCGAATTCATTCAGTAATTATTCAATACGGCCAGTACTGTACAAGGCACTTGTAGATATGAATAATTAATGAACCTTCTCTGAAAGTTCATCACCTCAAAGGTGCAAAAAGACAAAAAGTGATATAACACAGGTAGAATGTGATAGTTACTGTGAAAGCACAAAGTGTCTGTGGTTATAGGGAAACAGAAGCCTTTACAGAAAAAAAAAAAAAAAAAAAAAAAAAATACAGAGTAAGTGAAATGTGAAACAGCATTAAGTGCACCAAATAGGTGTTATGGAGAAAAAAAAAAAAAAAAAAGAGTGAGAGTACTTGGAAGGGTTTTTGTGTCAAGAGAGAATCACGGAGAGGAAAAAAGCTTCAAGTAAAATAGTCAACAGGACCTTCAGATGGGATTGCCCAACAGTTCTTCCTACTTCAGTTCCCTAAGAAAACAGAATTTCATCCAGAATAGTGTGGTCTAAGACCTAAATTAGGATGAATCCATGAGGATTCATCAGAGAGACAGATTGAGAGAAAGTCGCAGGAGAGAGAGCTGAACATCCAGGGAAAAAGAACATTTGGTTAAAGGGAATCAGCTGGAAGGAAGAGAAACTAAAGTTAAACTGAGATGAAAAAAGGTGCGTAGCATAGAAATGAAGAAACAGGCCAAATGGGAGGCAGAAAGGAGAAATAGGAAGAAGTTGGACCTAAAACGAGAGAGAAGAGAGGGAGAATCGTCTTTCCTGGTCTCTCCTTCCGTGTTTCCATAACACTCGGTATATCTCAGATTACATGTATTAACATCATATGCTTAAATGTAATGAAAGTAAAAATTTATTGCAAAGAACTTAAATGTTATTGCATTAGCCCTTCTTTAAAAACATTTCAGCTTTGCACCTAGCAGTTTAAATGCATCCATCCACCTTCTGTTTCTAGTTCCTTATAGCACCAAATGAATCGGTAGGTCTAGATAGTAAAACTGCTCCCTGTCACATCCCTAACCTGAGCTACAAACACTTATCCTAATTCTTTCTGTTTGCCAGTTTTAAACTTTACCCAAATATATTTTAAAGCAGTATACATTTATGTTATAAGTGGGCTGTATCAGGCCTTGTGCCCTGAGAATCCAAAGGATTGGATTACAATATACGATACAAAGAACTTATATGAAGGACTGGCTAGAATGCTAAGAAACTGCATCATTTACATTGCTGGAGCATGGAGGTGGGTACGTGCAATGGTACAGCACTCTGGAAAAGTTTAGTAGTTTCTTACAAAACCGAATATACTACTACCATATGACCCAGCAATTGCATTCATAGATATTTATCCCAGAAAAATGAAATTTTGTGTTCACATAAAAACCTGTACCTGAATTTCCACAGCAGTTTTATTTGAATAAGCGAACACTAGAATCAGCCCAGTTGCTTTTCAACAGTTGACTGGTTGAACAAGTTGTATATCTGTACCAACTAATACTACTCAGCAATAAAAAGGAACAAACTGTTGATACATACAACAACTTGGATGAAGTTCCAGGGAATCATGCTGAGCGAAAAATCTTAAGAGGCTTTATACTGTATGATCCCATTTATATAACATGTTTGAAATGACAAAATTTTAGATTTGGCATTGCCATTAGTTATGTATTGATAGGGTGAAGAGGGGATGATGTGGGCAGGAGAAGAGTGTATTATGAAAGGGCAACATGAAGGATGTTTTTGGTGGGACTATACAGCGTCTTGATTGCGATAGCAGATGTATGAATTTGTTCATGTGATAAAACTTTATAGAACTAAATGCACATATACACACATGAATACAAGTAAAACTGAAAAAATATGAAAAAAATAGGTGGATTATATCAATGCCAATATCCTGGTTGTGGTATTCAGTGCTGTACTGTACTATACATTAATATACTAAGCCATACTGTAATTTTACAAAGTGTCACTACTGGGGGATATTGGGTCTATTGATCTGTGTCTATCCTTCAACAGTACCAATCTGTTTTAATCACATTAGCTATATAGTAAACCTTAGTATCAAGTAGAGCGATTCCTGCCACTTTATGCTTGTTTGTCAAGATGATTTTAGCTATTCTAGGGCCTGTGCCACACTATATAAATTTTGGAATAAGCTTGTATATGTCTATAATAAACCTTACTGTGATTTTGATAAGAATAACATTAGGCCTATAGATCAATTTGTGAAGGACTGACATCGTTATTATGTGGAGTCTTAAAATCCATGAACACTAAATGTTTACATTTACTTAGGTCTTCATTGATATTTTGCATGCCATTTTGTAATTTTCAGTGTACAGTTCCTATACATTTTTTAAACTATATGTCTGAGTATTGCAGTTTCTTTGGAGTGATTGTAAATAGCATTGCGCCTTTAATTTCAGTTTCCGCATGTTCATTGTTTCTATTTAGAAATGTGACTGATTTTTTGTGTTACTGGTGAATCTTGTATCCTGCTAATTTGCTCAATGTACTTTTTATTTCTAGGAGAGGTTTTTTTTTTTTTTTTTTTGGTAGCTCTCTTAGAGTTCACTATGTAAACAATATTGTTGTCTCTAAATAGAGAACTTTTTATTTCTTCATATTCAATTTGTATGCCTTTTTTTCTTTTTCTTATTTTATTGCAGTGGTTAGAACTTCCTGTACTATGTTGAATAAGAGTGGTGAGAGTCCACACCCATTTTCCAGATTTTATGGGGAAAACATTCAGTCTTTTACTGTTCCGCATTGTTAGCGCTACATTTTTTGTTGACTGTAATTATCATTTGAAGGTGTTCCTCTCTATTCCTAATTTGGCTTATTTTATTTTATCATGGATGGCTGTTGGATTAACCTAGTTTTAAACCCCTCTTTTTATCTATAAAATCGTTACAACCACAAAATACAGTAATTTGCAGGATGTACACAAGTCTAACATAATATAAAATAGCATGGCACAACATAGTATAACAGAACATAAAAGACACTGGTAAAATCAGTGTAGGGAAACAACAAATGGAAATCATAAGCAGATTCATAGGTGAAAACTAAATTGATTCTTAACCAGACTTTATACACAAAGTTCATAAGTTTCTAAACACTTTCTGGAATTCCATCATGCTACAACTGAATTTGATTCTAATTTTTGCATCCCAAGGCTGACATTGGCTTCATCAAGACCGTCAACCTCTTTCAGGCAGCCTGTTTTATTCATACAGATATCCCCTGGCCAACCACATTACATAAGCATCAGCAAATGATAGCATAATTTAATTAACTTACTTTCAGTTCATTCATTAACTTCATGCCTGTCCATTTACATCTACCTAAAGAGATTCAGGTTTCAGCTTGTAGTCAGGTAAGGGTGTTTATGTCAAATACATCATCTTTAGCACTTTTGATGTTAATCTTGATTCCAAGTTATCTCTTAAAGCATCATAAAAATCTACATCTACATCTTTACGGTATTCTCAGTTAGGGTTTGGATCCCAAATTGGCAGAAGAATGACACCAGAGTCCTTTCAGATCGCAAAATTGCTGGTGTGTTAAATAATTAACTTTGACCACAGCAAGTTCACAAAATTGTTGTCATGTCAAGTAGTCTTCTAGCTACTGAGTTGTTTTTTGTTGTTGTTGTTGTTTTCCCCCCTCAGAAGAAACTTGGTATATGGGTCCCCTTTGAGAGTAAGAGGGGGAATTGTAAGAAATGTGATTCTTTCTTTAATACAGCTGACTGATTTCCCTTCTTCAACTTTGGTGAATACTCTCAATTAGGGTTGTTTATGTGAACTATTAAATTATTACAGCTTCTAAGCTTTTATGCATCAGTTATCCATGGAAGAAATTAACATACCTTGTCACTATAAAATTGTACCGTTAATGAGAGCCTGAGTACAAAAAATTACCCACAAGTGTACTGTAGCTTTTAAGAACCTGTGCTTCAGAGTCACACAAACCTACATCTGGTCCTTTTCTCCCAAAAGTTGCTTTCTGACCTCAGAAAAGTTACCCAGCCTCTCTAAGCCTCCATTTTCTCTGTTCCAATCTAGTAGAAAATAGGTTCTGCTTTATTAGGTTGTTTGAAGATTAAATGAGATCATCCATGTAAAACACTGGCACAGTGTCTGGCCCATAGGGGTAGTATAAATGTATAATGTTGGCCATTATTATTTCTAGAGTCATTTAAGATTTTTATTACAGCTTGGATGTAGTAAAGAGTTTGAAGTGTTTTCCATAAAATGTGAGTACCCCTCCTGACTGTCCGTACTGTGACCTTTATGTACACTACAGACACGCGTTCTTACTAATTGTTTTGACCTTAGTGAAGTTACCTGGATGTGATCTGTATTACAATTGTGAACATTAAATGTATGTTGTATGTAAAATACCCGGAACAATACCAAGTACATTAACACTTAATAAATGTTAGCATGCTGCTTCCTTTGCTCTTCCTTTCCTTCAGAGATCATTATTTCATTCAAACAAAACCAATCAGTTAGTGAAGTAGGGAAAAAGACCAAAAAAATAGGAGTAAAATTAAATTATATTCATTTTCCCATTGTAAAAACCACTTATTTAATTATGGCTCATGATGTTCATATTTCTCACAAACATTAATTTACATATTGACATATCATAAAACCAAAGATTTATCCTAACAAAGGCTAAACCAGTTGTCAAATGTTTTCATAGCCTGATCTTATTGACCTTACCAAATTAATGTTTACTTAAATCTCATTGGAATAGGTTGTTTTATCTTCCCGAGCAACTTCACACAGCAGTGTTTCTTTTTAAAATTTTTGAAGGAATTGGAAAAAGCAGAAACAAAAACAGGCCGGGCACGGTGGCTCACATCTGTAATCCCCCAAAATTTAGGAGGCCAAAGCCAGAGGACTGCTTGAGGCCAGGAGTTTGAGACCAGCCTGGGCAACATACAGAGACCTTTTCCCTACAAAACCCTTTTTTTTTTTTTTTTGAGACGGAGTCTCTCTCTGTCGCCCAGGCTGGAGTGCAGTGGCCGGATCTCGGCTCACTGCAAGCTCCACCTCCCGGATTAACGCCTTTCTCCTGCCTCAGCCTCCCGAGTAGCTGGGACTACAGGCGCCCGCCACCTCGCCCGGTTAGTTTTTTGTATGTTTTAGTAGAGACGGGGTTTCACCGGGTTAGCCAGGATGGTCTCGATCTCCTGACCTCGTGATCCGCCCGTCTCAGCCTCCCAAAGTCCTGGGATTACAGGCTTGAGCCACCGCACCCGGCTGCACAAAATACTTTTTTGAGAATTAGCAAAGCATGGTGGCATGCACCTGTAGTCCAAGCTGCCTGTGAGACTGAGGCGGAAGCATCGCTTAAGCCCCAGAGTTTGGGGTTACAGTGAGCTATGACTATGCCATTGCACTCCAGGCTTGGCAACAGAGCAACGCCCTCTCTCAAAAAAAAAAAAAAATAGACAAAAAAATTGTTAATTATTAGCAAAATAATATGTTACACTATTTTAGCTAAAAGATCTTTCTGTAGAAGACTGTTGTATTGACACATAATTGAAATGAAAATTTCTGACTCCTTTCATATCAGAAATTCTGCCTTAATCCTTCTTATTGCTTGGTATTTGAGGTGCTGTTGTTCACTGTTTTAGGAAAGGAGTGTTCCCAGGATGAAAGCACAGCTGCTGCCATCTTCACTGTTCAGATGGATGACTATTTGGGTGGCAAGCCAGTGCAGAATAGAGAACTTCAAGGATATGAGTCTACTGACTTTGTTAGCTATTTCAAAGACGGTCTGAAATACAAGGTAAGCAGCTCCCTCACTTTCCATTATGAATCCCTTTCTCCTCTCGTCCATCCATACCTCCTGTCTTCATAGAATGACAGTTCATTGAGGGCACGGTTTTTTGTTTTTTGTTGTTGTTGTTTTAATCTGTTTTGTTCATGGATATATCCCCAGTACCTGATGAATACACAGTAGGTGCTCAGTAAATGTTTGTGAAATGTGTGGTACAATACGTGAAATATTGTGGCAATTTAATTTGATAGCTTAATTTTTTAAAAGAGCTTTCAGTTATGTCTTCACAAGACAACTTTTTAATATTTTGTAGCTATTTCAACATTTAAATTTTGGTAATTTGGGTCTTAAAAGTTTTCATTTTTGCTATTCTAGAGAATCTCTGAAGTTTCTGCAAGTAACCGAAGCCTTCAAAATCTCAGTTGTTCTGGAATATATTAATAGAGTATTTATAATAATTATAATTTTAGTTACTGTAAAGAACTATACATGTATTTCCAAAATAGTGTGGTTTGATCTTAGAAGGGATGCAGATGAAACTTTTGAGCTGAAAATTCTGCAGGTAAACTACACACACGCACATACACAATTTACCCACACTGGTCTGAAACACTGATCGATTGGCTTTACTTCTGAAAAACAAGAACAAATAGTTAAATGGTTCTATCCCTTTAAGGCAGCCTTCAGTATAGGACAGGGTTTTTTTTTGTCTTTTGTTTGTTTGTTTGTTTTGTTCTTTTTTTGTCATTCTCCCAGTTATCTTTCCAGACTGGCGCTCCCTTCACCATTCCTGCCACCCACCCCTCCACGCGTGTTCAGTTCAAGTGTGAGGAATACCCTCCCCAGACAAACGTCACAGATTTCCGAAATCAAACACGCTCCAGCAAGTGTTCTGCACATCCCGCTGCCCCGCCTTGTCAGCATGCTACCCTAGTGAAGACCTGAAACCTTAGAGCGTCACTACAATTCTGACTGTAATACTAACTCCACTTACTAAGATGGCAAGGCTTATTCACACCTTTACCTGTTCAGAGTCTTGGTTGAATATTTTGTGATACTATTGAGATCAGAACAAAACACTTATACATTGTAGATTCTCTTATGTCTCTTGAAATCATTTTTTTTTTCTAGGCTATGAACTACCCTAAATACAAAACTATTACCTCTCATTTTATTTGATTCACATGAGCTCCTACAGTTTATGACAAATTATACTGAAACTTCCTTTATGTCAGTGAACTCAACATTTTAAATAAGTTGAGTCTTGTAGTTACTAAAAGCAGGTGCTGTGACACCATCCTAGTTATGGATCCATTTCTGCACATATGATGTTTTTCCTTTAGGGAAAATACAGAGCTTTCTGTGCTCAGTTTCCCCAAGCAATAAATATTGTAACAACTTCCTCATACAGCTGTTGTATTAAGGAATAAATTAAATAATAAAGTAACTGTGGTCGGGCGTGGTGATTCATGCCTGTAATCCCAACACTTTGAGAGGCCAAAGCAGATGAATCACCTGAGGTCAGAGGTTTGAGACCAGCCTGACTAATATGGTGAAATCCCCTCTACTAAAAATACAATAATTAACTGGGCGTGATGACATGCACCTGTAATCCTATCTACTAGGGAAGCTGAGGCAGGAGAATTGTTTGAACCCAGGTGGCAGAGGTTGCAGTGAGCCGACGTCATGCCATTGCATTCCCGCCTGGGAGACACGAGTGAAACTCCGCCTCAAAGCAGTAGTACATAGATGAAAACTTGTATTTATTTAATTATATAATGCTTAGCTTATTCAACCAAGAAATGTGGCAGTCGTTGTAAAATTATGGAGTAGGAAATCATTATATATATATTTTTTAATTTGAGGTTTTAATTGTCCTGAAATTAACATTTAATCTATACCAACTTTTCTTGGAGAATGGTGGAAATTTAAAGTCAATGGAAAAGAATGTGCTAATGACAAATTAGCTCTAATTTTCCTTACCATTATTATAGAGGTCTTTAATCTATCAGTGACAGTTTTGTTTATTCTGCAGCTCAGTTATGCACATATAATTAATTATAATTAATTGTGGAAATAAGGATATGGTTCATATCATTTAATTAGAAAAAATGAAAAGGTAAAAGATGATTGCAAATAATATAAGAAGATGTAGTTGATACAGTTAATATTTTTTCTTAAGCGTTTCTTTAATTCAGTGTGATTGTATTTCATTTTATTTTGTTTTGTTTTGGCTGGGGATGTACAGTCAAGATATTGCATCTCTCCTAGCTTACAGTAAAAACACTCAGGCCTAGCATATTTATTAATAGTAAGACCTGTTTACCAGAAAATATAGAAGACATTTGATTACTTTAAATGTAAAAACAAGGACCATACATAAGATCAGCCCATTCCTGGCCAGCACTCAATAACCATCTCTGTCCCAACCCTGTACCAGTGTGAACTTTTGGGTGCCTTCTTCTCTGGCTGCTGTCATCTGTACGTGTTATCTCTGATCCTCCTCTAGCCACCTGTCACCTTCTTCCCTGAAATGTTTGCCTTCTTGCTCATTAATGATTTGGGGATCATTAGTGTCCAAAGGGCAAGAGCTATGGCTTCTTCTTTTTGTTTTTGCAGCAGCGTTTTATACACTGAAGGTTCTCAGTAAATACTTGCAGTTGTCAATTGAATGGTTGAAACAGAAAGAATAAAGAGACCAAACAAACACAATCTGTTGATTACCAAGGGGTTCTCTCTTGTCTTATGGAATAGGTGGCTATTTTAACTTGGCCTGATGGTACAGTTTTGACACAAACACCAGCCGTATTATTGTACTTTGCTTTGTCTAGGTAGACACCTCATCAGTTTTCTCTTTGTTTTTTGTGTGTCTTCCCTCCATTCATCAGGCTGGAGGCGTGGCATCTGGATTAAACCACGTTCTTACAAACGACCTGACAGCCAAGAGGCTCCTACATGTGAAGGGTCGTAGAGTGGTGAGAGCCACAGAAGTTCCCCTTAGCTGGGTCAGTTTCAACAAGGGTGACTGCTTCATCATTGACCTTGGCACCGTAAGTTTCATATACACATATCAATGTCTAAAGAAAAGTGAATTGCTTTCAGATCAAATCATATA
>NW_012102676.1:4739731-4797656 GCF_000951045.1 Mandrillus leucophaeus | reverse complement strand
AAATGTGGCAGTCGTTGTAAAATTATGGAGTAGGAAATCATTATATATATATTTTTTAATTTGAGGTTTTAATTGTCCTGAAATTAACATTTAATCTATACCAACTTTTCTTGGAGAATGGTGGAAATTTAAAGTCAATGGAAAAGAATGTGCTAATGACAAATTAGCTCTAATTTTCCTTACCATTATTATAGAGGTCTTTAATCTATCAGTGACAGTTTTGTTTATTCTGCAGCTCAGTTATGCACATATAATTAATTATAATTAATTGTGGAAATAAGGATATGGTTCATATCATTTAATTAGAAAAAATGAAAAGGTAAAAGATGATTGCAAATAATATAAGAAGATGTAGTTGATACAGTTAATATTTTTTCTTAAGCGTTTCTTTAATTCAGTGTGATTGTATTTCATTTTATTTTGTTTTGTTTTGGCTGGGGATGTACAGTCAAGATATTGCATCTCTCCTAGCTTACAGTAAAAACACTCAGGCCTAGCATATTTATTAATAGTAAGACCTGTTTACCAGAAAATATAGAAGACATTTGATTACTTTAAATGTAAAAACAAGGACCATACATAAGATCAGCCCATTCCTGGCCAGCACTCAATAACCATCTCTGTCCCAACCCTGTACCAGTGTGAACTTTTGGGTGCCTTCTTCTCTGGCTGCTGTCATCTGTACGTGTTATCTCTGATCCTCCTCTAGCCACCTGTCACCTTCTTCCCTGAAATGTTTGCCTTCTTGCTCATTAATGATTTGGGGATCATTAGTGTCCAAAGGGCAAGAGCTATGGCTTCTTCTTTTTGTTTTTGCAGCAGCGTTTTATACACTGAAGGTTCTCAGTAAATACTTGCAGTTGTCAATTGAATGGTTGAAACAGAAAGAATAAAGAGACCAAACAAACACAATCTGTTGATTACCAAGGGGTTCTCTCTTGTCTTATGGAATAGGTGGCTATTTTAACTTGGCCTGATGGTACAGTTTTGACACAAACACCAGCCGTATTATTGTACTTTGCTTTGTCTAGGTAGACACCTCATCAGTTTTCTCTTTGTTTTTTGTGTGTCTTCCCTCCATTCATCAGGCTGGAGGCGTGGCATCTGGATTAAACCACGTTCTTACAAACGACCTGACAGCCAAGAGGCTCCTACATGTGAAGGGTCGTAGAGTGGTGAGAGCCACAGAAGTTCCCCTTAGCTGGGTCAGTTTCAACAAGGGTGACTGCTTCATCATTGACCTTGGCACCGTAAGTTTCATATACACATATCAATGTCTAAAGAAAAGTGAATTGCTTTCAGATCAAATCATATATACATGTCATTGAAAAGAGTCACTTTTTCTACACACTGGAAAGGGGCCACGTTTATGTGAGATGAGTAATTGCCAAGTATTTAAATGACGCATGAAGTGAGACTTCAAAGGTTTTTCTTTGATAGATTTAGAATAGTGATTTAGTTCTTCCTACCATAGAACAGATATTGACTGATTTTTAATACATTTCCCCTTCTCTCTGAACAGAGCTTCCTCTAATTATTTTTGTCTCTAATTGTGCATGGGCAAACATAGCTTGAGGGGGAAACTGGTTCCCCCAGCAATAAAAGGTTCTAGAATATAATATGGACATAAGATGAATCTAAACAGCCACCTAAAGAATTGTAAAGATGTATTTTGACATACATATGCACACACATCATACCGTTTCACACTTTTCAATTAGCAGAAGTACAAATATCAAGTATCATCTTAACAGCATGGGCAATGGTATATTATATCTGACTTATGTTTTCTTCCTGGGAGACGCTCCTCTAATATCAGGTATATTTATTAATCATTATTGTCATGACAAAGAAGCATTATTGCAAGACCCTTTGCTAGACTCTAGAAGGTAGGATATAAGTTGTATCTTTAAAACTTTGTTAAGTTTTATAATAGAAATAAAGAGCATTTCCCTCCGCTGAAAAACCATGTGCAAAAGCAATGAAAGCAAGAAAGCACAGAACTTACAAGGATCTCCTCTTCCTGCTTTTCATTATCATAATTTTCATCACACCATACATCTCAACATTCTAATTATCATTCCTAACATTTCTGGGCCAAACATTATAACAGAGTCATGAGCTGACCTGCATTGCTTCAGTTAGCATGAGGCTTGTATATGGAATTTGCTCAAGGTTGCAAAGTCAGTAAATGATGAAGCCAGGATTAGACTCTCAGCATATCTGATGCCCCACTAAGCTTTTTGTTTTATTGCATCTACTTGGGCAGTATTTTGGGATAAAGCAGTAGACAGAAGCCAAAAGAGCTTATTCCATTGGCATAGAGGAGGGACACAAAGGATTCTGAAAATAGAGCTACAAAGTTCTGTTTAAGCAATATTAATTTAACAACAGTACAGAGATTAAATGTACTAAGGTTATACATTGTTTGGAAAATGACCCCAAGATACAAACTGCATCAGTTTCTTTAAGTGAGGGTGCATCTATAGTTTTATTACTACTTATACATAATCCAACTGTCTTGGATCATACCAACTTGTGTGCAAAGTTGAGATCACAATAATATAAATGCCCAAAGTACAATTCTTAATATTACACATAGACATCTACACCCTAAATGGCAGTACTTTTGCCCTGAATCTCACAATAAATTTCATGGGAAAGTCCTTTTCAACTTCAATAGCTAATTCATTCTCCTAACAGATTTAAGTCCTGACTCTCAGATCTAGGCAGAATACATATACTATTCCACCCTTTCATTCTACCCTCCCGCCACCACCCCCTACACTATAAATAAAGAAATAAATAACTCGTGCAAATAAATGTCTACAGCCACACAGTTCCAAAAGCAGTTGCACCATTCAGTCTCTCAAACCCTATGCACAATAATTTTCTCTCTCAACTTTCATCTCCACCATTTATACTCTAAAGCCCTTTATAATATATAAGTGCTTTTGAAAATAAAATGGCATTTTTATTAGAAAAAGGAGACCTCAGTTCTCATTCAGTTTCTGTACTCTGAGGTTCTCGTCTGTAAAAGTAGATATTCGATTAGGTGATTGTGAGGGTCCCTAAACAAGAAGGACGCTTCCCAGTGATAATGTAATTAATTACTGCCATTACTTGTAAGTATTTCTTTTCTTAAAAAAAAAAAAAATTTTTGTGTATAATGTAATTGCTATGTAAGTATAATAATCTATTCAATTATCATGAATAGCTTCCAGTTGAGCTTTCTAACTATCTGCTATGATCTTGGGCAACTCACTGTCTCTGAGCCTTAACTTCCCCATTTGTTTTTACATCTTGAGTCTGATTTCTGATGCCACTTTTATCCTTAGCTGACTATGATTCAGTCTCATCTGACGCACAGTCACATCTGGGAAATGGCAGTTATCATCCCAGTTTCAAAAGGGGAAACAAAAGCCTTAGGCCTTAGAAGGTATGTGCAAGTCACTCCACATTCATGCCAGTTGCGTGGTGACCCAGGATGGGGCCTGGTTTTTCTATTCCTACTTTACATTCTTTTCATGGCACTAAGCTAACTTGGTAGTATATTAGATAGTATGGCCTGGTAATAGAATGTCTTGCAATAGTTTCAGAATCTGCTGAATTCAAACCTGATGATGCCTAATCTACTGAGATTCCACTGAAAGCAGTAGTATTCACTAAATCATTTATTATTTTGCGGAACAAATACAGAGTTTCCACTATGGGCCAAGTAGTTGGGTGTGGTTGTAGACAGGTTGTAGTTCTTAGGTCGTATACTCTTTTCTCATAGTCAACCTGTGGGAGTATGACCCACAAATCCAGGTTCATGTAATAGGGACAGAGTCTCTATTATAAGGTTCCAGGGCATTCGTCTATTTAATAGTAAGTTATTTTATATAGTTAATTATCTTTAATAACTTTCAAGTTCTCTTCTCCCATGCCTTGTAAAAGAGATATATGCAATGAAAGATATTTGTTGCAGAAGTACTGGTGCTTGGTTATCTGTTATATTCTGGAATTTTCCTATACACAAAAGGGATACCCTGGTGAGAATCAAGCACCAGATTCCTACATAATCTACAATAAATACTTCCAAGATCTGTGTTTGTGTTATTAACCTTTAGCCAGTTGGTGTGTTGCCAAAAGTTTCTGAATGGTGATAAGATCTTGAACTACCTTGGCAGCTTTATTTTGGGGTGTGTCAGTAAACAAAGAAATACACGTAACTAAACTTTTCTGTACCATAATATTTTAATAGTAGTCGTTACGCTAGTTATTTAAAGACAACCTTCTGTGTCAGAGAGCCTAAAAGGATGCCAGTGCAGTTTCTTCAAGTTTGTATTATGACCCAGGTATGAAAAACTTAATTTAAACATCCAGTTATCACCCAGCCAAAGCCACCTGGCCAAAACTAAGTTTATGGATATAACCTAAATCCCATACCTTGATCACATATCAGAGAAATCAGCTTTTTTGATCAACAGTCACTATTATTAATATGTTATTCCATTATCTCTTAGAAACATTTGTCCTTTTATTGAATTCTAAATTATAGTAAATATTCCCAGACATTACAATATAACCTCCTCAGCCTGAGGCATAAGATAGTATAATTATCAGTTTAGCCAGTTTGAAAGGGAAGAAAATCATCAATATTTTGTCGAATGATTTAGACCCATTGTCTCATATTTAGCATATTTTTAGAAAATAATATGAAACGTGGCTAGATCTTACCAATATATGGAGTCATTGGAAAAACACTTTTGAACAATATATTTTAAGGGTGGTGAATTTATTAGTCATGATTTTCCCACTATTTTTAAAGATATGAAGTATTTTTAGAAAATAGTAAAATTACATCTGAAAATACTGTAAAATACTTCGGTTAACTGCAGAATGTGAATGATAGTGGGAAAAAAGCCCATATTCTTAAGATTTGGGGTCTGAGGTTAACTCTTGAAAAGGTATGTCACAGTCAGCCACTAGTGAAGAATTCGATTTCCCAGGAGTAGGAATTCCTGTGGTGAGTTACTGATCCTGATGTTCCCATGTTCTGTTTCCTTGTTGTTTGGTCAGTGATGCAGCTTTACCCTGTTCTCCTCACGATTTAGAATTGATCACGCCCTCTCCCATTGTTCAGTCATGCTGCTTTGAAAAAACGGTCTCCACTTCCTCATTTACCCATCAGTCTTTAACCCACAGTCTGACTTTCACTCCCACAGTTCCTCGGAAACTGTTCTTGTTATGGGCATCGATGACCCCTGCTAAATCCAGTGGACACCATGGCATTATGCACTTGATTCTTGTGTTACAACCCACACTGTTGACTTTTCCCAGCTTCTCCAGCCTCACTCCTCCCCTGGCTTCCTTGTTTTTCTCCCTTTCAGGCCACTCTTATTCTTCTTTGTATGGCCTGCCCACCCCTTCAAGTGTTTTTTTAAAGGATTTTAATTATTGTATCTTCTTTTATACATTTTTCCTAAGCAAACTCATCCCCACCCAGAGCTTCAGCTACTACCCATGAGTCAATCTAAACTTTCAATCAGACCTCTTGTCTGAGCTCCAAGTCAATAAAATTTCAGATATTTCATGCCATGTGTGTCATAAGAACCTCAAACTCAACACGTCTAGAAAATGGTTTCTTCTCTAATTGTCTTTATCTTATTAATGGAGCCACCACTCACTCAGGTTTTCAAAACCAAAATCCAGGAGTGATCCTGACAACTTCTCCTAAGGGCTCCACATTCATTTAATTGCCATCCTAGCCTATTCTACCTTCTAATTATCTCTTGAATCTTTCCTGTTCTCTTCATTGCTGTTGATACTGTCTTAGTACCCCATGCCTGACACATTCCTTCAAGTCACCAGACTTTTGCTTTTGCAGATTGATTCCTTTGCCTAGAATACTCACCTCTTCTTTGGCACCTTTCTCCAGCAGGCATCCAATATTTTCTCATCCTTTGATATTCACTTCAGATATTGCCTTCTTCATAGTTTGTTTCCTGACCTTTTCTTCAGCTTCTCCTGTCCAGTGTCCCAGTCCTTTAGAGTCAGGTCTAGACTTAACTTTCCTGTCATTATGCAGAGACTTGCTTCTCAGCCTTTTCTATATTGCTTGTCTGTTTACTTATCAGCCTTCCTCACTCACTGTGTTTCTGAAATATAAAGCCTAGAACTTACAACCACTCAACAAATGTTTCAACAAATGTATATCCATCCAGCATAAAATATATGGCTCATGCAGTCACGTGTCTAGAGTGTTTTTTATTCATTTATAGCTCAACTGTACCCTATTCTTAAGCTCCTATTTCCCCAGAAGGTTTAAAAATAATTTCAATTTATTGAAATGAATTTTGAATGGCCAATAAGTAAATGAAAAAATGCTCAACATCACTAATTATCAGGGAAATGGAAAGCAAAACCACTATGAGATACCATCTCATCCCAGTTAGAATGGCTGTCATCAAAAACACACACAGAAAAAACAAATGCTCATGAGGATGCAGAGAAAAGGGAAGTCTTATACACTGTTTGTAGTAATATAAATTCCTACAGCCATTATGAAAAATATTATGGAAGTTTCTCAAAAAAAATAAAAATAGAACTACCATATGATCCAGCAATCCCACTACTGGGTATTTATCTAAAGGAAGAGACATTAGTATATCAAAGGGATACGCATGCCCCTATGCTGATTGCATCACCATTCACAATAGCAAACATATGGAATCAACATAAATATCCATAAATAGATGAAGAGATAAGGAAAATGTGGTATACACACAATGCAACAATAATCAGCCATAAAATAAAGAATGAAATCCTTCCATTTGCATCAACATGGATGAACCTGTAAGATACTATGTTAAGCAAAGTAAATCAGGCACAGAAAGATAAATATGTCATGTTCTCACTCAGATGCAGGGACTTAAAAATAAGTTCATAGGTCTAGAGAGTAGAATTGTGGTTATGAGAGACTGGGAAGGGTAGAGGGGTGGGAGGATAGGGAGAGGTTAATTAACAGATACAAAATTATAGCAAGATAGGAGGAATGAGTTCTGTTCCACTGTTCTATAGTGCTATGTGGTGAATACAGTTAACAATCATTTATTGTATATTTTTTCAAAGCTAGAAAAGGATTTTGAGTGTTCCCAATACAAATAAGTGATAAATGTTTGAGGTGATTGATATGCTAATTACTCTGATTTGATCATTACACACTTAATATTTGTATCAAAATATCACTCCTTAACCAATAAATATGTACAATTTTTACATGTCAGCTAAAAATAAAAGGGAATAAAGGTAAATTTTGTTAGCCATTCAAGCAGTTTGAACTTATCCTACCCATCCTCTTTTCCATCCCTCAGGAGTAGGGGACATATATGTAATATTATGGCCTGGGAGTCAGGAGTGAGGATGAGGATGAAAGTGTGAGTCTGGTTTGTAGTCATCAGTCCGCACTAATCTATAACCTTCATTGAGCTGTAGTCAGTAACCTCCATTGAGCTGTAGTCATTCCATTAATTCCATTAATTCTTGAGCTTTGGGCTTTGGTCTCTGTTCCCAAGATTTGCTAGGGAATATCCATAGGCTCATTTTAGGCTTCTGATGTCATGGCCACATATTACTACAACACTCTTTCTGGTTCTGTCAGCCACCACTGCACTCTTCTCAGGAACTCTGCTTTGTTTTTCTCAGACTACCCTGGAGTTGTGGGACACTGTATCCTCATCGTACCAGTGCCCCTTGGCCCAGTGGCTTGGATGCTACCCTCAGTCATTTCTGCTCTAATGCTTAGGCTCGTGGATGGGTGTAGGACAAATCAATTGGAAAGGAAGTGTGCTGGGCTCTTCTCAAAGATTCATTGCTTTGGGTTAGATGTCCTACTTTTTTCAGTCTTTTTTACTTTTTGAACCAGACAAAGTAATCTTACACCACCTCACATTCTTGCCTACTCTATAGTTGCTGCAAAATACACTCCAGCCCCTAAGACCAACACTGTGCTGCTTAAGATGCAAGATCAGCTTTCGAAACAGCATCCTCACTTACTCCTCGCCAAAAAACTGTAGCAAAATCAAGTTTCTTTTAAATTAAAACTATGTTGGCTTTCAGACTTTTGTCTCTGCTATTACTTAGAAATGCTTATTTTAAAACTAAAGACTGAACCACATCTTCTCTGTTCTAGATAAATTTGTCCTTACCCCCAAAGTAATGCATACCACTTGATGTATAAGAGGAAAGCCTCGAGGCAACAAGAATGGATAATGGGAAAGATACACCAAATCTTAAATCTCTAAAATGTACCCTGAAGTAAAAGTAGGGATGAATGGCATTTATTCTGTGCCTAATATGTGCTGAGTGAATAGAATTATAAGGATAAACAGCAGATACACTTTGACCTTCAGGTACTGTCAAATGCTGGGAGGCATAGACACATACTACAAGTAAGAGGATGACAAGGTAAAATGTGAGACATGCTGGAGGAAAGGTGTAAACACATTATAATTGGAGAATGGATGAGGGCACTGTAAAGTTAGCCGAGAGAAAGGACAAGAGAGAGAGATACCCAAGGTCAGGCGAGTAAATTTATTAACCTGCCAGACTGCTTCACCACAGTCAGAAGAGGTAGCCCTGAGCTTACAAAGTGAGGGTTTTATATGGGGGAGAGAGACCCTGGGGTTGTTTGTCGGTTAACCTTACCACATATCATCTCATGACAAGCTTACAATATAGGAATTTACAAGAGGATGTAACTTAGGTTTCTCCATGTTTCTGGTGACCTCCCCCATGCCGCCCATAGGGCTGTAAGCAAGTCTGGTGACCTTGCTGTAGCGCCTGGATAGGGGTCCAGGAATGCAGCTGCAGAGTATTCAGTGTAAGGGTCAACTGCATTGGGTTGGGGTGGGGGAGGTCTGGGGCAGCTTGTCCCTAACATTCCAGCCTTTTAATAGGTAATAGAAGAGGGGTGCCGTTGTCATCTGACTGCTTCTTGCTGGATAGGGGCGATGGTTGTGGGGAGAGGCTGGGTAGTAGGGACTGCCGTTCCTGGAGCTGTTGGTATTTTTGGAGTAGCATCATATCTTGTACTGTTCCATTGGTGAAGGTTCTAACACGGTCCTGTAAAAACTGGATAAGGAGATGTAAGAGACATGGGCCAAGTGCTAAATGGAAGAAGAGGGTAATGGCAGGGCCTAGGAAGGGCAGTAGCCGGGGTGCTCAGGAGTTACGAAATCACTAGGGCTAGGAATTTGAACGGCGCTGCCTGATTTCAGAAGATTTTTTTTTTTTTAGATGGAGTCTTGCTCTGTCGCCCAGGCTGGAGTGCAGTACACGATCTCTGCTCACTGCAAGCTCCACCTCCTGGGTTCATGCTACATGCCATTCTTCTGCCTCAGCTTCCTAAATAGCTGGGACTACAGGCGCCCATCATCACGCCTGGCTAATTTTTTGTATTTTTAGTAGAGAGTTTCACCATGGGGTTTCACCATGTTAGCCAAGATGGTCTCCATCTCTTGACCTCATGATCCGCCCACCTCGGCCTCCCAAAGATCTGGGATTACAGGCGTGAGCCACTGTGCCTGGCCAGAAGCTTTCTCACTTATTCGTCAAGCAGCATCTTGTACTAGTCCTGACTGGTTAGTATAGAAACAGCACTGTTCTCCTAAAAAGATGCACAGTCTGCCTTTCTTGGCAGTGAGGAGATCTAAACCTCAATGGTTTTGAAGTGTCACTGCTGCTTAAAGAGTCTAATTGGAATTGGAGAGCAAGTCTATTTGGGATTGGAAACCCTTTCGTGGGGTTTTGCGAGGGCCTGGTTGGCTTGTTAGTGGAGGAGATGGCGGATGAGGGAGAGTGTTGGGAGGTATTCACCTAGCTGAGAGTTAGAAGGGGGCCTGTTTTGTAAGAGGAAAGGGAGTCCGTACATTAACTCAAATGGACTGGGGAAGCAGGGTGCTTTTTGACTGGCTCTAATGCTGGCCAGTGCTATGAGCAAAAGGGAGGTCCATGGTTTTTGGACTTCAAGAGTGAGTTTGAATAACTGAGCTGTAAGGATCCCATTTGCCCTTTTGAGTTTTCCGGATGACTGGGGCCAGTATGGGATATGGAGACACCACTGGAGGCCAAGGGACTGAGAAAACTGTTGAGTGATTTGGGAGATTAAGCTAGGGGACACTGTGTGATTGTATGGAGCAAGGGAGACCAAATCTAGGGATGATTTCTATTACAAGAATTTGGGAGACTTCTGTGACCTTTTCTGAAGAGGTAGGAAATGCTTCTACCCACCAAGAGAAGGTGTCTATAAGAGTAAGACTAAATTTTGTCCTCTTGACGGGATGCATGTGGGTGAAGTCTATTTGCCAGTCCTCCCCTGGGAGTGTTCCTCTGAGCTGATGTGTAGGGATGGAGGGAGAGTGGAGGGCCTTGGGAGGAAGTAACAGAGCATATACAACAGCTTGAGGTTATGTTTCTTAGTGAGGTGAATCGATGGGGGAAGGAGAAATAGGGCGAAGGAGTAGGTATGGGGGTGCACATTGATATGGAAGGATTGGTGAGGAGATGTCAGAATTTCTTTGGTTTGCTCTTGGGGGAGGACGAGCTTTTGATTTTTGACTATCCAGTCCCCTTGAAAGGAGGCTCCTTGCTGTAGCAGCGAAGCTTTCTTGGTGGGAGAGTTGTTGGGTTGGGTTGCTGGGGTAACGAGGAGGAGTGGGGCAAAGCCAGAAGATAGGGAGCCTTCTTTAGCTGCCTCATCAGCCTTTCTGTCCCTCTTGAGATTTCATCCAATCCTGTTTGATGTCCTCAACAGTGTATAACTCCTGCTTTAGCTGGGAGGTGTGCGGCCTGAAGGAGTTGGTAAATAAGGGGACCATTAGTGATAGGGGTTCCTTTGGCAGTAAGGAATCCTCTCTCTTGCCAGATAACAGCATGGGAACGAGGAATGTGATAGGTATATTTGGAGTCTGTATAAATGTTGACTCGTTTGCCTCTGGAAAGGGTTAGGACCCTGGTGAGAGCTATGAGTTCTGCTTTTTGCGAGGAGGATCCTGAGGGTAGGGGCTTGGCTTCAATTACTTGGTCAAGAGAAGCAACTGCATATCCAGCAATTTGGGAGGAGCCAGTGGGCCCGGAAGAGGAGCCATCTATGAACAGTTAGTCATCAGGGTTAGTGAGAGACTCGGAGGAAATGCTTGGGAAATGTGGCTGTACGTGGTCCAGGATATCGGTGCAAGAATGAGTAGGAGGGGAAGAGGATATGGGGACTAAGGATGCTGGGTTGAGGGGAGCACTTCTGGCAAGACTGAATTTGGGATTTTTAATAAAGAGGGCATGGAGTAATTGAATCCTGGAAGGAGGAAGGGAGCTTAATGCTTGGGAGGAGAGGAGATCTTGTAGATTATGAGAACTGCGGACGGTGGTATTCTGGCTGAAAGTTAGTTTCCTGCTTTCTAGAGCTAAGCTGGCCACTGCTTCTAGTGCTTTAAGACAGGTTGGCCACCCTTTCACTGTGTTATCTAGTTGTTTAGAGAGGTAAGCTACAGGGGCAAAGGAAGGAGGATTTCCTTTCTGTTGTCCTAAGACACTGAGGACTATTCCTCAGCTTTCAGCAATTATGGAGGGTGAAAGGTTGGGAGATATCAAGTAAGGATGGAGCTGACGCAGTGACAAGAGCAGTTTGGAGTTTGTGGAAGCTGGGGAGTATGTTATGTGAGGGGTTTAGGGGTTCACTGAGAGAGCCTTTGACCGCTTCATAGAGGGGATGAGCTAGAAGGGCAAAGTTGGAAATTCATATTCTAAAGAAGCCTGCTAGCCCTAGGAAGGAAGGGATTTCACTTTTGTAGGAGGGTGGGGGTAGATTTTCTTTTAATGCTGCCCCTGCTGTAGTCATAGCCTGGGCCCCAGGGGAAAGTTGAATTCCTAAGTAGGTCACCATGGAGGTGGAGACTTGGGCCTTGGAGGGGGAGACCCTATACCCTTTGATAGCAAGAAAGTTTAAGAGAGTAGCGGCCGTGTGAGTTTGAGAGTCTTTTAGAGAGGGGCTGCAAAGAAGAAGGTCATCCATGTATTAAAGACGACGACTGGGAGACAGGTTTAAGGAAGTGAGGTCTCTGGCTAGAGCTTGTCCGAAGAAGTAAGGGCTATCCCTGAAGCCCTGAGGGAGGACAGTCCATGTGAGTTGTAGTGACTGGAGGGTGTTAGGGTCAGTCCAGGTGAAAGCAAATAGGTTTTGGGAATCAGGGTGTAGGGAAATGATAAAGAAGGCATCCTTCAGGTCAGTTTTGGTGTAGTGGGTGGTGTTGGCGGGGATGAGAGAGAGAAGTGTATAGAGGTTAGGGACTATGGGATAATAGGGAGGACAGCCTGAATGATGGCTCGGAGGTCGTGAACAAGTCGGTATGAGCCATCAGACTTTTTAACAGGGAGGAAGGCGTGTTATATGGAGAGTGTGTTGGTCTAAGAAGACTGCGTGAGCAGAGCTTGTTTATGATGGGCTGTAGGCCCTTTTGGTGGGTTAGAGAGATGGGATACTGAGGAACGTTGGGAAATTTGGAGGGGTCTTTTAACTGGATTTTGATAGGGTCATGGTGAGCCGCTATGGAAGGGTTAATGAGAGAGGCAGGAAGTGGGTACTGGGGAGAGGGGTCAGGGGCTGGACTAGCGGAGAGGAGCAGGAGGGGCCTCTGGTTGAGGGGGGCAAGAAAAGGTGATAGTAGCTTTGACTTTGGCTGAAAGATCTCAGTCTAGAATGGGGGTGGGGCAACGAAGCATGACAAGGAAAGAGTATGAGAAAACAGCATCAAACAGGAAACAAGTAAGAGGTATGGTGGCAAGTGGATGTGAGATGAGTTTGTCAACACCCACAACTGAGACTTGAGAGGGATGAGTGGGTCCTGAGAACCCAGGCAAAGCTGAGTAGGTGGTCCCACTATCAATGAAAAAAGAGATCGGCTTACCTGCTACTAGTAGAGTTACCCTGGGCTCTGATGCAGTGATGGCAGTGGGAGCTGGGGGCCAGGGGCCAGGGGCCCTGGGCCTCATCAGTCTTCAGCGGCTAGGCCAAGGAGCTGTGGGAGTGCAAGCAATTCTTCACTTTTTGTCTTGTTGAAGGATTGGTGGCTCTGAGAAGCAGGGTTGTCTATCCATCTGTTGAGAAGACAGTCAGACTTCCAGTGGCCTGTCTGCTGGCAAACTGGGCAAGGGGTCTTCAGCACTCATTGGTTGGGACATCCCCGCATCCAGTGGCCTTCTTTGCCGCACTTAAAACAAGGCCCAGGAGGGTTGCTGCTATCGGGTCTTTTGTGCCCTTGGGTACTATGGCTAGGCTGACGGATAGCCACTGCTAGAAGCTGGTATTTAGCACGATCTCTTTGGGCTTTATCTAATTTATTTTGCTCATCCTGTTATTAAAGACTTTGAAAGCCAGGTTAAGGAGGTCTTGTTGTGGGGTTTGAGGACCATCTTCAGCCTTTTTAAGTTTGTGGCAGATGTCGGAGGCAGATTGGAAAATAAAATGAGCTTTAAGAACAACAGTTCCTTCTCAGGAGGCGGGTTCCATGTGGGTATATTTTTGGAGAGCCTCTGTAAGGCGGGAAAAGGATTGGGCAGGATTTTCATCTGCCTTTTGGGAAATTACTTTAAGTTTTTCAAAATTTACAGCCCATGGGCAGCTTTGTTAAGGCCTGCAATGAGGCAAGTAATCATATGGCTACAGTATGCTCCGCCAGAGTCTGTGGGTTGGTATTCCCAGGAAGGCTCTTCCCGGGGAACAGCAGCAGCTCCTACGGGCTTAGTAGGATCCTGCCGATGAAGATCATCGGCATATGCCTGTGCTGCGAACCACACTCTTTCCTTCTCTTCTGGAAGGAGGGTAGAAGAAAGGATAAAGTAGAGAGCATGCCAAGTGAGTTCATAAGATTGAGTAAGATATTTAAACTCTTTGATATAAGTATCGGGATCGGAGAAGGACCCAAGACATTCTTCAATCTGTATGAGATCGTAGAAGGAGAAAGGGACGTGGACATGGACGATCCCCTCGGCTCCTGCTACTTCGCGGAGAGGAAGCAAGGGAGCTCTGGTTGCTGAGCACGTTGGGCCTGAGAGCGGGTGAGGGGCGGAGGCAGAGAGGACTCAGAGTCAGAAGCGGGCTGGTTGGAGAGAGCAGGGGAGAGGGGTAGAGCCGGAGCGGGGACATGCAGTAGAGGATCATGATGCTGTCGGGGAGGGAGAAAATCCATGGGGTTAAAGAAAGAAGAGTCATTGGCTGGGGCTGTGGGTGGGGTGGCAGGAGATCAATCAGGATTTGAGCTGGTGAGTAGGATTTGGAAAGTAGAGCAGGACTGGCAGAGAGAAGGGTGGTTACAGAGAATGAAGAAAGCCTGAACATAAGGAATCTCAGACCATTTATCATTGAGATGGCAAAAGTTGTCTAAGTCTTTAAGTATATTGAAATCGAAAGCGCCGTTTTTGGGCCATTGGGATCCATTGTCCAATTGGTATTGAGGCCATGCGGTAGTGCAGTAAAAGATAAGCCTCTTAGAACGGATCTCTGAATGGAGGCCGAGAGCCTTGCGATTGCAGAGGAGACACCCAAGGGGGGTGGTCTTGGGAGGGGTAGACAGAGAGACTCCCATAGTGAATGAAGGAGGTGGGGGTAGAGGAAGAAGAGACCACCGATGACAAGGACGAGAGAGGGTGGCCCCTGTCTCATGGGCCTTGTCCGGAATAGAGGAGGTAGCCACCGAGTCAGGTGTCCCTGAAATGGAGGAACCAGAGGCCTGGAGGCCAGAGGAAGCCCTTGGCCCAGCACTGGGTCTTTTGGGAGTGAAGAGGCGGTCAAGGCTTCTGGGTAATAGGCAAAAGTCTCTCTTACTCACCCCAAGCAGAGGATCTGATGGTGGATGAGGTCACCAACAGTGGGGGAGTCTAAGAGATCCTTCGGGTCTTCAGCGGGTTCAGGAAGGGGAGATTGGCTGGGTAAGGGATGATAGGAGAGAGAGAGGTCGAGAGAGAGAGGGAGTCCTCTAAGGCCGCCCGGCCAGAGCCTATTCCCTCCCTGGGTTTTGGCACCAAAACGTAAGATTAGCCAAGAGAAAGGATGAGAGAGAGACCCAGGGTCAGGCAAGTAAGCTTATTATCCTGCCGAGCTGCTCCACCAGTCAGAGGAAGCAGCACTGAGCTTACAGAATGAGGGATTTATATGGGGGAGAGAGACCCTGGGGTTGTTTGTCAGTTAACATTACCACATATCTCGTGACCAGGTTACAATATAGAAATGTACAAGGGGATGTAACTTAGGTTTCTCCATGTTTCTTGTGACCTCCCCCATGCCACCTGGAGGGCTGTAAGCAAGTCTGGTGACCTTGCTATAGTGCCTAGATAAGGGTCCAGGAATGCAGCTGCAGAGTATTCCCGGTAAGGGTCAACTGCATTGGGGTGGAGGTGGGGGTCTGGGGCAGCTTGTCCCTAACATTCCAGGCTTTTAATAGGTAATAGAAGAGAGGCACCATTGTCATCTGCCTGCTTCTTGCTGGAAAGGGATGATGGTTGAGGGAAGAGGAGCAGGCACTATGAAAGACAACTCTTAAGATATTACAATTTGTGCTTTAATACTCAGCCATGGTTTCACATTAGAATCATTTGGAAAAGTTTTTTTAAATGCTGGTAACTGACTTGACTCCTGAAGATTCTGAGTTTAAAGTTTTGGAATTTGGTGTTGGTACTTCTTAAGATTCCTTCCCTCTGGGATACCATAATATAATGTACATTGAATGTTGAAAATCACTTCAAGAAAATGTCTAAAGGTGCTGGACAATTCAGGGTCGTATTGTTACCAGTGGAAGGTATCTGAATTACCAGTGGCAAACCCATATGGGTCTGTAGCAACCTCAATTTTTACCTCCTCAGAAGAAAGAATTCGACTGAGGGACATAAGGCAGAGAAAGAGACCAAGACAAGTTTCAGAGCAGGAGTGGAAGTTTATTTTTAAAGGCCCTAGAACAGGAAGGAAAGGAAAGGAACATATGCTTGGAAGAGACCCAAGCAGGCACCAAGGTCAAGTGTGGTGTTTCCTTTGATCCTAGGACTTTATAGATTCCTTTCCCATGATTCTTCCCTTAGGGTGGGCTGCCCGCATGTACAGTGCCCTCCTTACCCTTGGGAGGTGGGCACATGCAGTGTGTCTAGGAAGTCATACACATGCCCACCTGAGGCTTTTTTCCTTTTTCCAGTGGTGTGTCCCCAGAAGGTCATACTCCACCATGTTGTCTCTTCATGCATATCCCCAAGAAGTTGCTTTCTGTGTTCAATTAAGTGCAATAGTGTGGACCATCAGGAAATGGCCTCCCTGACGTCTGTGTTCACTTTAGTGCAACAGGTGTGGACCATCAGGAAATGCCCTCTTTCTGGTGCCAGCTGCCAATTTATCACTTTTAGAGAGGCAATGTGATCATTGCTGAACCATCAACTGACATTCCTAGTGGTTCGGGGAGGGCCCTCTCCTGCTCCACTCATGCCTGCGTAACTACCTGTAACAATACGCATGAAGAAGTAGTAATTCTTGATGATTGAGCAGTTGAGTCACCAACTTAGGTGGCTGGCAGAAATGCTTTTTGTTAAAGTATGACTATAAGCATTTTTTTTTTTTTTGGTTTGGCAAACACTTTGACTAGTAAGAGAATATAATTTCACCTCTGCTCTCTGGTGCTATGCAAAGATCCCTCCCAAAACTGTTCATCTGTTCCTGGTGAGTGGCATCACTAACAGCAATCAAGCTAGAATTGTCCAAGTCATTTTCCGTTTCCCTGTCCCTCTACTGCACAGCCAAATGGCATTATTGATCAATCCTATAGGCTTAGACGTTCTAAATATTTATTTCTCCTCCCTCTGTCACCACTGATCTGCCCTAATTCAAATGTAGTTGCTTCCTTTCTGGTCACCAAGCCTTCAGTGGCCCTGCACACCACTCCATTCATCTTGCGTCCTTCATTCAGAGGTAGTTTGAAAAACACACACAATATCTTTCAATACATATGTCACTGAAGGATATTGAGTTGTGTGGGCTTTGAGGAAACAGCAAAATAGACATAAAGAAACATTTGTTTATTCAAACAAGTTAAGTCATATTTTAAACTTTTAAAATAAAAAAGGTTCCTGGAGTTATCTCACAAATCATCATTTTTAAACTATACTTAGAGAACCTCTGGGCTAAAGATACATCTTAATGAATTTCTATATTTGGGTAACTAGATCTAAGGGAAAGCTAAACACAGGAAAGACTAAGCCAATAGATGCCAGGAAGAGGAAGTCTGGCCTCATGTTCTCCTTTAATGAAATTTTAGATGTATTTAGAATAATAACTTAGAAAAGGACGAAAGAGTAGCAAGCTTATTATGCTTAATTCTTTGCTCAGGTTGAGTCAACATCACATAGGCTGTTTGGGGTGCTCCTTTAAACACAGCCTCTGAAATCTTGCTTTTTCTCAAGGGCACCATTGAGCATTGTTTTATTTTTGCCCTTATTTTCTGTCCTCAAATGATGTCTGGCTGCACTTATTAACTCACCACATAGTCTAAAGAAATTTTAGAAACCTCTGGTTTTCGAGACCAATAATTGGACTCCCCTCCCCAAGTGTGGTTGTTTCTATAAATATCACTTACTTGCTCTTATTTCTTGTAACTAGTGGACCAGACTAACTGCCAGTAACAGATTGTACTTATAGTCTTATTTCTTCCTTTTCCAATTGTGCAGAATAATTTTATTTTTCTTTAGTAGTTTGTATATTAAGAGTTAATTATAGTTTCACAAACTTCTGCTAGAGGATGTTCGTATACAACATGTCCATCAGCTTTCTGCCAGAATTTAAGTGGATTTCATTCCAAATTATTTACAAATGGATAATTTCATATTTACAGGGCTTTTTTTTAACATTACTTCCCTAAAGAAATATAATATTTAGTGTTGAGTTGTTAAATGCCTTGGGATCTTAAATGGTGAAATAGTTGCCCCTGAAACTGTTTGCTTTACAATTTTCAGTGTCTAGCATACTTAAATCAAGTCAATGAATGGTTTTTAAATTAAATTCTGTTAAAGCATTATACATAAAATAACTTAGATTATAGTGAAAACTTTTTGTTGTAGTAATAGGTATTTACCTATCACATTTATTCAGACTTGTTTTAAGTTTATGAAGGAATTTATTTTTTAAGCCTACTCCCTGGAGGAAACACAGTAAGTTGAATTATAGAAGAGAGTTTTTTTCAAGCATGGTGCCAACTGAATACAAAGTTTCCTTGTGCCAGAGTGGTGAAGTAGTCATAACTAACTACCTCTGAACAGAGTAAGTGTTGGGCAGTACGATTTATTAATAAAACTACACACACTTCTTTCAGCACAGTAGAGCTCTGTTAAAATGAGATATCCTAAACACATTATCCACACATGGTAGAATATAAATTTTCATATTTGATGAAATACTAAAATTGTGTTTTTAAAGCAAGTTTTAATGTGCTGCTGCCACCACTGAATGAACATTTAATTAGATTAAATAAAAACGGTGTTATCAGGCTGGCACAGTGGCTCACGCCTGTAATCCCAGTACTTTGGGAGGCCAAGGCAGGTGGATCACTTGAGCCCAGGACATCGAGACCAGCCTGGGCAACATGGTAAAACCCCATCTCTACAAAAAAAAAAAAAAAAAAGTTCTCAGCTGTAGTCCTAACTACTCAGAAGGCTAAGGCAGGAGGATTGCTTGAACCTGGAGGCAGAAACTGCAGTGAGCTGAGACTGCACCACTGCACTCCAGCCTAGGTGACAGAGCCAGACTCTGTCTCAAATAAAAAGCAAGAGAGAGAGATAGAAAGAAAAAAAAAAAAAAAACAGTGTTTTAATTAATAATGACTTGTTAGGCATCTGACTTTTAGCCATTTACAATTAAAGTTATTATTTTAGTAAATTTTTTACCTCAACCATTGAAAATAAGTCTACTAAGTAGGAAAATATGTCACTTGTATGTAAATGGTGGCATAAAATAAGGTGAAAATAAGAAAGAGAACTCAAGTCATTCATTTTCATGCTGAATAAGAAGTTTTCTGTAACCACTTTGCTTAGTAATTTAGTCACCTTTGAGGTAAAAAGAAAACTTCACTTTTAAAGTTTTACTATTTTTGTGAGTATTTCGTAGATATGGTTTTACTATTTTAAAGTAAAGTAACTTAGAGAAACTGTGGTCTCTAAGCAATGGTAAGAAATATTTCTATAACTAAATTTACCTCTGAATTGATATGCACATAAAACTCCCAACTCAGTAATATCATAGAAAATATTCTGGGATCCATAAAATATTGTAGAATCCTATGTTAAATGTTAAATAATAATTATGTTTGTAAAATTATTAAGTTTACATTCACTTTAAAACACATTTTACCAAGCTCCCATAATGTTTTACAGATGCTAATAAAATTTACTATGATTTTATATAATCTCATTGAAGTAGATGAGAGGTCACTTATTCAACTAAGGTAACAAAAATATAAACATCTCTTAAATGATTATACAAATACAAAGTAAGTTAGTTGTGAAACCTTGCTAATAAATCTGAAAAATTCTAGAGAGCTAAATTCTAATCTACTTCTTATCTTTCACTTTAATGTAAAATATAATTATTAGAAGTCTGTATTCTCAGACTTGCAGAGAAAATAATTGCTCGCAAAATATCATGGAATAAGATTGGAAGACGAATCTGAGCAAAACACTAGTTTGTATTTCATGGTGTGTGTGTGTGTGTATACGTGTGTGTGTGTGTGTATATATATATCACATTTTCTTTATCCACTCATTGATTGATGGGCATTTGATCTGGTCCCATATTCTTGCAATTGTAAATTGTGCTGCTATAAACATGTGTGTGCAAGTATCTTTTTTATATAATGACTTCTTTTATTCTGGGTAGATACCTATTAGTGGAATTGCTGGGTCAAACACTAGATCTACTTTTAGTTTGTTAAGGAATCTCCACGCTGTTTTCCATAGTGGTCATTACTACTTTACATTCCCACCAACAGTATAAAAGCGTTCCCTTTTTCACCACACCCACACCAACATCTATTATTTTTTATTTTTTCATTATGACCATTCTTGCAGGAGTGAGGTGGTATTGTATTGTGGTTTTGATTTGCATTTCTCTGATAATTAGTGAAGTTGAGCATTTTTTCATGTTTGTTGCCATTTGTGTATCTTCTTTTAAGAACTGTCTATTCATGTCCTTAGCCCACTTTTTGATGGGATTGTTTCTTGCTGATGTGTTTGAGTTCTTTGTAGTTCTTGATATTAGTCCTTTGTCAAATGCATAGTTTGCTAATATTTTCTCCCATTCTGTGGGTAGTATGTTGACTCTCGATTCTTTCTTTTGCTGTGAAGAAGCTTTTTAGTGTAATTAAGTACCATCTATTTACCTTTGTTTTTGTTGCATTTGCTTTGGGTTCATGAAGCCTTTGCCTAAGCCAATGTCTAGAAAGGTTTTTCCAATGTTATTTTCTAGAATCTTTATGGTTTCAGGTCTTAGATTTAGGTCTACTCATCCATAAAGAGGAATGAAATAATGGCATTCACAGCACCCTGGATAGAATTGGAGACTATTATTCTAAGTGAAGTAACTCAGGAATGGAAAACCAAACATATGTTCTCACTGATACGTGGGAGCTAAGATATAAGGATGCAAAGGCATAAGAATAATACATTGGACACTGGGGACTCAGGGGAAAGGATGAGGGATGGTAAGGGATAAAAGACTGCACATTGGGTACACTGTACACTGCTCGGGTGATGGGAGCACCAAAATCTCAGAAATCACCACTAAAGAACTTATTCATCTAAATAAATACCACCTGTTCACAAAAAATCTATTGAAATTAAAAATTTAAAACAAAAACAAAGATACATATAGGAAAAAATATTCTGATTTATAGGGTCAATGTTTCTCTGTCATGAGTCAAGTATAAGTAAAATGTTTTCAAAACAAAAACACTAGTTTGTGCTCAGCAGAAAAGTCTGCTGAGTTGCATTGGATAATTAGATGTTACAGATTCCCTATCGTGCACAACAAGTGTGGTGTGCTCAGAGTACATCATACCTGGTGTGCACTGGTTGAATACTAGAATCACCTGGGGAGCTTTTAATAAACACAGCTGCCCAGAACACACCTGAGATTTCCTAAAGATAGAACTCACATCTTTATATTTTTAAAAATTACCTTGCTACTCCATTATCTGATTTTAATGGTCAGTGGCTAGGAGCTGACTGATCAGTGGGAGTCCTTTATTTTCACTCTTTCTAACTGCTAACTTTGTCATGGTATTCAAATGACCTCCACATGTGAGCCTCATATTCCAATGCCCAAATGTAGAAAAGGGTTTAAAAAGAAACAGTAGAAGTGCACTATTCTTTTAGAAATAATTTAAAGTTTTACTATTTTTGTGAGTATTTCCTAGATATGGTTTTACTATACTTTGACCTTTGACCATGCCCTTTGACCATACAAAATAACTGCATTCAATTCTTGAGAGAAAAAGATTGCTAGACATAGTCCTTTTGATTTTATTTCTTATAAAGTTTTGCATTCCTAAAATGTGTGTTTTATTCTTAAGGAAGACTGTGGACTAGGTAATCAGGAATGTTAAGCAGCGGTCATAGAGACTGTTGCAAGCCTACTTTGTTCAGAATGGTGCTTCCAGTATCTACAAGAGAGGCTGCCACATTTTAGTCACTCAGTAAACCATTTTTTGAGTGAAGAAATGACTCTGGGCTGGAAATGTAATCAGAGAAAAGAGTCCATTTCTCTGAATGTTTTCTTGTGCTATTTCTAATTTATTTACTCTTTTGAAAAATTGCAGGCACACTATCAAATACCCAGAGAGTGGCAGCCTAGCTCCATTTCCCTCACACTTAACCACAACTCTACATGGCTGACTAGATGAAATGTGTGTGGGAATGTTGTGAAAACTAAGCACAGTGCAAATGTATTAGCCAATTTTTCTACCTGTCCACCTCTCCTTGCTAGTTTTTTCTTATTTATCTGTGTGTCCCCAGCATAATAAGCACCTAGAAATGTATGTGACATAAAAACAAACAAAAAAATCACTGACTTAGATACAGTAAACATTGAAGGCTTTCTTTCTGCATATGCATGCCCTCTGAATCTCTTAAAGCTGTTTATCTTTTTTTTTGTGCAAACACAGAGACAGAGCTTGTGTTTTTGTTTCTACTTTAACGTAATTATATTATTCTATGTCTTTATTGTATTCTTGATGATATACCTTCACTAATTTTCTACATCAGTATTTAAACAATTTTCCTTAATTTTTAACTACTGAAGAGGAGTAGACAGCATTCATGCAATGACATTTATTTAGCTATCCTCTTATTGATGGCCATTTGTTTTGTTTCTTATCGGGGGAAGTCGGTAGAGCATGAGACTCTTAATCTCAGGGTGCTGGGTTTGAGCCCCACGTTGGGCGCCAGATATCATGGGAACCTGCCACCTATATTTCAAAGTAGGTTATTTCTATTTTTCATAAGTGTCGGCCTGCTGAGAAATAAAGAGAAAGAGTACAAAGAGAGGAATTTTACAGCTGGGCCTCCGAGGGTGACATCATATATCAGTAGGACCATGATGCCCACCTGAGCCTTAAAGCCAGCAAGTTTTATTAAGGATTTCAAAAGGGGAGGGTGTGCAAGAACAGACAGTAGGTCACAAAGCTCACATGCTTCAAAGGACAGAAAGGAAACAAAGATCACATGCTTCTGAGGAAACAGGACAAAAGGCAAAACAGAACTACTGATAAGGATCTGTGTTCAGCTGTGCATGTTTTGTCTTGATAAACATCTTAAACAACAGAAAACAGTGTTCGAGAGCAGAGAACCAGTCTGACCAAAAATTTGCCAGGCTGGAATTTCCCAATCCTAGTAAGCCTGAGGATAGTTCAGGAGACCAGGGCATACTTCAGTCCTTATCTCAACCACATAAGATAGACACTCCCAGAGTGGCCATTTATAGACCTCCCCCCAGGAGGAACCCTTTCCTAGGGTCTTAATATTTATATTCCTTGCTAGGAAAAGAATTTAACGATATCTCTCCTACTTGCAGGTCCATTTATAGGCTCTCTGCAAGAAGGAAAATATTGCTCTTTTTGCCTGACCCTGCAGGCAGTCAGACCTTATGGTTGTCTTCCATTGTTCCCTAAAAATTGCTGTTATTCTGTTCTTTTTCAAGCTGCACTGATTTCATATTGTTCAAACACACATGTTTTACAATCAATTTGTACAGTTAACACAATTATAGTGGTCCAGAGGTGACGTACATCTTCAGCTTACGAAGATAACAGGATTAAGAGATTAAAGTAAGACAGGCATAAGAAATTATAAGAGTATTATTTGGGAAGTGATAAATGTCCATGAAATCTTCACATTTATGTTTCTCTGCTGTGGCTCCAGTCGGTCCCTCTGTTCGGGGTCCCTGACTTCCTGCAACAGTTTCTTTTGTTTTTATATCTCATGTTTGAATATTTCTGTATTATAGATTCCTATAAATTGAATTTCTTGACATTAAAAGCACATTTATTTATTTACTTATTTATCTGAGACAGAGTCTCGCTCTGTTCCCCAGGTTAGAGTGCAGTGGCGTGATCTCATGAATGGTTCAAGCCATTCTTCTGCCTCAGCCTCCCGAGTACCTGGGACTACAGGAACCTGCCACCACACCTGGCTAATTTTTTGTATTTTTAGTAGAGACAAGGTTTCACCATGTTAGCCAGGATGGTCTCGATCTCCTGACCTCGTGATCTGCCCACCTTGGCCTCCCAAAGTGCTGGGATTACAGGCATGAGCCACTGCACCCGGCCTTAATTTTTTTTATAATGATGCCAAACTACCCTTAAAAAACCTGTGTCAGTTTATACCACCCAAATAGTGGATGATAATGCCCATTCCCACAGCCCCTCCAGTTCTGGTTGTTATTCAACTTCTCTTTCTTTCTTTTGGTAAACAATGTTAATGGAGGAGATAATTTTTTATTATTATTTTCCATTTGTATCTGTATACCTTCTGGACACTATACTAAAATCTACAATCTAAAATATATAGTAGTTTAATCTAAATGGTAGCTAATATAATTGCTACAATATATCACCCGGTTATTCTGTTTCTACTTTTTCATGTTTTGATGTTAAAGTTTAATTTTAACAGTTAAGTATCAAATTTTCCCTATGTATCACAATTTATATGACTATTATCCTATTCTTGAACAATTAATGCCTTTCCACGGCCTCACCAATATAGTCACATAGCAATGAGCACCCTTATATGTGTGTTTTTTTCTCCTTTTATGAATTATTTATTAAAGTAAGTGCCAGATAGTGATATTACTGGGACAGTATCAATCTTTTTATTGCTCTTGATAAGAATTGTTAAATTGCTTTACATATATTAATTATCTTGATTTAGCCATTCCACAATGTATACATATATCAAAACATCATGTTATACACAATAAATATATACAATATGTATTTGTCAATTTAAAAACATGAAGAGTTTTACAAAAGTGTTTATTAATTTTATGATCATCAAGAGTATCTTAACAGATTCTTGACTTCTTTTCTGAAGTGTGATATATTTATTATTTCAAATTTTATCCATATGTTTACATTTATAAATTGTAATTTATAGATTATATACACAGAGAAAGGTGATATATATATTATATTTTCCATGCTTAAAAACTGCTTACTTTGTAATGCTAACTGAAAGCAGCAGAATGCAGAGTGAAGTATAACAATTATGTGTACACCTTAACAACAGGTCATTTAATTTTCCTTTTTCTTTCCTAATTAATCAAAGTATTACACTGAGGCTAAATGTCTCCCTCATATTCTTAGGGTCAACAGATCTCTCTCTTTCTTTTAGAAAATTTATCAGTGGTGTGGTTCCTCATGCAACAAATATGAACGTCTGAAGGCAAACCAGGTAGCTACTGGCATTCGTTACAATGAAAGGAAAGGAAGGTCTGAACTAATTGTCGTGGAAGAAGGAAGTGAACCCTCAGAACTTATAAAGGTATTGTGATTCCTGTTGTTTGTTAAAGGGTTACCTCTCCAACTCTGTGTGTGTGTGTGTGTGTCTGTGTGTATAAGGCGGCAGGGTGATGAAGAAGGGGAAAGAGATTCAACACAGTTTTCAATAGTGAGTCTAGCTACAATTAGCAAGAGGAAACAACAGGGTTATCTAAGTGATGGAGCTGGGAAAACAGAAAGTCATGACTTTCTCTCACTGTTGGTGTCACTATCAAAGGAAACTCTGGCCCTAAATTCTATAGTATATGAGGAGAAACAAATGAGTGGCACTTCTGAAATTGACTATAAGAATCTATTTTGGAAGGAAGACAATATTAATAGTTCTTTCATCTATTCATCTGGGCTTCTCAGGGTTTTACTGTTTGTTTGTTTGTTTGTTCGTTCGTTTGTTTGATTTTGAGATGGAGTCTCGCTCTGTTGCCCAGGCTGGAGTGCAGTGATGCAATCTATTCTCACTGCAAGCTCCGCCTCCTGGGTTCACACCATTCTCCTGCCTCAGTTTCCCAAGTAGTTGGGACTACAGGTGCCCACCACCACACCCAGCTAATTATTTGTATTTTTGGCAGACAGGGCTTCACAGTGTTAGCCAGGATGGTCTCGAACTCCTGACCTCATGATCTGCTTACCTCAGCCTCCCAAAGTGCTGGGATTACAGGCATGAGCCACTGCGCCTAGCCTTCTCAGGGTTTTTTTCAAACACGGCGGTTTTCTTCAATTTTAAAATTAATAGTTGCAGGTTGAGTATCCCTTTTCCAAAGTGTATGGGACCAGAAGTGTTTCAGGGTTTGAATTTCCAGCAGTTTGGAAATATTTGTATATACAAAATGTTACATCTTGGGGAGGGGAGTCAAATCTACACATGAAATTCATTTATGTTTCATATACACCTTACATGCACAGCCTAAAGATAAATTTATACAATATTTTAAATAATTTTGCTCATGAAACAAAATGTGTGTTAAGTACTTGTGGGTGGAATTTCCACTCGTAGCGTAACATCAGGACTCAGAAAGTTTCAGACTTTGGAGTATTTCTAATTTCAGATGTTTAGATTAGGGATGCTAAACCTGTATTTCATTAAAAGAATTAAATAAAATATTACACCAAGAGATTAAATATGCTAGTATTTAAAATATTTCAATCATTTTAAGCTAAGAATTACAGGCAACACATGTATGATTTTAGTGTAGTTCTTAAATTAATGTGAAAATTAAGGATTCTTGGCTCTATAGACCTACATCATTTACTTAACCATTATATGAATCTTAGGCATTTGGTTGTGACCAATCTTTGTCTTTTAAGAATATTGCAGTGACTACCTAAGTGTATATATTGTATATATTCCCTTGAATAATATTATCAGTTAAGGAGCATAACTATACTGAGATGTCTTGATACGTATTCACAAATTAATTTCCATTTGTTCACACGACAAATATATTTATTGTACTCCTGCGATGTGCCAGGCACTAAATGTTTGCGCCAGTTGCTACTTCCTTGTATGAGCACTGTGTTCCATCATGACTTTACAGAGCCCTGTCAAAATCTATTGATACAATACCTTTTAGAAACTTCTGCATTTAATAGCAGTAAGTGGTATCTCTGAGTTTTCATTTCTCTGATTTCCTGGAATATTATATACATTTTCCTCCAGTAATTTTGGATTTGCATTTAAATCTATCTAAAGGCTATCTCATAAACATGTTTTTAATATTTTTGATTTACAGAAATTTACTGCAGTAGAGTTACATGGTCCAGTGATAACCTAAAAATTCAGTGATCAGAAATTATATGAAATAACTTTATATATTGTAATGTCTTTAAACGTTATTGCTTTAATAACATCCAGACACAGACTTTCATATTAACGATGTTTTGGAAATAATTTTAATTCAGTGGGGAAAATTCTCATGGTATAATGCTAGGAGAAAAGGCAGAATATAAAATTTTATATGCAATATTATACTAATGTATAATATGTGTATATAGCTCTGTATTCATACATACGTATATAACTAGAAAAATATGCTAAAATATTACCAGTATTACATCTTGGGATGTGGCTGCTTATTTTCTTCTTCATTTGTCTTTGTTATAATTAACATATATGATTCATTTTATAATCAGAAAGAAAAGCCATTTAAAAAATTAAGATAAAATTAGGGATGGTTTTACTGGATTTTCACTGGTTAGAATAACATATAGCTAATAAATCAGACTTTGAAAAGTATTCAAAACAAATTCTTGATCTTTTAAGTCCTCTGTTCTAGAGATGGGATCAACCATGTAAGTCTTCTAACTTGGCATATTTGGAAGCAAAAATCTATAAATAAGATGTATTTCTAGTTGACTGTAACCCCTTATCTCGATAGCTATGCTTGGATAGAAGCAGACTCAGGAACAGGACTCGCCCTGAGAAGTGGTAAGAAGAGTGTTACTTTAACTATCAGACATCACTGATGCTTCTCCAGGGTCACCCTTGGCCCAAACCAAGTCTCCTAACTACTCATTGTCTCTGATTCCTCATTTGCAAAGTGAAGGGTTAGACAAAATGGCTTCTCCGGTCCCTTTAGGTTCTAATGATCTATGATTCTACCTTACCTCTTGGGCAGCAGCTGTGTTTAATTACCACTCATTTTTCACTTGTAGTCTGTTCCAGGAAGTGATGCTGCTGTGGCTGAGGGGCCTTGCTGTGCATGTACATATTTGGTGTCCTTGCTTATTGGATTTCATTCAACGTTTTGGAAAAGAAAGTGTAAACAGTCAATTAATACATTACACTGTAAAATTAAAATAAGAAAATGCAAATGAAGAAAAACTGTGCAAAAATATAATTTAGCTTTTAAATATTAGTGATAGGATAAAGAGATATAATGCTTAAGATAAAATGTCGCGTCTGTGTTTCCAAGACTTTTCCGTTTGGTTTTTAGAAAAATCCTACAAAGCACCCACTTTGTTTTCTTTCAATACATTCAGTGTCTATACTACATTTTATCTGACTACTTTCACCCACACAATGAACTGAGATGAATTTACAGTGAAAACCTTTATTAGATAGGGGAAAAAAAGCATTCAGTGGGCTTTTTGTTTTTGGAAATGTAGTTTCGTAGTCTGATTACAAGAAAGAGTAATTATTTGATTTATTAAGTGAGCACCTATAACAAACTTGTTTGACTTCTAGGCTTTCTTAGTGTTGTAATGATAAGGATAGAATACAAAAAGCTCATGAACTTGGTTGGGAAGAATTACAACTTTATTTTCACTAACCTCTTAACTGAAATACGGCCTGTCCTCCAATTGTGAAAGTAATAAGCAAATGTGAGTAGCAGGAACAGTACTGTGACTTTTCAGATCACATTATAGCTATTGTACACAACCTGAAAATATCATTTTTGCTCATTGCTACTTGGTAATTATTATTGTTATTAGATCTTCTGCTCACTAGTATTTAATGAGTTACTGAAACGCTCATATATTACTTTACCAAACTTTAAAATATATATATTTTGATATTTTAAGAGTTGCATTTCAATGTAATTTATTTCCATTATAATACTTTGTATCTTGTTTCATGCATTTAGCAAATATTTTTCTTAGAAGGGAACTAATAGGTTTCAGAAGTGTTCCAAATCAGTCTATAGCATGCACGCACACATGCACACACACACACATACACATACACACACACATATAGAGTATCCTCGTTTAAGATTAAAAAATGTCATTCCTTTTTCTGAGACTCTAGTACAACTGTTGATTTTACTAGAGATGGAGTCTGAAAATCTAAAAATTTTTCAAATATCTTTTAAATTTGACCTTTTATTTATTTATTTATTTATTTATTTATTTTTTGAGCCAGAGTCTTGCACTGCCACCCGGTCTAGAGTGCAGTGGTACGGTCTCAGCTCACTGCAGCCTCCACCTCCCGGCTTCAAGCGATTCTCCTGCCTCAGCCTCCCAAGGAGCTGGGATTACAGGTGACCACCACCACACCCAGCTAATTTTTTGCATTTTTAGTAGAGACAGGGTTTCACTATGTTGGCCAGGCTGGTCTCAAACTCCTGACCTCATGATCTGCCAGCCTCGACCTCCCAAAGTGCTGAAATTACAGGCGTGAGCCACTGCGCCCAGCCTAAATTTGACCTTTTAAATGATTCATTTCTAATGGGGTTCTTTTAAAATTATTGACTTTAAAAACTTTGAAAGCCTCTCTATGTGAAAGTAATGCCTTGAAAGCAAGCATATTTTAATCAATTAAATGAGCCTGTTTTCATTAGTCTGTATTCAGTGCTGAATTTTTTGAACTTGTCTAACACATTAAAGTGCTCAACACTGAAACTCAAACTTTTCTGAGAGTCTTTTGAAAAATTTGTCTTTAGTTTGAAGTATTTCAGCTATTGATCACACTATTTTCACACAGTTTTTATATGGCTTATCTCCAGGGTGACCACAAATTTATCCTCCAAAGCAAAGCACGTTGTAGAGTAAAAGGGGGCACTGAGGAGACAGAACACAACCATCATTAACAAGACTGTCTGGGGAAACAGAATGTGTGCTCACTCTCCTTTCTGCATCTTTAGTACTTTTAAAAGCCTATGTGCCTACATAGGAAGACAATCCTATATGTGGAAAAATCTAAACTCTGTAACTAAAGTCAGATTTTACTCTGAGCTTGTTTTTGCTGCAAATGTATTTACCATAAATGACTGCACATAAATTATGTAAAGTTTATTTCACCATCTTTCTTCTTTTCATATTTAAAATAATCAGCGAATGTGAAGAAAATTTAAATATTTCACTAGCCTTAAGGTCCCCAACTTTATTCCTTGATTAATCATTTTGTAAACATTAGGAGGAAAGCAAAAAAGAAAAAAGAAAATAAACGAAAAATAACCCAAGGAAAAAAAAATATATATGTTTTATAGACTTTCATTAAGAAAAAAAACCCAGCATCCCGTAGATATAAAAAGAATGAAGATGAAGAAGGGGCAAGTTGTTTGAAACAACAATTTTTTTTTATTCTGGAAAGACTTTTTAAATATAGTTTAATGAATTCGTTAAGCCTATAATCATTGTAAATGCTGGTGGTGAAATACTGGCAGTAAAAATACTACAGGGAGATGGTGGGCAGATGCTGTGTTGCTGAACTGTTGTTGAACTCTTGCTTTTATAAAAGCAACTGTAAGGCTCTCTGGAAAGTCATACATGCAATGATTGTTTCAGATGTTTGACCTAAAAAAAAAAAAAGAGAATCAGAATAACATATTATATCTTCATTAATAACTGTTTATCAAGTGCAGGGTTGGTTCCCAGTGAAATCTGAAGACTCTGCTTACTTTATTGTCTGCTTGAGGAGATAAGCATGCACTAGAAAATAGTCAGAAAGTGTGAGAATAAGTCGTGAGGGTCCTCAGAGGCCAGAGCGCATGGTCTGAATGACACCACAATTTGTTGGAAGACTTCTCATGATGAAAATCCTATTTTAGACTTTATGATATTAGCATATAGTCTAGATTAACCTCCAAAGCTTCTCCCAAATTGGAAAATGTGTTGCTTTTGTTTTAATAAGTCGTAATTCAAAGTATGAAAACAAAAGAATGTATTCAGCCATTCTCTTGGAAAGTTGATGGGATATTTACTCTATGCTGATCTGGCTGTCTTGTTAGTAAAAACTAGAGTTGAATAGTGAACATAGTTCTTAAGTTATCTTTTAGAGATGTACTCTACAAAGCCTACTGAGGCAAAGAGTAAATTTTTAGCCATATTTCTTCAAAGTACTTTGCAAAATAAAATGTATGTGTTACCAATACTAAGTTCCTTGAGGGCAGGCACTGCCTTTGTATTTGTGTAGCCCTCACAGCTCTAACACATTGCTCACTCGTATTTGAATAATTAAGACAATTAACTGTGAAATATGTAGTTCCAGAAACTAAGTATGCTTGTTTTTCTGTTTTTTAGAGGATGATATTACTTAAAAAATATCCTTGTTTTAGGTGATATTGTTGATGTAGACATGAACAAAGTCGTATGCTGATTAAAGTAAGTTTTAAGACCGACTAGATTTATATAGAAGGGCAGTTAGTATTTAGAAAAGATAATTCAAATATTCTGCTCCTCTTCTTTTTTCAGGTGATAGTTACAGCCTCTCAAAAACAACGAACAAGTCTCGAGCTTATTTATACTTAGTGCAATACTGTCCCACATATTAGGCAGATGGCATATACTCCAAGTGAAAGTGCTTCACACAGTAAGAAACGTGTAGCTAGTATCTAAAACTCTTCATCTGTGAATTAAAATGCATGTTACCTTACGTCCCTCTCAGGTCAGGTCATCACCCCTTTTAGAATCCAGCAACCACAAAACTCCAATTCTTTTCTTGCCAGGACAGCATGTAACACTGCTGCCCACTGGCCTGGCGACCCTGATTGGTTGTTGCCTGCAATTTCAGTGCTGCCTCTTTCGGAACTGTTGGGGCCACCACTGCTCACCACTCTGGACTAAAGGTGAATTTGCTCCATGAACTCCAAGGAACTACACACATGTAGTGCTTTGTTATTGAGTCTTCTAGTACATTTGTCTTATTCTTCCCCCAAACTTAATGTCAAAAGGCTGTGCACATGGCTAGTGCTTCCAAAGGTCTTACATAATTTAAATTTACAGAAATAGGAGTGATTTTTAAATTTTAATAATTTGATCATTGGAACATTCATACATTTCAGCATACAATGTAAAAGATTACCATATCAAATCGGAACTTGGAAGCTTAGAATTTTGTCAGCATTCCTTAAAGTTTCCCTGTGGGAAATGTTTGTCCTAAGTTTACTGGACTTACATGGGTTTACATTTTAATATTTTAATGAAAATATCGTTGTACATTTAAATAAAGAATGATTGTTTTGAAAATGATACTACAGAGAAAGGAAAGAACTTTATTTCTGGGGTGTGATCTTTGATTAGATAAATCAATCATTCTCCATTTATCTTTGTAGGGTTGTATCGAATGAACCAAAGAAGTACTAGTAATTGAAATGGGGAGCTTTGTGAAAATCCCTCTCACAACCACTTTGGAACAGTATATATAGCATTTTTGAAAGCGTCTAAAGCTTTATGGGAAAATGGTATAAATAAATATACAGCTAGGCTGATGGTGCACACCTGTAGTCCCAGCTATTTCGGAAGCTCTGGTGGGAGGATTGCTTGAGTCCAGGAGTTCAAGGATGCTGTGAACTATGATCATGCCGTGAATAGCCACTGCACTCCAGCCTGGGCAACAGAAAGTGACCCTGTCTCTTAAAACAAACAAACAAAAATGGTTAAGGTTGCTCTATGGGTTTGTAATACCCACACAAAAAAATAACTCATTAAACTATTTTTCTGTTGCCCTGCTATTTTTTTTTTCAGTTCTAGTCGAAACTCTGTACTTTGTAAGAATGGAAATTTGAGTTGTCTGAGATATCGGTTGGGTCTAAATACTTGTGTATTTTCCAAGTAGTTTTAACTTCCTTGTTTATACCACTTTTATTTTGCTAGGAATTTTTGCAAGTCCTTGGGAAATTGAACAATGTCTTAAATATTTTGGAATCTCTCTTTCATGGAGCATGGTGCCTGACACATAGGCACTGCTCATCAAGTATTTGTTATTTGACTGAAATAACATTATTATGAGTCATTGGGAAAGAGGAGATCCATTTACCAACTTACCATTCAAAGATTCTTAAGTTAAAGGAAGCAAATATATTTGCAACCCTCTCTAAATTAGTCCTGAAGCTACACTGCATATAGAGAAGAGATGAACTATCAGAAATACAAGCAAGCAGGAATCTTTCCCTTTCTCCTCTTTGTTGCATTGTAACTAATACATTTTCTCCATTTTGCTTTACTGCAGTAATACTTAGTACAGTCCTGAAATCCTAAGTATTACAGTGATAAGGAGCACCTGCCCCAAGTTTGTGATGCTCTCTAGAACACTATAGTTGCTCTAGCTATTTAGATCTACCATGTATTGATGGCTTACTGTTTGCCAGGCACTGTTTAAGACCCTATTCATTTGTTGTTATTTAATTTAACTAATTTGTTGCTTGGATTTCTAGTATTGAATATGGATACCCGTTTTTTTCCTCACCAGTTCATCCAGTGGGGGAAGTTGAAATGTTCTGAACAAAGATAAGAAATTCATATAGTAACAGCTTATCATATGCTGCAATAAAGGGATAACATTTCATGTAATCTCCCCCTTTGTCACACCAAAGTTCATCATGAAGACTTGTAACCTTATAGATAAGGTACCACTGTTATTTAATCAGTCCAAATTAACACCATTTGGCAATCATCTCTGAATGAGGTAATTTTCCCTTTAGCTTGCAGTTGAAGTGAGGGAATATCAATAGACTCTGTAAACAGGGAAATGCAGTTCCAAGATAGATGGATTTAATGGGTAGGACAGGGGAGAGGGATGGATCTTTGCCCCACAAGGCGTGTATCTCAATTGATAAGCTAATATAAATATTGAACTATAATGGCAGTTTCTATTCTATCCTTTTAGTGTTCCACTTGTCACAATAGTGATAAAAAAAAAAAAAACAAAAAACTAACAGACTGTATTTTTTCAGTAATTTCAGGTCAAGTTCATCTTATCCTTTGTGTTAAGAATCAGCCAAACACAGATATAAAAGGGCCAGGTCTCTGATTCAGTGATTCATGATTTCTTGCATTCATTTAGTAAATTAGTCTTTAGGTATATAATAATAAACAATAATATTTACTTTATATCGGTTTCCTCTTACATATTGTGCTTAGAGTTAGCCAAGCTCGGATGCGAAAATGTCAAATCTGCAAGATTCAGCAATTCACATCTCCTTAGTATGTATTTGATAATAAACATTTGTTTAATATTATGAGGGAATATGCTCACGTATTGGAAAGAGGTTCCTAAAATGGTGACCACTTGGATTGTGCTTCCTAGTACTGTTTTTCCAGAGCCTAGAATCACAGAGTGTTGGAACTGGGTTATATTGACAGCACTTGTATAAACTAGTGTTATTGTATTAGAATTGCTATTATGTTTGCAAGGGTGTCTAGTGCATCACAATTTTTAGAATTACATTATTTTGAAAAAAGTATATGTAATAATATATTTATTTAAAAGACTTTAAAGTGACTTTGTAAGGAAAGGATGGTTTGTTCATGTAAATACAGTATTCTGCTCAGTGGAAACCAATAGGAAATTCTCAGTGTCAGATATCCCATAATGTACTAATAATGAAAAAGGTACTAACTTGCTGCTAAAATGTATTAGTATATGTATGTAAACAAAAAAACTTCATAGAAATATGTTGGTAAGTGAAGTCATATACCATGTATCACAGAGAAATTAAATATTAATGCTCTATTGCAATGAATAAACTAAAAAGCAATCCGCTATCGAAAATACATCTCAACAACGTCTGATAGAGTGCATGTAGAGAAGACAAATATGCTGATTAAAAAAAGTTTTGAATCAAGGAGCAAATGCTCTACAATTGTGTTGTGATATTCACTGTTATGGAACACTATTGTTACGGGAGGGCACGACTTCTCTCATCTTATGTTCTATAAGGGTAAATGTAGATGGCTCACTGGTAGGCTGAACTTTCTGTTCCTTCCTTAATCTTTTTGTTACATTTTCTTGATAGCATACAAGTGTTTCTTATTATTAACACAGGAATTAAATCATCTAGGAAATGGATTTTAAGTGCTGCAAAAGAGCTAACAATTACTACCCTGACAAACATTCAGTGCTAACCACAGAAGAGGCAGTCTTCTATAGGCTTTACAGGATTTAATTCTTACAACACTTACTATGAAATAGAGACATTTTTTATTTCCTGTCTATGTTGTTGTTTTCCTCCAACAGATGACTCTGAGACAAGGACTTGGGGGCAGGTTGTTATTTGAAAGATGATCCTGAAAGCACCAAGTAGGAGTAAAGTGAGACAACATTTTGTTAACAGATATCTTACTGCAGTGAGCAACTGGGACTGAGTCTCAAAGAGACCCTCAGGCATTAGCCCTCAGAAGGCTGAGTGGTTGCTGGGTCTAGCCAGTAACTCCCATCCCTCATTGCTTGAGCGTTGCTCCTTGGTTCTTAATGCCCCAAAACCTCCAGTCTGCCTTGTATTTGGACACAGTACAGCTCCATGGCTAGATAATGCCACCAGATAGAAAGCAAAAGACTTTGAGCTTTAAGACACTATCTATAGACAGCTCCATGGCCAGAAAATGCCACCATGTAGAGAACAGAAGACTTAGAGCTTTAAGACACTATCTACAAATGACCTCTAAGTTAGATCAAGGTGATATGGGCAGAGCACCAATAGCATCTACTACATCCTTATTTTACAGATGAGGAAACTGAGTCATAGATAGGCTATGTAACTTGCTCAAGTGGAAATAAGAATAAGAAATCTGTGGATCGGCTGGGCGCGGTGGTTCACGCCTGTAATCCCAGAACTTTGGGAGGCCGAGATGGGCGGATCACGGGGTCGGGAGATCGAGACCACCCTGGCTAACACGGTGAAATCCTGTCTCTGCTAAAAATACAAAAATTAGCCAGGCATGGTGGTGGGCACCTGTAGTCTGGGCTACTTGGGAGGCTGATGCAGGAGGATCTCCCGTGCCTAGGAGTTTGAGGCTGCAGTGAGCTATGATCGAATCATTGTACTCCAGCCTGGGCAACAAAATTAAACCTCTGCCTCAAAAAAAAAAAAAAAAAAAAAAAAAAAAAAAAAGGAATCTGTGGATCACACCCAAGCAGTCTTTCTTACAGACACCATGATCTTAAACATACAGAGCAAGGGAAATCCCAACTGCTGTGAAGTTATTTTACAACTTCAAAAACTTTGCCAGAAATGTTTGATAATTATGCCTCATTTTATATATTCCATATAATAATTACTAGTTTTAATAGTACAATGTTTGTACTCAGTGGACTGGTGATATGGTTTAGCGCTGTGTCTCCACCCAAATCTCCTCTGTAATTGTAATCCCCACACATCAAGGGAGGGACCTGGTGGGAGGTGATTAGATCATGGTGGCAGTTTCCCCCATGTTGTTCTCTTGATGGTGAGGGAGTTCTCATGAGATCTGATGGTTTTAAAGGTGGTAGTTTTTTCCTGTGTGCTCCCTCTCTCTCTCCTGCTGCCATGTAAGATGTGCCTTGCTTCCCCTTCACCTTCTACCATGATTGTAAGTTTCCTGAGGCATCCCCAGTCATGTGGAATGGTGAGTCAATTAAACCTTTTTTCTTCATTAATTACCCTGTATCAGGTATTTCTTTATAGCAGTGCGAAAACTGACTAATTCAACTGGCTTACCCCTTTGTTTTATATCTCTTACCATTAGCATTCACCCCTTCATCCAAACTACAGAGGCATTAGGTTCAGGGTAATTGGGATACACATTTTTTTGGAAAGAATATATGTTTTCTTAATGTACAGCATAGGAGGAATGCAAATATTTTTAAGTGCCTCAGAGTACCTGAAAAGCCATTTTTGAGTTTGCTCAGTTAAAATTTCCTGCTTGGAAATTTTCTGGATTATGTAGATAAAAAAGTTTTCTCAACTCCCTTGCCATTGAAACAAAACTTAGCCAAACTGAATTAAAAGTCATATATAAATCAGGTTTATGTACCTTCTCCTCAAAGGATGAGATAAAATTAAGCAAGTTCATATAAATGTGTGTATATGTATATGTATATGTATATGGCGATACAGGGCAGTGAAAAAATACTCCTGGAGGTTTAGCTCATGTTCTCACTATAGGGGTGCCCTATTTTCTTCTCCATTTCTCCTCTTATCCAACTTAGTTTTTTATCCAACTTAGATTACCAGAGCATAATCTTTTCCAAAGTCAGTGAAAATAAGCAAGAAGTTACTAAGACTAATAATGTTACCAGAGACACTGTAGTGAAGCCCCAGCCATGAGAGGGGGAGAATGGTCTTTGTGGATCCAGCAGTTTTGGGAAATGGGACCTGATAGGAGATGACTAGAGCCCTCGTGAATAGTTTGACATTATTATTGCAGAAGTGGGTTATTTCTCCAGAATGGGTTTATCATTATGTAAAAGCGAGCTTGACCCCTTCTTGCTCTCTTGCTCCCCACGTTCTCTTGCCTTTCTTCCTTACACCATGAGATGGAGGTAGCAAGAAGGCCTCACCGGATTCTGGTACCTTGATATTGGACTTTATAATGTGAGAAATAAATTTATTTTCTTTATAGATTACCTAGTCTGTGGTATTCTGTTACAGCAACTCCAAACAGCTAAAACACTGCACTGAAAGTCAGTTCACCTGAAGCAGGGATCAAAGCTAACCTGTTAACCATTGTAGATTCAGCTGTTTCCCACAAAGCCAGAATATTATAGACACTCAAGAAATAAACCTTACATAACAGATATATCTTGCCTCACCAAAATAAGGTCATAGCTACAAGCCTATATGGGAAAATACGATGGAAACACAGAGGAGGATCAGAGAATTTGTTTTATAATCAAGGACTTATGATAGACACCACAATTATGGAGAAACTTCAATGAAAGGAAGAGATTACTATATCGTATTCCTTCTTCTCAGCATTGTCACCTACTCTTTTGCTGATTGCATAAAATACTTTTCTCTAGGTTTTGCCTGGAGAGGGACATACAGATCTACATTCAATGTGTAGTTTAATTCTAAGATACAAGATTTTAACAAAGGTACATTACCAAGACTTTAGATTGCTTTATAAAATCATTAGATCAGTACATGAACAAATAATAAAGTGTAAGTCCATGAGGAGGTGTGTAGAAAGAAGTCCAGTGGTAAAATCATTATGCAAAGGATTAGTCCAGTAATATGCAAGGTTGTATAATACAGAAAGAGTAATGCTTTGACCAGGGAAAGATTTGACTCTGCATATATAAAGGTGAGGAAAGGATCTACCATTTGTTGTACAGGATCTACCGTTTGTTGAATTTTCACCATATGCTAGTCATAGTAGTAATCACATAATAATTGAACCGTATTATTTATTATGCCACTTTAAATGTGGAAACAAGATTACAGAGACTCTTAGTAGCGGCTCCACCCAGCTCAGTCTGCCTGATCCTGCCAAATGAAGGGAGGTGTCAAAAAGACAGTGGTGGAATGCAGAGAAATTAGGAACCCCAAAGGCAAGTTTTGGAAGCGTTCATCCAAGCACTGATCAGACAGAAATGTCCAAAGTGGGTTTGAAGCCTTAGGGAAAAAGGTTGGTGATGTCCAGAAAAGTCAAATGACTTAAAATCTTAATACCTGAGATTTGGCTCGCAGCAGCTCCCAGACCACCAGGCCCTAATAATGTGTCCAAGGGAGATATGTTCTAGCAAGCTTATGTGAACCTCAGAAATGCTTGGCAGACCTATCCCAATGGTTGAGGTGGATAAACCAGGCTAGCAAAGCTGATGCCACTGAGCACTTGAATCACATCACCAAACCAGGCCCAGAAGGCTTTTCAAATATACAATGCATGGGCTCCAATCAGAATAAGTAAATCCGAATTTCTAGAGATTGGATTCAGACGTGTGGCATTCTTTTTTATATCAGCCCAGATGGTTCTAATATGCAGCCAGTGAAAACAACTGCTCTTGTTTAATAAGTTGGCATTCTGGCTTATGGCTTTTAATGACTTGTGATTTTGCTTTCTATGTTGTAGTAACTTGTAAGGTAACTTTCCATATTATAGTAAATTTTGGGGTAACTTTCATATGAGTTTCACCCTTCAACATCTATCCTCTAATACGCTGATATTACAGGAATGCTGAAGCTCTGTCCTGCCTCATGATAAGTTCCCCACTGCCACAGCATTTCCCTGAGGCCTCTAGGGCTGCACTTGCCATCTGGCATCCTCTAGACATGAGTGACTATTTAAGTTTACATTTGAATTCCTTAAGATTAAATAAAATGTAAAATTCAGTTACTCGGTCACACTAGCCACATTTCAGGTACTCATTAGCTACAAAAGGCTAGTGATAACTGTGTTGGATAGCACAGATATGGAATATTTGGTATTGCAGAAATTTCTACAGGACAGCACTGCACTATAGCTAAACCTCTTGCAGATGCCCAATTCACTTTGTCTTTTTATCCAAATATGCTTTCCTACCTCTAAAATACCTCACATGCTTTCCCTCCTCTAAAATACCTTTATCTATTCTTTAATATATGAAATCACCCTCTATTTCATTTATGAATAAAGGGATAAAGGTATTTTTGAGGCCATCACTGAGAGACAGCAGCAGAGTAAATATTAGAGTCTTATATCTAGAGTGGGTGGAGCTGGCTAAATAAGACTGCAGCTTTCCTCAGAATCACCAGTCATTTTATATCTCTGTGGATCTTCCCTGTTATCAAATATTTGTCTTATCTAAGGCATAAAATGCCTTGCAGCAAGTAAATACACCATAACAACAAGGGTTAGCTTCACTCTTACAATTTATTTCTGTGCTCCATATGTTGCACGCTACTGATTGTTTCTCAGTTAAGGAAAGGAAGTAAGATACAGAATTTACTGAGTAATTAAAATGTCCATTCTTGGAACCTGTGAGCTGATTCTATTTTTAGTGAAAATAAAACCAGAGCCATCTACCCTAAAATGATTAAAGTGAGAAGAATGAAATGTCTCATTTTCTATATAAAGAACTTTGAAGTAGAGGTTAGAATGCCTGGGGTTTACATATTTGCTTTAATATTTATGAGACACAGATCTAAGGCAAAACTCCTAACTTCCTTCGGTCTCATTTTCTCAATCTATGAAGTTAAAGTAATCATGATATAGGTCCTGCCTGTCTCCCAGAGTTCTGCTGGGAGCACATAAGGCCCTCAATGTTAAATGCCTTTAGGACTTGGCACCAACTTGGCGCATTTTCATCCACAGTGATATGTAGCTTTGAGTTACATATTGTCCTTCTTCCAGGTTATACATCAGTATTGTTTTCTTATGATGCATTACAACTATTTATTCTTAAGTGGCCAAACATCTTGACTTTTTTGTATAAAGAAGGGAAACCACATCTTGAGAACGAGCCAGTGTAAATGTTGGAATTTTTTATCTAAAGTAGGTAGAGTTGACTAAAAGGTAAAAAATAAATGAATAAGTAAAAACGGATGTACATACTATGAAAAACTAAGGATTAAGAGAGTAAAATAGTATAGCAATTGTTTCTTAGCTGCCTGATCCTTTTATCTAAAAATACAAATTTCCACATAGGCCTGCTTAAGTTTTAAAAAGAAAAGTTCACCTTGGATCATAGTAGGGAAAGAAAGAAAGAAAGAAACACCAAGGGTGGTCTTGAGACAGGTCGTGAGAACCTAGAAACTCTAAGGCTGGGTGATTATTAATTTCCTAGCTAGCAAGGGGGAAAGAATGGGCATGGCTTCCACAGGGAACGCCGAGTATGTCAGCCTAATTAGAGGTGGGTACAAGGTAGAGAATGCTGAGAAATAATGCAGGACAGATGACATTCAGCATCTGAAGGGGACTTCGGATTCAGACAGAAGTTTTGGGTCAGTGGGAGCACCCAATTCAGAATAATCTAGATTACAGATTCCTGGGCCTCACCATAGACCTGTTTATTGACTCAATGGATGGCAGCTGAGAATCTGTAGTTACAAAGTCACACAGGTGTTGCTTTAGTACATTGAAGTTCGGAAACCACTGCAGCAGACGTAAAATATAAATTTTTTTAGTTTTTAGTTTTTAAAAATTTAAAAGGAAATTTTAAATGTTTTCCAGCTTTATAAAGGGATAATTGACAAAGTTTGTACATATACATCTATCAAAATGTGATATTTTGATAGATCCTATATATATATATATGATGTGCATACATCTATCAAAATGGTATTTTGATATATGTATAAGTTGTGAAATGATTGCCACGATGAAGATAATTAACATCTGTCACCTCACATTGTGTGTGTGGTGAAAATATTTTAATATCTTCTCTTTTAGCAAATTTCAAATATAAACTACATTATTAATAAGTATAACCATCATACTATATTTTTTCTCCAGAACTTATTTATCTTATACCTGGAAGTTTGAATTCTTTCACTAACATTTCTCCATTTCTTCTATTTTTCAGCCCCTGGCAATCACCATTCTACCACTCTATTTCTATGAATTGGACTATTTTGGATTCCACTTATTAATGAGTTCATGCATTGTTTATCTTTCTGTATCTGTCTTATTTCACTTAGCGTAATATACAATAAGTTCGTCCATGTTGTTGCAAATGACAGGATTTCCTTGATCTAGAGTCATATTCCTACAACATAGGAGTAATGTGAAGTAAGGGGCCTTGCAGCCAGTGTCCAGGATAACTCTTAGGATGAAAAAATGAGGTGACACTGAAGGAAGTGGAACTGGCAGAGCTGTTACCCACAACAAGAGGGATGAGGGCCTTCACTAGGGTCTGAATCAAGGAATAGACGGGAATCGGTGACTAACCATTATTAAAAATAATAAGTGGGTAGGAGTGGGTAGGAGATCCAAAGCGCAGGAGAGGAAGTATTTAAAACTGATCACATAATTGTAAGTCCATATAAAGAGGAGAGAATAGAGATACATTACACAAATGGAGAATTGAGAGTGGCTAATTTTGTAGAAAATAAGTTTAGCTTGGAGTATTTAGATGATGGCAATACTTTTAAACAGAAACTTACAGAAAATAATTGAAAGAAAGAGGAGCTCCAAACTTGCAAGATAAATCTTGGCTAGAACAATTGATGAAATTTTTATGTAACACCCTCAAATGAGGGTTCTCTGTGTTTGTACCCCATTAAATTGTCAAAATATATGTTATTTCACATGCAAAGGATTACATGAGCTAAATGCCAATCGCGTGGGCAACCCAAAATGAAAATGTTTTACATTCAAGCATGATACTCCAAGCTGTATTCACAGTTTATGTCAAAGATCAAAATGTATGGCCTAGTTGATAAAGTGAACATATTTAGTTATTTTGCTCTTTTTACACCAGATGTAAAGTCCTTAAGTGTTGGATAATGTGGTTAGAAATTCATCTATATACCTCAGTGACCTCAAATATTTGATAAATGCTTAGTTGAACTCAATTTTAAAGTGATCCTTAGAGATGATTCCTGACAAATATACGGCATCTTTCTACCCCGGAGTTAAGCCTGTTTTTGTTAAATCCCTTGGGTTCAATTCCCAACTATGCTGCAGTCCTTTGAGAAGCTAATTAAGATGCCTGGCTAATATGGGAATTGTGGTCTGAAAATTAAAAGTTAGAGTGTGCCTCAAATCCCAGACTGGGTCCTCCCGCTGGGAGGTTTCCTAGTATTAGATATGCCCTTAACACAAACTGTTTATTCCAAACTACGGTCTTAGTTGGAGTAGAATTAGAAAAGTATATGTGAGGAGATCTTTGATGGCTCTTACAACCTATACATACTTATAGCAAAAGTGTTTTTTAAAAAAGGCTTTTGGTCACAAGTGTTTTTGTTTTGTTTTGTTTTGTTTTGTTTTTTTTGCTTGGTTCTATTTTTGGCAAAAAAAGAAAAACTATTACAATCATTTAGCATGTACAGTATCTAAAACATCTTATTGGTCATAGTACAAATAAAAAGATAGGTATGTTCTCAGAGAACGTAAGTTCTCTGATGCATCTCTAAATTTGAGAATGTACTTATACTCATGCAAGTATAAAAGTATATTTTTATTGTTTTCTGGTATTTTGCAGTACACATTTTTATACAATATATTGTAAGGAATAGTGAATATAAAACACATTATGTAAGGAACTCATTGTGTATTAAATATTTGTTGTATCTAAATGAACACTTTTGCATTTTCTAAACGAATTTATATCTATATTATAAAAATTAAATTATTTAGAATAAGTTTATATTTGATTCCTGTCCTTGACATTCTATGCTGTTTGTGTTAATTAATTTAATAAATTAATTACTCATAGACATATTTTTTATTTTAATATAAAGAAATTCAAAGCAGATTCAAATGTATTTTCTACCAAACACTTTTTTAGACTTTTGGATTGCATCACATATGCACAGAATAGATAAATACATTTATTCATTAATTTGACAAATACTGAGCATATACTATGTCCCAAGAACTGTTCCAAGTGCCAACGATACAGCAGAAAACAAAGCGTGATTTCGGTGCTCAAGAGCTTGCACTTCATCCTATATGTCAATAATTATAATAGTATTTTACCTCCAGATGGTAATTTTGATTCAAATCTTTATTATAATAAACTCATAAACCTTAGAGATTATTTCTAGAAGCAGAGGTCATAGAATAAATTCTGCTGCAGAGCTGAACATAGAGCTCAAGTTTTAATTAATTCCTTCTAGCTTTCAGTAATATGGACACCTAGGCTTTCAAATTAGGAATTTTCCTTTCTTGGAAATTCATATCACGAGCAAACTCAGTTTACTTAATGTAATTGATTGATTTGACCCATGTGAAAAGGACTACTATGTATGAATTGATGAGAAGTGTTTGAGCCTGGTCATTTTAATTGCAAATATTTTATAATCCATGTCTTTATAAATGTATGTTTCTAACTCTGCATCCTTTAATGAGAGGTCTTTATCTTTGCATCCACTGTTCACTTTTTTCCAGGTCTTAGGAGGAAAGCCGGAGCTTCCAGATGGAGGTGATGATGATGACATTATAGCAGACATAAGTAACAGGAAAATGGCTAAACTATACATGGTGAGTTCACTGTAACCAAATTTATTGTTTCTACAGGACTGGATGTAGCTAGAGAGGCCTGTATTGGGAGGGATTCCCTTTGTTGCAATTGAGAAATCTCCTCATCACTCTCCAAGAGCAATGTGTAGATAGAATCAGTTCTTTGCTCTTGTATATTTTTTTAAATTGTTTTAATACTTTTTGTTATTTTTATGTAAAACAACAAATATGTGAACTTATTGCTGTGACTCACATAAAATTATATACTGTTGCTGTACTAGTTTGCAACAATCGTTTGATATGTAGTACTCAATACAATATTTCCTTTATGGAGTAAAAATATTTTATCAGTTTTTTCTTATAAATTCTTGATAAGAATGTAAAGCCTTCACCCTATTTAAAACATTGTCTTTAGCCATAATGAAGGAGTTCTTTGTTACAGGAGGGCTGAGCTACCAAATGAAACAGCTGGAGGGAACCAGGGTAAAAACACTTCTGTTCTGGGCATTAACATACCTACTTTCACATCAGCTGTATGGCACATGATTAGCAGCATGACTTCGCACAGGACATAACCACTCTGGGTCTTAGCATTCTTATCCACACACAGAAAAGAAAGTAGGTTCCTTCCAACTCTGTAGTTTTTTTATTTTTTTGTTTGTTTGTTTTTTCTGTTGAGGGTAACAAAAACTGCAAGGCACTCCAGTTAAGGGGATTGCTACAGTGGTATTCTTCAAGTGTTCCCTCCCCTTGCAACTTTCTTTGGAGCAAATCGTAAATCTCCAGCAGAATTTAGTAGTTTTCTCATCTGTATCAGAAAGAAACTATATTTGCTGCTCTTTAAGGGGTTTTTGGCTCCGAAACTCTGTGATTTTATGTGAAGACCAAATTAATAACTTGTTCAGCGTAACTTCCTTTTCATAATAAGTGGATTTTTTTCTTCCTAGATGCGAAAGGAAATATGGTTACTATTTCTGCTAAATACTGGTAATTTTAATATAAGCCATACAGAAAGTGTTACCTAAATATTTTGTGACTGCTTTTAAAAATTACTATTTCTAAAACTCATTTTCAACAGCCTGACAGATATCTTTTATTTCACATCATCAACCAAAACGGTTCTCCCTCTTGGACAGCATTATGAACTGAAGAAGTGTTTTTAAAGGGGAAGATATTCATCCTGAGTCATAGCTTCCTCTAGTGGAGCTATGCTGTATTACATGGATATAACGTATAAAGTTCCTTTGAAAATAATTCCGGTTTCTTAACAAGGCTGGCAAGCAAAATCACCTGGGGCATTTTCTAAAACTACGGAATTCAGACTCCACCCTGGTCCTGCAAAACTCCACCACTGATCAAGGGAGGGCTCTGGAATCTGCATAATTGGTGACTAAACTGTAGCATACAAGCTGGCCATTGAAAACCAGTAAATCCTAACTTGCACATGAATATCACTTTCGATTTTATAAGACCACTTAAAAATTTGTTTTAATAGTCTGTAGTCATTTCCAAATGTGACAGAAGAAATTTACTTTGATAATTTATACAAAGTGTATTTACCTTGCAGGACCTATGTTGAAAAAAATCTTTATGCATAAACTGTATCAATAGCTTAATTAGCAAAGTGGCTGGTATATAGTAGATAGTAAATGTTGACTAAATTAATGTTTAAACTTCATCTTCTTGTGTGTATGTAATGATTTTAAGATTATTACCTATTTGAAAAGATTGCTCTAAAACGTACAAGAAATAATCATGTAAAGTTAATTACATGGTTCTTAGTACATAAGAGCATCTGTCTAGCCATTATTACTATCACTATTCTTTTCTGATGTTTTAGGCACAGTGTCAAAACTTAACTTTTTATTTGTTAAGTTTACCCCAAAGGACTTTTTAAAAAAAATTGGAGTGTAATGAAGTCTTGTGGATTCTTTTCATTTTCTTTGAAACAGTTTTATTGAGATATAATTTATACACCATAAAATTCATGCATTTAAAGTGTACAGTTCAATGCTTTTTATTTTATTACATTTACCGAGTTGTACAACCATTACCATAATCTAATTATAGAACATCCTTATCATCCCCAAATGAAAACATGGAGGTCGTGGTTTTTATATTAGGTTTCAGATGCAAGTGGCTCCATGAGAGTGACTGTGGTGGCAGAAGAAAACCCCTTCTCGATGGCAATGCTGCTTTCTGAAGAATGCTTTATTTTGGACTACGGGGCTGCAAAACAAATTTTCGTATGGAAAGGTGAAAAATTCCATTGGCGATACTGTATTTCCAATGTATATATATTTCCTCTAAAAGGCTACATAAAATATATTTTTTGATTTTTTTTAAAAATCCCACCTTTTAATTAAGACTTGATCTATAAATGTCTCACATAAAATACAGCCATTTTCCTCCTACCAACATCATGTACCAGGGATATGAAGTTTAAAAAAAAAAAGCATTTGGGCAATATAAAAAGAATTGTTTTACAAATAACGTTTTTCGCGTATTGTTAAATATACTTCATATACCAGGAAATTTGTGCTATTCTTTTTTTTTTCTTAAGACAGAGTCTTGCTCTGTCACCCAGGCTGGAGTGCAGTAGCGCAATATCGGCTCACTGCAAGCTCGGCTTCCCAGGCTCACGCCATTCTCCTGCCTCAGTCTCCCGAGTGGCTGGGACTACAGGCGCCCACCATGCCTGGCTAATTTTTTTGTAGAGACGGGATTTCACCGTGTTAGCCAGGCTGGTCTCAAACTCCTGACCTCGTGATCCACCCGCCTCAGCCTCCCAAAGTGCTGGGATTACAGGCATGAACCACCACACCCGGCCAATTTTGTTATTCTTTCACTGTTGCATTTAACTTCAATTGTAATTATGTTTATTATGGTACACAAGTATTTCTTAATCATAGAATGTCTTCCTTCTCTGAAGTTCTTTCTCTTTAATTTACCTTGTATTTTAGGTAAAGATGCTAATCCCCAGGAGAGGAAGGCTGCAATGAAGACAGCTGAAGAATTTCTACAGCAAATGAATTATTCCAAGAATACCCAAGTATGTGTGAAAATGAACTGGCTAGAAAAAAATAGAAAACATGGGAACTCATGACATCTCGATGAAACTCATGAAAAAGTTTGGGTCAAAGTAACGTCTGCATGTGAAGTGATTCTCCACCTGCCTGCCTGCTACAATCTGGTGTCACATGTCCCTCTTTATCTGTGTGGGGGTTAGAATTTTTTAGAAACTGCTCATCAGACTTTCTATAGAGCGCCCATTCACTTCCTCCACTGCCTTTAATTCAAGATAGTAAACCACAGTAGATTTAGCTAAGAGCACTTATGAGTTATTATTCCTTAGAGCAAGTTGTGCAGACTTGGCCTGAAACCCAGATGATACTTGTCTTAATCAAAATCAATTTAGACCCTGTCTAATTACTCCTTTCCTTTCCAAATCTCTCAGCCTCATCTATTCTCCTCGTTTTTATGTCCTTACACAAGGAACACAATGAGATAATTTCTTCCAGCTCATAGATCTCTTGTGAACCTTATGGAGAAAGACAAACTTATTTTACTGCAGGGATAACATATTAAAGAACTTGATTCGTCTCTCAAATATTAAAATTCAGTGGTAATTACTTTAGTCATGAGAAAAAGCAGTTTTGGATTATATGAGCTTGATAGCCAAACCAGGATAATTTTTCATTTCCTTAGTTCTGTCTCCACTGCCAGATTCATATTTTCCCTCAATTGTTTATTTTCCTGTTTATTATTATTATTATTTTACATTTCAGATTCAAGTTCTTCCAGAAGGAGGTGAAACACCAATCTTCAAACAGTTTTTTAAGGACTGGAGAGATAAAGATCAGAGTGATGGCTTCGGGAAAGTATATGTCACAGAGAAAGTGGCTCAAATAAAACAAATTCCCTTTGATGCCTCAAAATTACATAGTTCTCCACAGATGGCAGCCCAGCATAATATGGTGGATGATGGTTCTGGCAAAGTGGAGGTATTTACCTGTTTTTGTTTTCGTCAAGTCCATGAATGCTAGTGTCTGTTGGGAGAGGGCAGGGGAGATCCCTTGAGTTCAAGAGTTCGAGATCAGCCTGGCCAACATGGTGAAACCCTACCTCTACTAAAAATACAAAAATTAGCCAGCTGTGGTGGAGCTCACCCGTAGTCCCAGCTACTTGGAAGACTGAGGCATGAGAATCGCTTGAGCCTGGGAGGTGGAGGCTGCAGTGAGCCAAGATCACACCATTGCACTCCAGCCTGGGTGACAGAGGGAGAAATGTGTATACACACACACACACACATATATAAATGTGTATACATACACATATCTGTGTTTATATATACATATATATTTATAAATGTATATGTCTTCAGCTGGACCCTTGACCCTTTCCCTCCTCTTGGCTTCACCTATCCACTGCCTTGAGTACTGACTTCCCCTCTGCCATCTAGCTAACGTTCCTACACCTCATTGGCAACTCAGTTAAATCATAAGCCATACCTTTTCTGAGAAGGCTTCCCTCAGTGCTGAAGTGGCCTTTCTCTGTGTTCAACCTCTAGGGATATTTTTCACAGAATTTATCATATACCTACCACAGAATTGTTCATTTACTGCCAGATTTCTCCTAGACCTCTCATCAATTCCTTGAGGACAGGAATTAAATATTTCATCTCTATATTCCTAGGGCTTACCACAATGCTTGGACCAAAGTATACGGTCAAGAAATTAGTGAAATATTTTTTCCTCTTTTCAAAGACATGAAGCATGAATCTAAGTGGCATGGGTGTTGGGGAGTGGGGAGCGCCAAGGGAGAAGTTCACAAATGTCCCTCATGGTTGTTGTCGGAGGGGTATCGACTTCTGGGTCTGCATCTGTCTCCTACTTAGACATTCCTGCTGGAGCTCAGTCCTCCTGGCAAACTTGGTCTCCAGCACCAGCTGTGTCCTGGCTGCAGCCTTCTCCTGTGCCATCCTAGGGCTGCTGAAATCTGGGGAGCTCTCTCTAGGATCTTGTGCTGTCTCTAGGATATAAGGCTTCTGCTCTCTAGGATAGGGTGGGGTGGCCTCTCTCTAGAAGCATTGCACTGCTCCTGTCCACTTGCTCATCTTCAGATTTCAAAGCAAAGAGTCTGCCCTTCCCACCGGAGAACTTAGGCAAGTGTGCATATGTGTGTATGTGTGTGTGTGTATGTGTGCTTACATGTACACACACAGTGCCTGGCAGCCTCTCCTTCATTTGTTACTCTCCTGTTTCATCTACAGTTCTCATCTCTCCAACTTGGAGGGTCTTTAATCTGTGCTGAAGATGAGGAGGTAGAATGAAAGTGGTTCTGCCTGTTTTTATCCCATCATCACATTTCAGTCTTATACCTGGATGGCACCTTTTAAAAACAGAAGTCATGTTATCGTTTTGGTCTTAGTCTGTTCAGGCTACTATAACAAAAATACCGTAGATTGAGAGTTTAAGCAGAAACATTTATTTCTCAGCATTCTGGAGGCTGGGGAGTCTACGCTGAAGGTTTTGATGGGCTCAGTGTTTGGTGGAGGATCCACTTCCCTGTAGACTTTTTGCTGCATCCTCACGTGGTGAAAAAGGAGCTAGAGAGCTTTCTGATTATAAAGGCACTAATTTCACTCATGAGGGTTCTGGCCTCATGACCTAAGTACCTCAGGGATAACATATTAAAGAACTTGATTCGTCTCTCAAATATTAAAATTCAGTGGTAATTACTTTAGTCATGAGAAAAAGCAGTTTTGGATTATATGAGCTTGATAGCCAAACCAGGATAATTTTTCATTTCCTTAGTTCTGTCTCCACTGCCAGATTCATATTTTCCCTCAATTGTTTATTTTCCTGTTTATTATTATTATTATTTTACATTTCAGATTCAAGTTCTTCCAGAAGGAGGTGAAACACCAATCTTCAAACAGTTTTTTAAGGACTGGAGAGATAAAGATCAGAGTGATGGCTTCGGGAAAGTATATGTCACAGAGAAAGTGGCTCAAATAAAACAAATTCCCTTTGATGCCTCAAAATTACATAGTTCTCCACAGATGGCAGCCCAGCATAATATGGTGGATGATGGTTCTGGCAAAGTGGAGGTATTTACCTGTTTTTGTTTTCGTCAAGTCCATGAATGCTAGTGTCTGTTGGGAGAGGGCAGGGGAGATCCCTTGAGTTCAAGAGTTCGAGATCAGCCTGGCCAACATGGTGAAACCCTACCTCTACTAAAAATACAAAAATTAGCCAGCTGTGGTGGAGCTCACCCGTAGTCCCAGCTACTTGGAAGACTGAGGCATGAGAATCGCTTGAGCCTGGGAGGTGGAGGCTGCAGTGAGCCAAGATCACACCATTGCACTCCAGCCTGGGTGACAGAGGGAGAAATGTGTATACACACACACACACACATATATAAATGTGTATACATACACATATCTGTGTTTATATATACATATATATTTATAAATGTATATGTCTTCAGCTGGACCCTTGACCCTTTCCCTCCTCTTGGCTTCACCTATCCACTGCCTTGAGTACTGACTTCCCCTCTGCCATCTAGCTAACGTTCCTACACCTCATTGGCAACTCAGTTAAATCATAAGCCATACCTTTTCTGAGAAGGCTTCCCTCAGTGCTGAAGTGGCCTTTCTCTGTGTTCAACCTCTAGGGATATTTTTCACAGAATTTATCATATACCTACCACAGAATTGTTCATTTACTGCCAGATTTCTCCTAGACCTCTCATCAATTCCTTGAGGACAGGAATTAAATATTTCATCTCTATATTCCTAGGGCTTACCACAATGCTTGGACCAAAGTATACGGTCAAGAAATTAGTGAAATATTTTTTCCTCTTTTCAAAGACATGAAGCATGAATCTAAGTGGCATGGGTGTTGGGGAGTGGGGAGCGCCAAGGGAGAAGTTCACAAATGTCCCTCATGGTTGTTGTCGGAGGGGTATCGACTTCTGGGTCTGCATCTGTCTCCTACTTAGACATTCCTGCTGGAGCTCAGTCCTCCTGGCAAACTTGGTCTCCAGCACCAGCTGTGTCCTGGCTGCAGCCTTCTCCTGTGCCATCCTAGGGCTGCTGAAATCTGGGGAGCTCTCTCTAGGATCTTGTGCTGTCTCTAGGATATAAGGCTTCTGCTCTCTAGGATAGGGTGGGGTGGCCTCTCTCTAGAAGCATTGCACTGCTCCTGTCCACTTGCTCATCTTCAGATTTCAAAGCAAAGAGTCTGCCCTTCCCACCGGAGAACTTAGGCAAGTGTGCATATGTGTGTATGTGTGTGTGTGTATGTGTGCTTACATGTACACACACAGTGCCTGGCAGCCTCTCCTTCATTTGTTACTCTCCTGTTTCATCTACAGTTCTCATCTCTCCAACTTGGAGGGTCTTTAATCTGTGCTGAAGATGAGGAGGTAGAATGAAAGTGGTTCTGCCTGTTTTTATCCCATCATCACATTTCAGTCTTATACCTGGATGGCACCTTTTAAAAACAGAAGTCATGTTATCGTTTTGGTCTTAGTCTGTTCAGGCTACTATAACAAAAATACCGTAGATTGAGAGTTTAAGCAGAAACATTTATTTCTCACCATTCTGGAGGCTGGGGAGTCTACGCTGAAGGTTTTGATGGGCTCAGTGTTTGGTGGAGGATCCACTTCCCGGTAGACTTTTTGCTGCATCCTCACGTGGTGAAAAAGGAGCTAGAGAGCTTTCTGATTATAAAGGCACTAATTTCACTCATGAGGGTTCTGGCCTCATGACCTAAGTACCTCCCAAAGGTCCCACCTCCTAATACCGTCACACTGGAGGTTAGGATTTCAACATAAATCGTGGAAGGACTCAAACATTCAGTGTGTTGTAGCATCTTCAGTGTTTGGTCACAGTCTACCAAGTCTTGCCTGGGAAAATAATAGTCTTCTATCTTAAAGCACAGGGAAAAAAATACGCATGTTATTTCATAATTGAAGAAAAAATTAAAATACATATTTCTGAGCTGAATCTTGCAGTTTTTTATTCCACTGGAGTGTCATGTTATTTCCACTAGTAGATGAAACAATAGGTATTTATTAATCACCAGGCTCGGAACTGAGCTTAATACTGTAGAGGAAGCAAAAGAAACATAAAAGTACTTAAAATGTCAATAAATTGGCAAATTGATAACAATTTCTTTCCTTTGCTTGATTTGTAAACTAGTTAAAAAATAATTTAAAAGTTGTTTAATAATAGATTTGAACCAAAAATTATTTAAAGCTTATGAGAAGTACTATTAGATCAAGAAAATTGTAATTTGATGTATATATTCCATTCCTTCCAGATTTGGCGTGTAGAAAACAATGGTAGGATCCAAGTCGACCAAAACTCATATGGTGAATTCTATGGTGGTGACTGCTATATCATACTCTACACCTATCCCAGAGGACAAATTATCTACACGTGGTGAGTTTATATCGGGCAAAGATCTCGGGTTCCACAGGAGCCAGATTTTGCTCCAAAGTATTAAATTCCATGCATTATGGGGTAGAATAATCCTATAATCACCCCAGTGAGATTTGTGTAGCATGCATGTAGTAGTTTCTTTTTATATGATTTTGACTTTGTTTTGCAGCTGCCATCCACAGGCAGCAGGAGTTACATAAAAATCATGCTATCTAGTCTAGGGAAAAAGTTTTGATATCCCAAACCAGTGATGTTCTGCTAGTGGATATGTAGTTGAATATCTCATCTTGTACGCAGGTTAACACTGCAACAGCAAGTGTCAGGTACCATGGCTTCTTATTGTTAAAATTCACAGAGGTCCATCCTAATTGGAACTGCAAAGTTGCAATACGGCAAAACCTGTAGGAGATACAATTTGTGATTCCATTGATACCTCAAACTTGATGCAATTCTTATTCTTTGTTTCCATTAAATTTACAATAATGGAAAAAATATGCAATTGCGGTTTTTTTGTTTTTGTTTTTGTTTTTCTTTTGAGGCAAAACCTCACTCTGTCACCCAGGCTGGAGTGCAGTGGCCCAATCTTGACTCACTGCAAGCTCCACCTCCCGGATTCACGCCAGTCTCCTGCCTCAGCCTCCCGAGTAGCTGGGACTACAGGTGCCCACCACCACGCCCGGATACATTTTTTGTGTTTTTAGTGGAGACGGGGTTTCACCATGTTAGCCAGGATGGTCTCGATCTCCTGATCTCGTGATCCGCCCGCCTCGGCCTCCCAAAGTGCTGGGATTACAGGTGTGAGCCACTGCTCCCAGCCCCTGTGTTTTCATCTTACATGGTTTTGCATGATGATTTGGGTTAACTGAAGTCTAAATATACTTTCAGTAAATACCAATGCCCTACTCAAGGAGAAAATGACCAAATGTCCAACCAAGTAATTTATGTGCATACACCATGCCAGGATACGTCAAGGGATGGAGATTCTGCAAGATACACATCTAGATGTGTAATGTCCAACCAAGTAATTTATGTGCATACACCATGCCAGGATACGTCAAGGGATGGAGATTCTGCAAGAAATTATATAATGTGAAATTCTCTAACTTTTTATTAAGTGAAATCAGGTAAAAATAGAATATTGCTAAGAAGGCTGGAAAAAAGAAAATAATTCTTAAAAAAGATCTTCAAGCAGAGAAATGTGGGTGTAAGGTGCAAAGGCAGGGCAGGATCCTACCTTTCCCAACATAGTTATAACAACCTGTAATAGGTGTATAGAATATACATGCATTCAGTACTCTGCTGATATGGTAACATTTCTTTTTGGTGAACCTCACACACAAAGACAGAGTCACACTCATCCCCATAGTCTGGTCATCTACACTGCCCAGTGCCTTGAGCCCATTCAAGTTCAGGAGATGGGATGACGCCAAAAGAGTGGTCTGGGAACTCGGAGGCATCAGTATCACCTGGGAACTTCTTAGATTTGTAGACTCTCAGGCCCCATCTTTGACCCACTAAGGCAGAACCTGCATTTTAGCAAGGACCTCAAGTAATTCATATGCACTTCAATGATTGACAGACACTGCCTCAGGCAGTGATTTAGAACACTGACTGCATATTGGAATAACCTGAACAATTTCTCATAAATCCAAATGCTCTCACCCACACCAAGTAAATCAAACTCTCAGCTGAGGGTACTCCTGAGGTTCTAATCTACACCACCACATCGGTGTGAACCACCACACCCAGGACCATCTCTGATGCCACAGTCACTCCATATGCTGTCCTAGATGAATGCATTTAGCTATTTAGCTCTGTAGTTAACATGTCGTCTTAATAGCAACCATTCTGTGAGCAGCATGTTTTTGCTGGCAAAGTGCCAGATGTTTCCTTGTTTTTTGTTTTTTGTTTTTTTAATTTATTTCCAAAAAGAATGGAGCAGGGGAGATTAGACAGATGAAGTAATTTAACTCAAAGTCACAGCTGTTGTAAGGCAACATTTTAAATCTTAATCGATTGGTCTCTTTAAGGCTTGAGTATATCTACATCAGGTAGTTATGTCCTTATTTTGCAATTTGGTTTTCTAAAATTTTAACTCAGAAAAGTGTTTGTGCAACAAAATCATGGCATTTATTGGGATAAATTAATTATTCCTAGTTAACTTTTCTTTTGCATTTTATTTCATGGTCTTCCTGTTAATTCTCTTTTGAATATGAAAAACATAATTGTGAATTTGGATTAAATGAAAAAGACTAAGCAAGTAATGCGAAAGAGTGTTTTGAGGAATTAACAATTTGCAACCCATATAAATGCCTATGTGGACATACTAAAATAGAATAAATCAGGTTACAAATTTTAAATGTTAATTTTAAGTTTTAAATCGTAGCTATTTCTTATATCATTTGAAAGCACTTTATGTGCTAAGCATTGTACTAATTTCTGGAGATACAGCGGTGGAAAGAAAAATACAATCCGTGCCTTCAGGAGCTTATATGTAATGAGAAACAGATGATCAACAGGTATTCTTAGTGCAATATAGACGATTTTATGTAAGATCAAGCTGAGTGATCTTTGGATAATTATATACAGACCCTCCACCATACTCCTAGGCTATTGGTTAAATATTTGTACCCTCTAGAACTCATGTTGAAACTTAATCTTCAGTGTGGAAATATTGGGAGATGGGGCCTTTAATAGGTGATAGCGCTCATGAAGGATGAGTCCATTAGTGGATAAATGGGTTATCATGAGAATGGGACCAGTGGCTTTATAAGAAGGGAAAGAAGCCTGAGCTGGCATACTCAAACCCTCACTGTGTGATGACCTGCACTGCCTCAGGAGTCTGCAGAGTCTTTGCCAGCAAGAAAACCCTCACCAGATGTGATCTCTTGACTTTGGACTTCTCACTCTCCATAATTGTAAAAATAAGTTCCTTTTCCTTATAAATTACCCTGTTTCAGGTATTCTGTTATAAGCAACAGAAAATGAACTAAGACAGGCTCCTAGAGAAAGTGGCATTGAAGTGGAAGCTAGACAGGCAGGCAAATAGGGAAGTTGTTCCAAGCAATGCAGGAAAATAGTGTGCTCTAATCTACTCGTCATAGAGTATGGCTGGAGAACATTTAGGGTGCAAAAGATAAAACGAGGGAAATTAGAAGGAGCCAAATTGTAAATGGCCTCATAAACCATGCTGAAGAGGACAAACTTTATTTTTAAGACATTGGGAGTCACTGAAAGAGTTTGTTTGGGGTGTTACATGATTGATTTTCATTTTATTTCATTTTATTTTATTTTAGACAGTCTCACTCTGTCACCTAGGCTAGAGTGCAGTGGCTCCAGTCTTGGCTCACTGCAACCTCCGCCTCCCAGGTTCAAACTATTCTTCTGCCTCAGCCTCCTAAGTAACTGGGATTAGAGGTGCACACCACGACGCCTGGCTGATTTTTTGTATTTTTAGAATCGATGGCATTTCCATGTTGGCCAGGCTGGTCTTGAACTCCTGACCTCAAGTGGTCCACCCGCCTCGGCCTCCCAAAGTGCTGAGATTACAGGTGTGAGCCACCGCGCCTGGCCTGGTTTTCATTTTAGATAAATTATTCTGATTGACATCTGCAGAATGGATTGGTAGAGGAAGGCTAGCAGCAGGAAGACAACTGGGAATGTGTTGCAATAATCCAGCTAAATGATGTGGCCTGAATTTAGTGTAGTGACAACAGGGAAGGAAAGAATGAGACAAATTTGCAAGGTGTTAAGGTATTGGCACCAGAAAAACTGTTAATGGGGAATGGAGAAGACAAAGACAAGAATGACCCCCGGGTTTCTGGTCTGAGCATAAATGGGTAGCGTTTTATTTCCTGAGATTAAAAATCTTACGAGGAAGACAAGTTTAGCCCACACTCTACAAAAATGCAAAAGGAAAAAGAAGAGAAAGAGAAGGCACCACGTTGGTAATAGTTACTATCTTTGGAATGGGGCTGGAAGGATGGTCATTTAGTTTTCTTCTTTCCAATTTGAAATGTTCAACATTTCCATCATAAGAATTTATATATTTGGGGGATATCAAGAATGTAAATTAGATACTTCAGAGTCCTTTTGTGAGTCTTCACCATTTGAAATCATGGATGTGAAGTATGTAAGTCTGTTAGTGTTGTATGGTTTGTGGAACTTCAAAAGCTTCCATAAAGATAGTGAAGAGGATTTCAAAAAATAAGCAGTTCCATTGAAGACTGGCTTTCAAATTAAACAACTTTCCAGTTTATGTGATAATTTCAATGCAGGGATATAAATAGGTTTAAGTCCAAGAGGCAGAGTTAAAGGTGAGAAACTAGAATTAAATCAGTTATGAAACCACTTGTATTCTGAGATGACAGGACAGAAATAATTTCAGCAATGATCTTTTCTCTGAAATATCAGGTAATTAAAATTGAACAGACGACAATGATGAATCTCTTGAAGTAGTAAATCCCATTTTTATGCAGCACTCATCTTTAATGAGCAACAACCACCACAGGTTTATAAAGAAAAAATACGTCAAAGTAGATTGCTTTTTTTGTTCAGCATAAGATTTTAAAATTAGAAACAAAGAGCGACTGTGTTATTTCTTGATTGTAGTGGAATACTTGAATCTGTGTGGATGGCAGTATGGTACTTGGGATCCGGAAGAGAGGTTTAAGATGAGTAGAGAAGTATTTGTTCAGCGTGTCATGAGGCAGAAACTTAGTGATGTTTTTCAGGTTTGCTAGTTGAAATATTCCAAAAAAAAAGGAGCAAAATGAAGACAAAAGTTGAGTAATATTGTCTGTTCAGTGGTTGGATTTCTTCCCTTCAGAATAAAAGCAAAATGGAAAGCAGCCATTTTTAACAACAGCTGGAAGCGAGAATTCAGGAAACCACAGATGTGACAAAGAAACAATGCATGATACAGACCCTGCGGTGGCCCGTCCTCATGCAGCTCTGTGTAACTCCTCACCTTGTGCTTCCAGTACACACACAGGTGTTGGCTAGCATTATAGGCTCTTGGGAAATGTAGGCTATTGACATTAAAACACTATGTTTTTAGTAGTTCCTTTATTAGGGAAAGCATTTTTTATTTTCTTATCAACATGTGTGTGCATGGTATTTTTTGCACCTCTCTGTAGAAAATTTTTACATCAACCATTTGCCTATGCTGGTCCAATGGAAAATTATGTGATAAGATATGCACCCTCTTCCCAGTGTGTTGTGGGGGGTGTGTGTGTGCGCGTGTGTGTTGCCCAACATGGCAGGTTCTGTTAATCTGTTCCGAGTATGGAACAGTTTACTGTCAAAGTTTTAGAAGAAAAGATATATTAGCGTTGCTGCAAAAGTAATTGCGGGTAGGCTGGGCGCGGTGGCTCATGCCTGTAATCCCAGAACCTTGGGAGGCTGAGGCAGGCGCCTCACCTGAGGTCAGGAGTTTGAGACCAGCCTGACAAACATGGAGGAAACCCTGTCTCTACTAAAAATACAAAATTAGCCGGGCATAGTGGTATATGCCTGTAATCCCAGATACTCGGGAGGCTGAGGCGGGAGAATCACTTGAACCTGGGAGGCGGAGGTTGTAGTGAGCCGAGATCACACCATTGCACTCCAGCCTGGGCAACAA
>NW_012102676.1:4736951-4739681 GCF_000951045.1 Mandrillus leucophaeus | reverse complement strand
TTTTATTTCCTGAGATTAAAAATCTTACGAGGAAGACAAGTTTAGCCCACACTCTACAAAAATGCAAAAGGAAAAAGAAGAGAAAGAGAAGGCACCACGTTGGTAATAGTTACTATCTTTGGAATGGGGCTGGAAGGATGGTCATTTAGTTTTCTTCTTTCCAATTTGAAATGTTCAACATTTCCATCATAAGAATTTATATATTTGGGGGATATCAAGAATGTAAATTAGATACTTCAGAGTCCTTTTGTGAGTCTTCACCATTTGAAATCATGGATGTGAAGTATGTAAGTCTGTTAGTGTTGTATGGTTTGTGGAACTTCAAAAGCTTCCATAAAGATAGTGAAGAGGATTTCAAAAAATAAGCAGTTCCATTGAAGACTGGCTTTCAAATTAAACAACTTTCCAGTTTATGTGATAATTTCAATGCCGGGATATAAATAGGTTTAAGTCCAAGAGGCAGAGTTAAAGGTGAGAAACTAGAATTAAATCAGTTATGAAACCACTTGTATTCTGAGATGACAGGACAGAAATAATTTCAGCAATGATCTTTTCTCTGAAATATCAGGTAATTAAAATTGAACAGACGACAATGATGAATCTCTTGAAGTAGTAAATCCCATTTTTATGCAGCACTCATCTTTAATGAGCAACAACCACCACAGGTTTATAAAGAAAAAATACGTCAAAGTAGATTGCTTTTTTTGTTCAGCATAAGATTTTAAAATTAGAAACAAAGAGCGACTGTGTTATTTCTTGATTGTAGTGGAATACTTGAATCTGTGTGGATGGCAGTATGGTACTTGGGATCCGGAAGAGAGGTTTAAGATGAGTAGAGAAGTATTTGTTCAGCGTGTCATGAGGCAGAAACTTAGTGATGTTTTTCAGGTTTGCTAGTTGAAATATTCCAAAAAAAAAGGAGCAAAATGAAGACAAAAGTTGAGTAATATTGTCTGTTCAGTGGTTGGATTTCTTCCCTTCAGAATAAAAGCAAAATGGAAAGCAGCCATTTTTAACAACAGCTGGAAGCGAGAATTCAGGAAACCACAGATGTGACAAAGAAACAATGCATGATACAGACCCTGCGGTGGCCCGTCCTCATGCAGCTCTGTGTAACTCCTCACCTTGTGCTTCCAGTACACACACAGGTGTTGGCTAGCATTATAGGCTCTTGGGAAATGTAGGCTATTGACATTAAAACACTATGTTTTTAGTAGTTCCTTTATTAGGGAAAGCATTTTTTATTTTCTTATCAACATGTGTGTGCATGGTATTTTTTGCACCTCTCTGTAGAAAATTTTTACATCAACCATTTGCCTATGCTGGTCCAATGGAAAATTATGTGATAAGATATGCACCCTCTTCCCAGTGTGTTGTGGGGGGTGTGTGTGTGCGCGTGTGTGTTGCCCAACATGGCAGGTTCTGTTAATCTGTTCCGAGTATGGAACAGTTTACTGTCAAAGTTTTAGAAGAAAAGATATATTAGCGTTGCTGCAAAAGTAATTGCGGGTAGGCTGGGCGCGGTGGCTCATGCCTGTAATCCCAGAACCTTGGGAGGCTGAGGCAGGCGCCTCACCTGAGGTCAGGAGTTTGAGACCAGCCTGACAAACATGGAGGAAACCCTGTCTCTACTAAAAATACAAAATTAGCCGGGCATAGTGGTATATGCCTGTAATCCCAGATACTCGGGAGGCTGAGGCGGGAGAATCACTTGAACCTGGGAGGCGGAGGTTGTAGTGAGCCGAGATCACACCATTGCACTCCAGCCTGGGCAACAAAAGCGAAACTCCGTCTCCAAAAAAAAAAAAAAAAAAAAAGTAATTGTGGCTTGGCTTTTGCCATTACTTTTAATAGCAAACACAGCAATTACTTTTGCACCAATCTAATAGTTAACTTTCAAAGTCTAAATCCAAGTTTAGCATTCCTACTGCTAAGCTAACCACTAGTCAGATAGAAATGCGAAAGCTGGCTAAAAATAAATAATGCTCAGTGAGTGCTTTCACCATGTTTGGAGCTTTGTTTTGTTTTCTTTTATTGTCTTCTCTACAAGCTCATCAAACAGCAGATCTCCCACAAGATGCTTTACAGGTTAAGGTGACACAGAGTTAACAGCCACAAGCTACCCTAGAAAGAGAGGCTACAAATGAACTGGTCATATTGATGGATTGACCTGTATCTGAGTGCTGGAAGCTTAGCATCTTGTACAGCCTTATTCCTAATTCCTTATGGTGGGCAGGTCATGGTGCCTCACCCCTTTAATCCTAGCACTTTGGGAGGCGGAGGAGGGTAGATTACCTGAGGTCAGGAGTTTGAGACCAGCCTGACCAACGTGGTGAAACCCTGTCTCTATTAAAAATACAAAAAAGCACCTGTAATCCCAGCTACTCAGGAGGCTGAGACAGGAGAATCACTTGAACCCGGGAGGCGGAGGTTGCAGTGAGTTGAGTTCATGCCACTGTACTCCACCCTGGGTGATGGAATGAGACTCTGTCTCAAATAATAATAATAAATAATTCCTTATGGAATTGCTAAGATGACAAAATGGGGCCTCTCCATTGTCAACTTCTCATTATTATTTTCTTGATTTTTCTGGGTTAGACATTTGGTTCATGCTCACCAAATATTCATAGAAAGACAAAATGCTGGCTGGGCGTGGTGGCTCACGCCTGTAATTCCAGCACTTTGGGAGGCTGAGGTGGGCAGATCATGAGGTCAAGAGTTCAAGACCAG
>NW_012102676.1:4699493-4736011 GCF_000951045.1 Mandrillus leucophaeus | reverse complement strand
AAAAAAAAAAAAAAAAAAAACTTAAAGGCAAGCTAATTTATTTCACTTTCATTCCTCTAGGCAAGGAGCAAATGCCACACGAGATGAGCTGACAACATCTGCGTTCCTGACTGTTCAGTTGGATCGGTCCCTCGGAGGACAGGCTGTGCAGGTTGGGATATTTTTACCCCCAAAACTCACACAAGTTAAAGTCTTGCTAGCTCCATGGATAGCTATAGCTCCCTCCCAAGTTGGGATAGAAATTTGACATTTTCTTGATATGAACTCTGTTTTCATATTGAAATTCAAATATTCCTACTCTCATTTCAAATTAGTTCTCTCAGATTCTGGAAAGGAGGGAACAAACACAAGCAACAAAAACTATCAACAGATTTAAGATCCCAAAAGAATCTTCCCATTAGAATCACACCCTATGTCAGTGATAGTCGCTTGACATTAAAACGGTTTTACCTGTATTATTGTTTCCAGCTGTTGTTCAACAGATACGGTAGGCAGAATAATCCCCCAAGGTGTTCATGTCCTAATCCTCAGAACCTGCAAGTGTGATATGTTACAAAGCAAAGGAGAGTTAAGGTTGGAGATGGAGTTACGGTTGCTCATCAGCAGATCTTAAGCTAGGGAGATTATCTGGGATTACTGGGTGGACCTAGTGTAATCACCAGGGTCCTTATAAGTAAAACAGAAAGCCAGACAGAATCAGAGGGATGCAGCATGGGAAAGACCAACCAGCGATCACTAGCTTTGAGGATGGAGGGAACAATTACATATTATATAGTTTGCAAATTGCTAGAAGGAGAATATTGAACATTCCCAACACAAAGAAATGATAAATATTTGAGATGATGTTATGCTAGTTACCCTAATCTGATCACCATACATTGTATGTACCCCATGAATATCTACAATTATTAATCAATTAAAAAATAAAATTAAAAATAAGAAGATGGAAGAGAGTCCCTAGCAAAGGAATATGGGCAACCTCTAGAAACCAGAAAAAGCAAGGAATAGATTCATTCCTAGAGCCTCTAGAAAGGACTATAGCCCTGCAATAGCTTGATTTTAGCCCCATGACTAAATCGTTATTCCACATTTTAGCCCAGTGATCTATCTAAATTAACCCCATAACTCATTTCAGACTTCTGACCTCCAAAACTGTAAGATGATAAATTTGTGTTGTTTTAAGCCACTAAATCATAGTAATTTGTTACAGCAATTATGTAACAAATTATAATTTGAGAAATAAATACAACAGTACAGAACAAGCACAGATTAGCAATTCTAATTAATAGGTAGAAAAAAGACTCATTTTCTTACACTCTCAAATCATAAACATGCGTAAGTTATGTTTTGCACAAGTAAACAGAAATAAATCTTGATAAAATAGCATGAGTCCTTATATTTCCCTTTTAGGTACCAAAATCTTTACTGAAACAAAGTCCATCACCCAAAAGTGAGGGAGGAAGTGGTGGAGAGGGAGAAAGCATGAACAGAAATGGGAGGGACAAAGAGAAAAGATAGGGAGGAAGGGGAAAGAAAAGGGGAAGGAGGGGAGGAGAGGGAAGAGAAGAAAGGGAAATCATGGAGGAAGAAATGAGACAAGTAGGAAGGAGGAGAGAAGAGGAAGGGCAAGGGAGAGGACAGTGTGAGAGGGAGGAGAGATATATTTTTTTATTTGGGTATTTCTGAAAAAAAAAATTACTTGTCGAGAATGACTAAATCCAAATTCAAAATGAAAATTTCATGTAATTAAAAATGAGTCAACTTTTTAGTATATCTATGTAACTTATCTATCTATCTTATCTATCTCTATCTGGAGACAGAGAGAGAGATTAAAATAGAGAAAAATGGGCAGGAAAAGATAATATACTGCTTTATTTATTATAAAACTTTAAATGTTATACAGTGTCAGACAATATCAATGTCTAGTTCTAGATCTCACTGTGTCTAAGAGACTGCTGTTTCTAGCCTGGTTCAACCTTCTGTCCTCTCCTAAGTTCAACTGCTCCTCCTTTTATATTTATGGTGGAGTATCTGCTACTTGTTTCAGGACCCTTATTAGTTACCATGAAAAAGTTTAGGTCTTTGTTTTTTAAATTCCCTTACTGTATAAGTGACATACAGACTTCAAGGAGACCCTGTTTTCCTCTAGTGTGCCCCAGTGTGTCTGTCTGCTTTCTTGTTCATTCTGGGAGAGGGCACTTGCTTGTTCCTTTTCCCTACAGCTGGCTGGAGCTTTCTCTCTCCCTCTCTCTCATTCCCTGTGTCTTCCTAGCTGGAGCTGCGCACACTGCTGCCTGTTTTCTGCCTGCCTGTTGTCTTTGGCCAGTTTTTGAGAAGCCATCTGCTCCTATCTGGTGGGAAAAGCATCTTACAGATTAGAGTTCAAACGGAAAGCAGGTGCTTACTTGGCCAGTGCAGTGATGTTTCTGATACAGCAGCATTAAACACTCCCTTTGCATGGTTGTGCCTGTTTAACTTCCTCATTCCTGGTGTCAAGGGAGCTAAGATTCTATATGGTATAAAAGGGTTTTTCTGTCTTGTTTACAAATCTTTGTCAGTGTGTAATTGCTTATTTTAATATAATAATTAAATAGAGAGGCAAGTTAGACACTTTAGAACATAAAGTGTAAGATGTGGAGGCTGAAGTTGGTCTTCCAGCTGGTTTCCTTCCCATCTTGATACAAGTTAGTAGATACATAAAACAAGTTACATCTAAATTTAAAGGTACATATTAACTTTTTAAAAATAACTTGCTAATTTTTAATTAACAAATTAATGAGATGACTGCATTATTTAAATGCACTCAATTCTATGAAATTTAGTTGATCTTTAAGTTATTACTTACCAAACTGTCACAAAAAACTTTGAAGATATGCATTGTCTTACATATTTCATATTTCATAGTACTATATTTGATACACTTGATTATGGGTTTCCATGAATTGTTAGCCAGTTGAATCCTAAATTGACAACAAAATGGTAATTTTTAGTTTAATCACTAGATGGCAATAGCTTACAATAATGCATGAAAAAACTAAAGTATTGCGGTTTTCAATGCTCCTTTGTAGAATATATTAACCATTAAAATTACTTTTAATCAACCTTTTGTCTTTCTTATTCTCCTTTGACAGTAAGAGATGGGCCTTAATCAGTGTTTCACTTTCTCTCATGTTGGCAATTAAAGTTTTCTCCATGTTATATGAAATGCTAAGCCAACAGTTTTAGGTATTTGTGAGACCATAACTGACAAAACATTTCCATAATTTGCTGCTCACTTATTTGAATGCCTACTAATTGAAATATATTTATGAAGTCAATTATTTTCAATGCCTTTAGGCCTCCCTCTAATGGTACATGCATCAGCATTCCCATTCACCTGGCTTCTAGAAAAAGACAAACCAGGGGAAGTGAGACGGTTCAATTTTCGCATAGGGCAGAACAAATGAAAACAACGGGAGACTGACATGAAATTTGAACTCTTTATGTAAATGCATCAATAGTTTGTGTGAGAAATAGGAAATTCTAATCCAATATTTGGGGCTAATAAATAAAATCAAGCAAATAATTTCCTTTTTTTTTCAATTTCCTCATCCTGAAAAATCTTTTTTTAAAAAAAAAAGACTTATTTTTTAAAAAATCTTATTTTTTAAAGTTTCTTATATTAAGCATATCTACTATTACATTTCTATAGGTAAGTTAAAAAGTAGAAAACATATTCTGTTTATTTTTGCCCGTTTTTAATGCTTGTATAGAAATCTTTGTAATTTTTTTTATTTTACAAATACAGAGATATAGAAATAATGAGTATGGCTTGGGGTCATCTTATGTTGTAAAGCATTTGAATGCACATCTCTTAACCTTCTGAACCAGATCCAAAAACATGAGATTCTAGTACCTCTGTAAGTATCTGTAAGTGTTACTGGCGCCCTTGAAAGAAGAGCGATTTTCACTTAAGATTTTCACATAAGGTCGCAGACACCAGCACTTTGGTGTTACCTTGTCTCTTTCGGAGATGTAACAAACAAACTTAAATCTTCATACTTTTCAAAAACAGAAAGTATTGGAGCATGGTGATGTTTCCCCTGACAAGAAACTACTCAGGGACACCGTGCCTGCAAAAACAAAAGATTCTTAAGTCACCAAGGAAAACTGATTTTCATTAACCTATATTTTCTGTTAATCATCATTTCTCCTGCTCTTGACTTTTTATTTTTTTTATTTTCAAAAAGAAAACATAAGAACACATTTGGAACTAAAACCTTCTTTCACGGTACTCTTAATTATATTTTTTTTATTCCCCTTCTCCCCCATCAGATCCGAGTCTCCCAAGGCAAAGAGCCTATTCACCTGCTGAGTTTGTTCAAAGACAAACCGCTCATTATTTACAAGAATGGAACATCAAAGAAAGGAGGTCAGGCACCTGCTCCCCCTACACGCCTCTTTCAAGTCCGGAGAAACCTGGCATCTATCACCAGAATTGTGGAGGTAATGTCATGCATTCCATAAAACATGTCCTAGTTGTGGACTTCCCAATGGACCTGAGCCATCAGCAAATATTAGACTTTAAAAACTTGGCAAATAAACTCCCTTCATTTCTATAATTAATCCACTGTTCAAAATTTTAAAAACACTAATAGCAGGAGAGTTGAGTAAAAAGTAAAACTCCAGATACCAGGCCTCTCCTATTTTTCAATTGCATTGAACCCAAACAAATAAATTTTTAAGAATACTATCACAAATTAGCTATCAAAAGCATGAGGCTTCTTAAGCTCCATCTTGAAAGGCCTGAGGTGGATGGATCACAGGTGATGGTCAGGTGATTGACCACAGTGGAGACATTTGAGAGGGAAGGCCCTCGTTTGCACAAGTGTAACAAATATGGGAGGCATGTCCCACCACACTGGACCAGAACCGTAACTGAACTGGCCCCATGAGCTGTTTCTGACAGCAGCTGGGAGAGAAATCAGACCCCATGCCATGGTGCCATAAGATAAGGAGACCTCCAGGTATAGACAAGGCCAGTCTGCCCAGGTTTTTAAATAGCTAAGTGCTTTGACCTTAGGACAATCCTGTCACCCCAGTCACCATTGAAATCTAAGTCTTCCACATCACCCTTACACTGCCCGGCATACTCTGCATATCAAGCCTGGAGCTGTCCCTCAAACTCCCCCTCCATACAAGTCAATCAGCAGACCCTTGAAACCCGGGTTGGTCATCTCATCCCTCCACCTGTGACCTCTTCTCTAAGCCTCCCTCTCCCTGCACCTGATTTCTCTACGACTGTCCTCTGAGGACAGATTCCCCTGCAGACCTTCTCAAGTGGAACTTGTGTTTTCCCAAGGCCCACTCACCACGGCCTCAGGGATGGGGCTGGACAAGTTCCCCCTCCCCCCGCCCCCGCTCACCTTTACCTCTTTGATTTTATCTTGCCTCTCTCCTTTGTATCAGACTTTCCCTCCTCCAGACCTCTTGTGCTTTCATAGACTGAACTGCCAGTCCTTCTCCTCTTCTTTGATGACTTCAGCCATTATCTCACTATTTCCATCTCTTTGGCTTCTCTCTTCCAGCAGTCTTTTGCTTGACCGCATTTCATCTCACACTCACATGGTCCTATACTAAATTTTGCCATTTGCAATAACTATAGCTCCTCAGAAATCTGTTCCAGTCATCTAATCTCTGACAACTCTCTCCTGTCCTTTGGCTCCTTTACTCTAGAATGCACATTCTGGCAATTCTCCAGGCCTATAGCTGAATCCATGAACCCGCTGCCTCCTTCACACCCCACCCTTCATGTCCTCCTTTCTCCCCAGATCCCCAGCATCCCCTTCTCTCTACTGATAACTTTAATTTAGAGTTCACAGAGAAGATAAATCAGGCATAAATCATCTTATCTACTCCCCTGCAACTTTATCAATTTGTCTGCATCTATGTATATATTCTCTTTCCCTCCTGTTTTATGAAATAAATATCAAATTTGTATTTATATTTTTAAGTTAATAAATATTTTATATTAGGAAGTTCCATATATGAAGTGTCTTATAAGTGATTATATACTATACATATTACATATATACTATTATCCATAAATTAGCAATGAATAATGTATTTGTATACAGTTATATATCAATAAATAGTTTATTAAATGTTTATTACATAGACTATCCCTCCTATCTAAGGCCCAATTCCTCCTCCGCCCACCTGGCCACCAACTTCTGTCTGGATCCTTCCCTTTCTTGCTTTCCTAAGAAATCTCCTGGATTTCTGTCTTTCCCGTGCATTTATTCCACTTCTAGTTCATCATGATTGCAAGCAGTAATCTCCTTTCATTCTGTATCATCAATTTATTTTTCTATGTGAAATCATTCACTTTGAACTACAAAGATGACTGTAACAAAAACCTCCTGTCATTTCTTTAAAAACTGTGTCTTGACCTTGACCATTACCTTCTCTAGCTACTGCATCATTTCTCTGTCCTTCTTAAGAGCACATATCATTGAAAGGTTTGTCTTGAGTGTTTTCACTCACTCATCATCTCTACTTTTTAGAGCCAGTTCTTTCTAAAACCACCTCAATCAGGTGTCCATCCCACTAGTCCACTGAATTGGTTTTTATCTAGTTTGCCGGTGACCTGCCGCATGCCACAATCAAAGGTCACTTTTCTGATCTCGTTTTTCTCAACTTCCCACTAGCATTTGCCAGTCAGCCTTTCCAGTTTTATTGAGCACTTCTTTTTTTCACTAGGTGAATGTATCCCCACACTTACCATGGTTTCTTCCTAACCTATCGGCCACTCCTCTCGGGCCAGTTTGCTGTGTTTTCCTCTTCTGTTTGACCTCTCAGTTCTTCAGTGCTCCAAGCCTCGGCCTTGGCCCCTTCACCATGGTCTCATTTAGTCACATAGTATAAATGCCAGCGTATGTATTGATCTTATCCAGAACCTTCTGTGTATGGATTCTTCTATGTTTAATTATGACTATTATTTTTTGACATTTAAAAACTATCAAAATGACATTTAAGCATTCATTATCTATGGGCATTCTCAGTTGATTTCAGATGGGAAAGTCAACCAAAATGCACCATTCCTACATTCTGATTTCTTCCCCAGTGGACATTCCTTTGTGAGACCTCATCAGCTGCTTGCAGTGCATCTCTTTATTTCCTTGCGGCCTCTCAAACCAGCTTTCACATTCCCAGCCTCTCTGAAATGCACCAGTCAAGATCATTTCACAAGTCTTCCTGTCTTCATCTGCTGGCAGTCTAAGTCTTTATAAGGTTCTGTTTTAGATCTCATTTCCTGATCTCACACCAGTCTGGGCATAGATCTCTTGTCACCTTCTATCCTTCATCCTGGCTCTTTCCTCTGGACCCATAATGAGATGTATATATTAGAAATTGGAAGCTCTGGAAGCCAGACTTGGTTCCTGTAATTCTCCATCATCACATCTGATAGATTCCTTTGAGCTTGGTCTGTGAGGCCTCATTCCTGCTGGGAGAGAATTTTTATCATTTTCCTGAATGTTCCCAATTCCTGGACATGCCTTTAAAACTTTCAACAGTCGTTCCTTCCTCCTCTAGTGTTCTCTCCTTGGACAGGCTCCTGAGAAACCTGGTGAAATTCAACTCTCCACATCGTGGATGCCTTCATCCTGGCAGTTCAGTGTAGATGGCCAAGCAGCATCATCTGGCACAGCAAATCACCCCTGCCTTCTTGAAGCATTTTCCTCACTTGGCCTCAAGATCACTACACTTTTGTTTTCCTCCTCCATCTCAGCTACTCCCCCTCAGTCTTGCTTATTGGTTCTTCTTCCTCTTTCTGGAATCACATATCACACTTGTTCGACAATTATGCAGAAAGTCATGCCAGTGACATAGTAGCACAGTCATATGGTCAGAAAGGTTCTCAGAGAGAAGGACACAGAGTCACAAATTCACAAGTGACACAGACCACAGTGCTCCTACTCTAGGGTTTAAAACACCGTAGTGGTGTCCCAGAGCTGCCCTGAATTAATTTCCTGGGATAGGGCAGAAGGCTATGTATGGTTTGCCACAGTCACAGCTTCTAGGACATGTTTATTGAGGGAGCAGCAATGCATTTGAATCACTGTTTTATTTTTCTTCATATTCCAGGTTGATGTTGATGCACATTCACTGAATTCTAACGATGTTTTTGTCCTGAAACTGCCACAAAATAGTGGCTACATCTGGATAGGAAAAGGTGCTAGCCAGGAGGAGGAGAAAGGAGCAGAGTATGTAGCAAGTGTCCTCAAGTGCAAAACCTTACGGATCCAAGAAGGCGAGGAGCCAGGTGTGTGCTGTGGAGCCAAGGGCACTAACTAGATTTTATATTGATATGATTGCCAATCATCTTTTTTTCACCAAAAAGCCACTTTCTAACGGTTTATAAGGATTAACAATCTCTCCATTAGTTGCAAAGGTGGGTGGGTGATGGTACCTGATTCCTTTAAGTAACTTCTCAACATTGAAACCAAGGTGAGATGATATTTGTTCATATAAAGCAACAGCAAGCATGTGTTCCTGAAAATGCACTGGATAACTGAGTGTGTTTTCCACAGAGGAGTTTTGGAGTTCCCTTGGAGGGAAAGAAGACTACCAGACCTCCCCACTACTGGAGACCCAGGCTGAAGACCATCCACCTCGGCTTTATGGCTGCTCTAACAAAACTGGAAGATTCATTGTAAGTGTCTTTAAAAACAGTGGGATAGGGCCGGGTGCAGTGGCTTGTGCCTGTAATCCCAGCACTTTGGGAGGCCGAGACAGGCAGATGCCCCGAGGTCAGGAGTTTGAGACCAGCCTGGCCAAAATGTAGAAACCCTGTTTCTAGTAAAAATACAAAAATTGGCTGGGTGTGGTGGTGCATGCTTGTAATTCAAGCTACTTGGGAGGCTTGAGGCAGGAGAATCACTTGAACCCAGGAGGCGGAGGTTGCAGTGAGCCAAGATCGTGCCACTCCACTCCACTCCAGCCTGGGCCACAAGAGGGAAACTCCGTCTCAAAAAAAAAAAAAAAAAGGCGGGGTGGTGGGGGCGGGCGCAGTGGCTCACGCCTGTAATCCCAACACCTTGGGAAGCCGAGATGGGTGGATCATGAGGTCAAGGAGTTTAAGACCAGCCTGGCCAATATGGTGAAATCCCATCTCTACTACAAATACAAAAATTAGCCAGGCATGGTGGTGTGTGCCTATAGTCCCAGCTACTTGGGAGGCTGAAACAGGAGAATCTCTTGAACCCGGGAGGCAGAGGTTGCAGTGAACCAAGATCATGCCACTGGCGTCACTGTGCTGCAGCCTGGACAACAGAGTGAGACTCCATCTCAAAAAAAAAAAAAAAAAAAGGAGTGGGATAGAACCTAACAACACCGGGAGGGGCAGTCCCATGTGGCTCTGACACTTTCAGACGTGCTACTGTTCTGAATCTCAGTTTCTGCCTGCCTGCAAACCATGGTAACAACCTTTGCTCTACACAGGGTTTTTTTTTTAACTTTTATTTTAAGTTCAGGGGTACATGTGCAGGTTCGTTACACAGGTAAACTTGTGTCGTGGGGACTTGTTGTACAGACTATTTCATCACCCAGTTATTAAGTCTAGTACCCATTAGTTATTTTTCCTGATTGTCTCACTCCTCCCACACTCCACCTTTTGATAGACCCCAGTGTGTGTTGTTCCCCTCTATGTGCCCATGTGTTCTCATCATTTAGCTCCCACTTATAAGTGAGAACCTGCAGTATTTGGCTTTCTGTTCCTTACACAGGGTGTTTTTAAGGGTTAATGATGTAATTAATGTGAAAGCATTAATGTTGTGATGTCCTATATAGATTAAGCTGCTCTTAAAAGTACCAGCTACTTTACACCTGTGTGAGCATGCAGTTGCTGTATGAATAGGTATGTGGTTAGATTTGTTAATTTAATAATCTGGCATTTTCTATGGGCAGCAATCATTATTTCTGATCGAACTATGTAAATTTTACATGTCAATTTCCCAGCGGAGTAAAAATTTTCACCATATTGACTGAATTAAAAATATTATGAAAATATTATGATCATTGAGCAAAAATCACAGAAAGCTATATATGCAGTTACAAATTAACTGACATCAACAGGAATGTTTTATTTCATAGTCAATTACAAGCTTTGACTTCCAGTCAGTCAGAAGTAAAATTAGAAGTATGTGTATGCATGTCTTAGTTCAAACTCCTATAACAAAAATACCATTGACTGTGTGGTTTAAACCACAAACATTTATTTTTCACAATTCTGAAGGCTGAGAAGTCCAAGATTAAGGCACTAGCAGATCTGATGTCTGGTGAGGGAACCACTTTCTAGCCTTCTTGTGTCCTCACATGGCCAAGAGAGCAAGCTCTAGCCTCGGTCTTTCCTTATAAGGACGCTAAGCAGGGGCATTGCACCCTAATGGCCTCATCTGAACCTAATTACCTCCTAAGGACCCCACCTCCTACTACCATGCCATTGGGGGTTAGAGGTTTAACATAGGAATTCTGGGGGGAAACAAACATCCAATATAAAAGAATACAAGAGTGATTTTACACTGGGCTCTGAAATATCATCCTGAACCACAGCCTATCACCTAAATTTCAAAAAAAAGTTATACTTTCTCTGTTTCACATGCTAAGTTTTTGCTAAATTTTTCATTTAAAGAATGAATTCCTCTTTTATATAAAATTTGATCTACAGATTTTGGTCAACATGTCCTAGTGAATAAATGCAAACTTTATTTTTCAACACAGGAAAGAAAATTTCCCATGTATTTTGCCAGATATTTTGATTACTAGAAATAAAATTACTTGAGATGAAGTGGTTCAAGTCCCCCTTGAAGCTTATAAATAATTTGACCTACAAGTTAAAGATTTAAACAGTGCATTGAGATAAATATTTGGTTGCTATATACCAAAATTTGCTCACCTACTTTACAGGAAATCCCTGAACTTGCTATATTGTATGGATTTGTCATCAGAAAAATCTGCTGTTTTATTGTTTTGACTGGTAACTTGATATTGCATCCAAGCAACTTATTTTTCAGCATATGCTTTTATAATTTCTTATTTTAATTATTTATTAACATTGCTATAAATTAGATATTTGTTTCCAAGAAAGATGTATTTTACAAAAATAAGTACCTAGGCTTTGTTCTCAGTGTGTTTAAAAAAAAAGAATTGTTAGTCTTTGGCTTTTTGTTATGCACGTATATTAGCCTTTAAGAGAAATATAAATTTTCTCTGCACCAACTCATTTTCTTGTTTGATGTTTGGAACCCCTTCCACTCCCTTTATAGTTTAAGGCAACGGATTGTTGCTAACAAGTATTTGATCTTATAATTACTATCAGAAAGTAGGTTTTACACATGTAGAGTCCTACAAGGCAGCTACAAGGCAGCAGAGCTTATTAGCTAAAAGTACAGCTTTTGGAACCAATCTGCCCATGTGCTGTCACTTACCTGGTGGTAGTACTTGCTGGCTGTGTGACTTTAGGCTGGTTACTGAGCCTAACTGGGCTGTAGTTGTCTCAACTCTAAAATGGTGGTAATCATAGTGCCTACTTCATAGGGTTGCTGTGAATATTAAATTAGCTGTTGCATATAAAAGATTAGAACAGTGCCTGACATCAAGTAAGTGCTATTTAAAGTTTTTCTTTTTAAAATCATTATGTGATTGGTATATGTCCTATAAAAATAATATAAATAAATCCTTTGCCCTCTAAATGGTCAAGGTTTTTTGTTTTATTTTGTATAACAATCTCAAAATCTCATCAGATTACAACAAACATGAATTGTCATGCTCAGATGTCTGCAGGCTGCCTGGAACTAGGTTCATCTATGCTGGGCGCATGTTTTGGGTTTATACATATTTTTCCAGTGACAAAGCCAAAGACACAAAAAGGCCCTTGCTGAGTCACCTTTGCTAATATGACATGGCCAAGGCCCCAGTGAGCTCCACAACACTGCAGAGTCACATGCCAGAGGGAGTGAATAAAGAACTGGGAACCATAATCCAAACTCCTGCCTTAAGGATCCAGGGGGGTTTTCACCCACAATTCTCTAAAAATACTGAACTTTAGATTAATACATGCCCATTGGTATTGGGTGAAGCTAACCCTCCCATTACCCTTTAATGCTATAACTATAATTTAACACAATTAAAAATAAAAAAAAAATTTGTACATGCAATATTATGTTATAATGTCATCTTATTGAAAATTTTTGATTTATTAAAATGGCCAGGCCTATTGACTTTCTCTTTTTTTTTTTTTTTTTTTTTTTGAGACAGAGTCTCCCTCTGTTGTTCAGGCTGGAGTGCAATGGCACAGTCTTGACTCACTGCAACCTCCGCCTCCCAGGTTCAAGCAAGTCTCCTACCTCAGCCTCCTGAGTGGCTGGAACTACAGGCGCCTGCCACCACACCCGGCTAATTTTTGTATTTTTAGTAGAGACGGGGTTTCACCTGTTGGCTAGGCTGGTCTTGAACTCCTGACCTCATGATCCGCCTGCCTTGGCCTCCCAAAGTGCTGGGATTATAGGCATGAGCCATGATGCTCGGCCCTATTGATTTTTTAAAAGTAATCTTGACCTACAAAATGAAAGATAATTTAATACTCGGACCATAAACTCAATGTTTTTAGGAACTAGATAGGCAACATAAATCTGTGAAACAATTAGTCATAAGGGACTGGAAGTATAGCGGATTGTGAGCAAATTGACTATATATGTGGGCAGTCAAATGTGCCAACCTTAGGGATGAGATTTAGAAAATATGATTCAATATATAGTTTATTGAAATGCCAGGCTTGAGGATAGCTACCCGGGAAACACTAACTCCAAATGAATGGGGCCAGTGTTTTAAAGTGGAGGAGTTAAAGTTTCACTGACAATAGGCAGAAACAGAGAAATTATAGCAGGCTTATGTAATTTTTTATATAAGACCAGTGCATACTGACAGTGATTTGATTGGTTACAGATTGCTATTAATACTTTCCAAGGAAGAATACGTTCTTACTTTGTGAGGAGTGGTGATCTGAGGGGGGTCTTAGCTCTGCACCCTTTGGTCTTCCGAATTATTTGCAGAAAAAAAGGCAAAAGCTTGAGTGCATGCCTCAAGACTCAGGCCACATAGCCACATTCCTCTCAAAGCTCAGAATAATTTAAGGTTCCACCAGCTTTATATTTGAATTATTTAATTTCACAAATGCAATGTTTATATTAAATACTGTGCTGGCCAAATAAAATACCACCAGTTTGTGATGCCAAATTAATGATCAATTATTTAAAATTTTATTACCCGAAAAAGAAGAAAAAAATTACTACCAAATTTTATTTTCATTATACTCAAAAAAAAAAATACAGGGCATTTGTATCCTATGTATTAGAAAAATCACTGCTTTACTGTTTGCTCATATAGCTTTTTATACCTTTCAGATTGAAGAGGTTCCAGGAGAGTTCACCCAGGATGATTTAGCAGAAGATGATGTTATGTTACTAGATGCTTGGGAACAGGTACAACTACATTTTGTTCATAACAAGAGAATGCATTCTTGGTTGAAAGATGACAGAACTTGCTTTGAGAAATGGTAAATCTAGATATAAATGAGCCTAGAGATTTAGGCTGTATTAAAAATACACACACATTTGGTAAAAAATGAAACTAATACATATGGCAAGTTGATTTCTTCCTATGAAAATAATTCCAGAGCTACCATCTTTGGCTTTACAGTTATAGGCAAAAAAACTGTTATTTTTCATTTATTTGTAAAAATTACTCATTCCTAATTTGTTTATAATTCATTTAATAAGTGTATTAGTGTGTACAGTGTCATGGGGGTACAATGCCATTGAGGAAACCAACATATTCAAAATTTCTCTTGAAATTTGACAAGAAGTCATGGGTGCCCCTCCCCTGGGGAAGAAACAGACAGAATAGTTTTGAATCTACACAGTAAAATATGTTACTGTTTTATTTATCTTAATTTTCAAGGAAATTAATGGTGATTTGACATGCCACATCTCATAGATTTTTAACCTCTATGTAAATTAACAGTGAAAGAGAAAAGTAAATATATTATGAACTAAATTATATAGAACAAGTGTGAAATGCTTATCTGAATTAGGCCTAGTCTTAGAGGCAAGCACAGAGATTGTTCCTTTTAAGTTTGTTCCCAACTGATAAAACATTCAGTTATATCACACCCTCGCTTCTGATCTACAATGACCATGTTTGACTTGAGGGCCCAGCCTCAGATTCTTGCCAAGTGAATGGAGTACTTATTTCTAGATGAGATTTAAATCTCCAAGTCAATAAAGCACTCTTGTGTATTTAAGAATTAAAGAAGAATTACACTTCCTTATTCAGATATATATTTAATTTTTCTCATTTGTAGTCAACTCTTGTTTCTGTAACCATGGATACTTTTTAGAATATTTACCAAGCCACATTTCATTTTTTAAAGTCATACTTTTTATTTACATTACCATGCTGTCATGGTTTGTTCTGTGCCCTGCACACAAATATTTCAGCACTTTCAGTATGAATTAGAATACAGTCTAAACATAACTGACCAAAATTGCTCTGCCACAAGTGATTTTAAAGAGATTTCAATATAAGGTAATTCAGGAAATTTTTTCAGCATTAAAGTACCCCCACCAACACATTTGATAAGGAGAAGGATATATACAGATTGTATAATTATATAATTATATCAATTTTTTAAAAAAATTGCTATTTAAATACTAAACATTATAGCATTTTTACCAACATCTTATAGGGAGGGCACGCTACTAGAAGAGAAAAACACTAACCTTAAGTCAGAGGTTGCTGGAGGGAGTCTGGGATCACCCACAGACAAGCTCTGTGTCTACATGTAGTCCCTTCCAGCTAAGATCCACATCTAGGAAATGGGGATAATGACTGTGTAAGGGCCCAGGGAAAATTTCCCCTTCACTCTCCAAATGTTCATATAAAAATCAGTTGATAAAAGGCAGATTAATAGGAGAACAGGCATACAAATATATTAATGTGCACAGGAGTCATACAGAATGCAAGAACTGAAGAAATGGCTGGATGGTTGATGTTTTTGTACCATTTGGAAGTTACAGAAAGAATGGGGGATTGGAGGATGGCAAAACTGGTTATGGGAGTAGAGGCCTGGCTAGGAAAGGTGGTCTTGTTATGAATAAAACCTCACATAAAGTATAGATGGTAAATGTTTCTTTCAGACCTTTAAGGGTGTGAGACTCTCAGTTAATCTTCCCTAGATCCCGAAAAGGGAGGGCCTCAGAGAAAGCCCGGCTGCACCAATGCAGATTCTCTACAGATGCAGCTCTTCCCCCACAAAAGGCAGCTTTGCAGGACTATTTCTCTTTGCAAGCCCTCTGAACAGCCATCTCAAAATATGTCAAAGAAGTGTATTCAGAGGTGAAATATTTTGGTTTCCTTCGACTGACTGCTGTCACGCCCTAGGGGGTGGATGAAAAAAAAATCCACCCAATCTGTTGTTTTTGTGAAAGATCACTTTACAAACTAGAAAATACCATGTAAACATAAAATATCCAAGTGTGAAATCTGAAGTGAAACTGGCTAAATGTAAGTTTAGGTGTCTCCTGATGAGTGTGAACACTGGGAAAGTGATGGTACCTTTCTGGGCCACTGCCTCCACGTCCCTAACTTCTGCGAATGTTGTGAGGATTCAATGAGCAGTGTGTGCGTGAAGCACTTTACACAGGGCCTAGCCTGAGTCAACATCCCAGAAACCATACATATTGTTATTGTTTCATTTTTCAGATATTTATTTGGATTGGCAAAGATGCTAATGAAGTTGAGAAAAAAGAATCTCTGAAGTCTGGTAAGCTCAATTGATGGACAATTATAGCAGTAACCGGGCACCATTATGACCGAGTGTCTGACTGCTCTTTGCCACCATGTCTTACAAAACTACATTTCAAAATCAAGAAGTAGCTTAGCATTCCTCCTCAAAACTAAAGAGTAATGGGATTTTTTGAACTGGAGAATTTCCAGATGGGCACAAGAAAAAAATATGTTTTGTTATCTAATTTAGAATAGAATTATATCAATTTAACCTGAAAAACTTAAATTCATTTCAACCCTTGTTTTATTATGATAAGAGTAAAACCTCCATGACTGTGATACGCCAGATTTTTTAAACTTCCTTTTGACTAAAGCTGTTCTTTCTGGCACAATTTTCCTTTTACTGAAAAGTGTAACAATAATTATGCCACCAGAACAATTCTATAAAACTTGGAATTTTTTCGGGCATTGATGAGACTCGCATGTTGCTTTTCATGGCAGATGAGAGAAACCAAAAAGAAATTGTATTTGTCTACCTGGTCAATGGCAATTTAATTTATTACTTTCATTTGAAGAACTGTATTCGAAGAATTTTCATTTTCAATGTGGCCAATATTTATTTGCTCTTCTGAAATTTAATTTATTACTTTTATTCGAAGAATTTTCAATCTGCAGTTACTTTAGTTTAACCCAAACTAACCGAATTTATGTGTCTTTACAACTGTTTTTAGCCAAAATGTACCTTGAGACAGACCCTTCTGGAAGAGACAAGAGGACACCAATTGTCATCATAAAACAAGGCCATGAGCCACCCACATTCACAGGCTGGTTCCTGGGCTGGGATTCCAGCAAGTGGTAAACTGGTGTTTGTAAAAAGCAAACAAACATTACAAGGCAGTTATCTCATTGCTCTTTTGGGAGAGGAACAGGAAAAGCTTTTTGTTTATTTGTCTTTAGAAAATTAAGGCCAGGTACAGTGACTCACACCTGTAATCCCAGCACTTTCGGAGGCTGAGGCAGTCGGATCATTTGGGGTCAGGATTTCGAGACCAGCCTGGCCACCATGGCAAAACCCCGTGTCTACTAAAAATACAAAAAAAAAAAAAAATTAGCTGGGCATGGTGGCGCATACCTGTAATTCCAGCTACTTAGAAGACTGAGACCGGAAAATTGTTTGAACCCAGGAGGCTGAGGTTGTGGTGAGCCGGGATCGTGCCACCACACTGCAGCCTGGGCAACAGAGACTCTGTCTCAAAAAATAAATGAATAAATAAAAGTAACCTCAATCAAATGCCTATTTTTTAATGCTTAATTTTGGTTTGAAATTCTTCTTAAACTGGAGCTTTCTTACGTTAATACATTCAAATAACCTGAAGGAAACTTTCATTATAAGCCAATATTAGCTCTTCTGGAAACTGATTTATATCTTTTTTATGACCTTTCAAAAGTAAAATACTATGCATAATCTAGAGAGATTGTCAGATAGGAAATTTTATAATGCATTGGCCATTAGTCAAACTTGTTTTTTAACATGCCAGAGAAAAAGTTGTAATGCCTTGGAAGTTTTTCTCTTTTCTATAGATCATGTTCAAATGATTTGTATACTTGCAATAAGGTTTATGTTAAAGTGGCTTTAACAATTTGTTGCTATTTTCCTTCTTTAGTCAATGTGACTTTGATGCCATTAACTCCTACGTGTTATTTTCTAAGAGAAATTTTATCCTTTTTAAAAACCTTATTAAAAGTCTTTGAAAGCACAGCTCTTTCATGACAAAATGAATTGCATTGTTATCCACTTAGATAGATAGATATTTGACAGTACATGTTTAATATCACAAAAGATACATACAGAAAAACTTCACTAATGCTGTCTTTAATTATTAAAATACATCTCTTTGAAAGTTTTGTGTTATGACATTTTATTCAAATTTGATGAGTTAATTACACTATTAATTTTAAGGTCAAATACATCTATGCATAAGTAGATTGAGTTTAATATTTCTTAATTCATCCTCATTAAGTGGTCAAAATTAAACAGCTGTTCATGGTCAGATCATTATGAAAATTTTGAAATACGAGATTGCATGTGAAACACAGGTCCCCAGAAAACAGGAGTTGGGACAGAATCTGGAGCCCCAGTAAAGTAGGAACTGAATTTGGTCATTGGATAGAGGACTGGGTAGTTGAGGAGGGGAAGCTGCATTTCCATGGGAAGAAGAAACGAAGCAGGGAAGTGATCTGAGGAGTTTTTACCTTTTCTCTGGGGAAATGAAGGGCATATGTGTTTCAAATTGAGTCCTGGTATGGAGAAGTGGGCCCAGTTTTATTATGGCCTAATAGTGAATGCTCCCGTGAAATCCTGGAGCTTGCATAGGAGGTAAGGAATCAGAGAGAAGCTGTACTTCAAGGCACTATTCATTCAAAATGTCTATTCAGTATCAGGCACTATTTCAGGCACTTTGGACTCAACATGAATGAAACAGACAAAATCTAAACTTTTATGGAGTTTATATTCTAGGGAAGAGAAAAAAAACAAAAAGCAAAAACAAATCAACACATAGAGATATTATAAAATACATTAGAAGATATGCCCTGTGGAGAAGAAAATTTAGGAAAGGAGCTAGGCAATACTAATAGTATGGTCAAGGGAAGCGTGGTTAAGTAGGCGATATCTAAACAGAAAATCGAGGCCAGGCACGGTGGCTCACGCCTCTAATCCCAGCACTTTGGGAGCCTGAGGCAGGTGGATCACTTGAGGTCAGGAGTTCGAGACCAGCCATGGACAACATGGTGAACCCCGTCTCTACTAAAAATATAAAAATTAGCCAGGCGTGGTGGCATGCTCCTGTAATCCCAGCTACTCAGGAACCTGAAGCAGGAGAATCGCTTGAACCTGGGAGGCAGAGCTTGCAGTGTGCTGAGATCACGCCATTGTACTCTAGCTTGGGCAATAAGAGTGAAACTCTGTGTGAAAATAAATTAAAAAAAAAAAAAAAAAAAAAAAGAATCGATAGCAAGTGGGGAGTGAACCTCAGGGTTACAACCAGGCCGAAGGAGTACCAACAGCAAAGGCCTTAAAAGGAAAGCATGCCTAGTAGAATGGGCTGAAGTCTAAAGAAACAGGGAGATTCTACAGGGTTATCTTCTACTGTCACCACTGGACCAGAAAAAAAATCAATGCAGCCTGAGCTGCGAGAATACTGCTTTTCCAAATCCCAAACCCAGGGAATCAGAGGCAGTGATGGTAACAAGACAGCAGCATCAGGCTGGGCGGTGGCTCATGCCTGTAATCCCAGCAGTTTGGGAGGCTGAGGTGGGTGGATCACGAGGACAGGAGATTGAGACCACCCTGGCTAACACGGTGAAACCCTGTCTCTACTAAAAATACAAAAAATTAGCCGGGCATGGTGGCGGGTGCCTGTAGTCCCAGCTACTCAGGAGGCTGAGGCAAGAGCATGGCATGAACCCAGGAGGCAGAGCTTGCAGTGAGCTGAGATCACGCCACTGCACTCCAGCCTGGGCAACAGAGCAAAACTCTGTCTCACAAAAATAAAAAATAAAAAGACAGCAGCATCAATAGCACAAGCACTGTGGGAAGGAAGTACCTATGCCCATTGCCCAGCCTGACCAGTAGAGGTGAACACAAATTGTCAGCAACTATAGCTGCTATTGCAAGAATACTTACGAGCCCTATGGAGTTGGCACTTTAATTTCACAACTAAAGCTGATGTGGCTTGAAGAAACATCTGCAACACAAGTAAAATCCAGATAAAACAAAAACAAAACCTACTTCTAAAAAGGTGAACATTTGCGGGATTAAAGAAAATTATTCTAGAGAGTGTTCTATTGTTCAATGATACTGTGTAGTCTTAAAACTCAAATTACATGTAATTCCTTATAGAAATTAGTCCTTTGGAATTGAAATGCAGTTTCATATAGCCTAATTAATAAATGGAAAAGTTTTATAATTACTTTCTTATTTTTCTTTGGTGAAGCTAATATTAATTTTTAATACGAAATACTAGATTTCTTTCTTCTCTGCTTTTACTCATGGATTTTGGGGATCAGAAACCAAAATAAATGTATTTATCCTCAGCTACCAGTGCTTTACAGACCCTTTCTTGCCCCAAACAATATAGCACACTCCTAGTTGTGTGAAATTTATGACTAATAAACACTATATATATATGGATATATATATATATAAATATATCCAGAAAAATCAAGTACTAATCAGAAATAATTAATCTGGTAAGAAATAATAAACTGGGCACAGTGGTATGTGCCTGTAGTCCCAGTTACTTGGGAGACTGAGGCGAGAGAAAGTTTAAGGCTGTAGTGAGCTATGATAGCAACTGTGAATAGCCACAGTACTGTAGCCTGGGCAACACAGTGAGATTCCATGTCTACAAAAACAAAAATAAAAATAATTTTTAAAAGAGTAGCACATCTCAAGAATTAAAGAATCAAATTATGGCATTACTTTGAGCAAAAAACCAGGAAACATAGTTCCCAGGTAAAATCAACAATTGTTTTATGGCCTTAGCTATCATTTGTTTGCTTTGTTTTGCAAGACAATCAGTAAACTGACTTCAAAACAATTTCTGGATTGTATAGATTATTCAGAGGGCTGTAATTCTAATCAAAATGAAGAAAAGAATAATAATATTCACTATATATACAGGATGGCTGTGTTGTAATTTTTAAATGCATTTTCAAAAATTGTTTGCCTTGCTCTGTCATCTTATTTTCTCTTCACTATGTTGACTCCCCTTTTAATTTTAAAGACTTATGTTAGATTTTTTAAAGTATGATATGTATTATGCATATTCTCTAAAAAATTTTTTTTTATTAAATACCAACTGAAAAAAAAAAATAAATAAATAAATAAATACCAACTGAGCTTATTGTGCTACCTAAAATATTCATGATGCAATGCTTTGGTCTTAAAGGAAAAACAAAAGTTGGATCCACATCTTACTATATGTGCCTGGATAAATTTCATGTAGTTCACAAATTTTAATGTGAAAATGAAACATGAAAATAGTGGAAGAATACACGGAATTACATTGGAAGAGGGAAATCATCTCATAGTAGCTTACAGAATAAGAAGAAAATCAGCAAGAATCGAAAAGACTTGAACAATACTTTCAACCAACTTAACTGATTTGATATTACTGAACACCACCAATAATACCAGCATGTATATTTGTTTTTTAAGGGAACTTGAAATATTTACCAAGATAGAAAATATTCTAGGCCATAAAACAAATGCCAACAAATTAAAAAGATGAAATCATACAAACTGTGCCTCTAATTACAATGGAACTAATTGAGAAATCAAAAACAGATATCTGGCAAGTCCCCAAATTTGGGTAAAAGAAGAAATCACAAGAGAAATTAGAAAATTTTTAAAAGGAAATTTATAGCATTAAATGCTTACATTAAATAAATAAAAAGCCCTCAAATCAATAATCTAAGTTCTTATCTTATGAAATTGAAAGATGACAAATTATACCCAAAATAAGCAGAGAAAAGGGAATGATAAAGAATAGATTTTTTAAAAACTAGAAAATAAAGTCAAAATTTCATTCTTCTGAATCATAAAATGATAAAATTCTAGCCAGACTAATAAGATAAAAGGGGGGAAACATAAATTACTAACATAAAGATTAAGAAGGATACCACCACTGATCCTATGGACGTTAAAATATGTAAGAGAAATAATTTATGCCAATAAACTTGACATTGATAAAATGGATTCATTGGGAGGCAGAAACTACTAAAGCTAACTCAAGAAGCCATGGACAGATAATCTAAGTAGGAATATGCACGTGCATGTGCATGCACACACACATACACACACACACACTAAAGAAATTAAATTAATCCTAGCAGTTTGTGAGGGCAAGCCAGGTGGATCACTTGAGCCCAGGAATTTGAAATCCGCCTAGCAACATGCAAAACCTCATCTCAACAAAAAATACAAAAATTAGCTGGGCATGGTGGTGAGTGCCTGTGGTTCCAGCTACATGGGAGGCTGAGGTGGGAGGATCACTTGAGCCCAGGAGGTGGAGGTTGTAGTGAGCCAAGATTGCACTACTGCACTCCAGCCTGGGCAAAAGAAAGAAAGGAAATAAAAAAGAAATTATAGTCAAACTTTTTTTTTTTTTTTGAGACTCCAGGATTTTCCTCTGTTGCCCAGACTGGAGTACAGTGTCACAATCACATGCACTGCAGCCTGGACCCCATGGACTCAAGTAATCCTCCCACCTCAGCTTCCCAAGTAGCTGGGACTCACAGGGACATGCCACCACACCTGGCTAATTTGTTTTTAGGTTTTGCAGAGATGGGGCCTTGCTATGTTGCCCATCCTGTTCCGGAACTCCTGGGCTCAAGTGATCCTCCCTCTTCAGCCTCCCCAAGTGCTGAGATTAAAAGTGTGAACCACAGTGCCCAGTCTAAACATCTCACAGAGAAAAAGCCCTGCCTGTTTGTGCTTCACTGGTGATTTCTGTTAAACTTTTAAGAAAGTTTACCACAGATTGGGAGGAAAGTAATAAGAAAGTAATAAAACCAGTATTCCTCATAACATGGATGTAAAAATATTAAAAGTTTATCAAATTGAATCCAGCAATATATAACTTGGTTTTATCCCAGGAATTCATTTTAACATTTAAAAATTAATCAATAACTTTCCATATTAACAGACTAAAAACCATTTGAACACCTGAATAGATACAGAAAAGCAGTTGATAAAATTCTGCAACCATTCATAGTAAAAATTCTCAGCAAAGTAGGAATAGGATGGAAGGTCTTCCATCTTAAAAAGAGTATCCACAAAAAATGTACAGCTGACAGCACACTTCAGAATGGAAAATTAAATATTTTGCACTAAGATCTGGAACAAGAGATGGATGTTTGTTCTCACCTATTCTGTACTTTGCAGGAGGTCCTAATGTATCTAACAAGGCAGTTTCTCAACCTTGGCACTATAGACACATAAATAATTCTTTATTTTGGGGGGGCTGCCTGTTTATTATAGAATGTTTAGTAACATTGCTGGCCTCTGCTTGCCAGATACCAGTGGCATCCTCCTCTCCCAAGACCTTCCCTCTTAGTTTGTGTCCACTTTCTACATCTTCAAAGCCAGCAAAATAGCATCTTCAAAATCTGTGTCTTCCTGTCTGGCCTCTGTTTCTGCTGGTTACATCCCCTTCTCTGTCTCTGATTCTCCTGCCTCCCTCCTTCACTTATAAGAACCTTTTGCTTACGTTGTCCAATGGTCCAATGGATTATTGAGCCATCAGATAATGCAGGATCATCTCCTCCATCTCAAGATCCTTAATTTAATCACATCTGCAAAGTCCTTTTTTTGGCATGTAAACTAACATTCACAGGTCCTAGACATCTTTGTCACAGTATGTAGACATATTTGGTGGGATGCTATTCTGCCTGAGTAAAAAGGTGTACAGTGAAGCTAGCATTCTAGTCAGTTGGTATATTGGGTAAAAGCCGATATCTTGAAAAGCTGGTCAATATTCCCACTCTCTTCCATTAACTCTACCATCAGGCTAGACCTCTATCTATCTATCTATCTATCTATTTATCGAGACAGGATCTCACTCGGTTACCCAGGCCAAAGTGCAATGGTGTGCTCATGGCTCACTGCAGCCTCGACCTCCCCAGGCTCAGGTGATTCTCCCACCTCAGGCTCCTAAGTAGCTGGGACCACAGGTGTGCACAACCACTACTGGTTAATTTTTTTTTTTTTTTTTTTTTTTTTTTTTTGTAGAGACAGGGTTTCATCATGTTGCCCAGGCTGGTCTTAAATTACTGGCCTCAAGTGATCCTCCTGCCTTGGCCTCCCAAAGTGCTGAGATTACAGGCATGAACCATTGCGCTGGCCTCCTCATTTCTAAAATAGAAAATAATTGGGCCAGGCATAGTGGCTCATGCCTATAGTCCTAGCATTTTGGGAGGCCGAGGCAGGAGGATCACTTGAGCTCAGGAGTTTGAGACTAGCCTGGGCAACATGGTGAAGTCCCAACTCTACAAAAAATACAAAATTTAGCCAGGTGTGGTGGTGCATACCTGTGGTCCCAGCTACTTGGGAGGCTGAGGGGAGAGGATCCCTTCAGTCTGGAGGTGAAGGTTGCAGTGAGCCATGATCATGCTGCTGTACTCCAGCCTGGGCAATAGTCAGAGCCTGTCTCAAAAAAACAAATAAATAAATAAAACAAAAAATAGCAACTTTGGGAAAAATATAGTCAATATTTCATCTCTTTCATAATCCTTGAAAAATTTCTGTTCTTGCTTCAATCTGACAATCTTTCATACTTGGGCAGAAATAAAAACCTCATATACTGGGTTCATATAAGGCTGTTGCTATCTACACAATTACAGTAACACTACCTGAAATACAAAAGTATATGTGGAACAATTATGGAAACAAGAGAGTACATAGGATATTTCAGTTGAGTTAAACCAAAAACAAAATATTTTAAACTAAGGATCTAATTTCATAAGATTACTTTGAGCTTTGGATTTTGAGAGTGATATTTTTCTATTCTCAGTTACAGGATATCTGTAGATGTTATGTATTTTACAATTCAGGAAGGACATCGCTGGAAAGATAACATTCTCAGCAGGTCATCAGTCAGGGTTAGCCAACAGGCTTCTAATGGTACATACTATTTCACTCAGGTTTGATAAAGAGAAATCATTATTTTGAGATTTCTACTTCTGAATACAAATGTGCTTCAAAAAAGGTCATGTTTTATAAGGTCAAGTATTATTTTACGTGAACTTTTATGGAGGGCACCAGAGCGAACATTTATTTTACAGTCCTTGAATCAGCTGCTTATTTCTGTCTGCATTCTATTCTTTCCTTTGTAATGTCTCAGGCCCCATGAAGTCATCAGTAACTCAGAACAAAAAGCTTATATAATGCCTAACTGGCCTCTCTAAAATCCATACATCGATGATTTCTATGATGACACTGCTAAAGAGAATAGGTCACCATCAAACATAGCTATAAATATTTATCAAGGAATTTCATAAATTATATGAGAGCAAATCACCTCATACTTCAACACCAAAACTGCCACAAGCCCAGAAGAATGTGTAGGCAGAAATGGTCACCAAATAGTGATTCCCCAAATTTTAATGAAAAAAAGTTAATAAGAAAAAAACCTGAAAATTATGTCCTATTTCCTAATAAGGACTGCAGGTATTCTATAGCTTGCAAAAATATGTTACGCTCCTAAAATTTTGAGCTTTATGTGTTTTTAAAAAATGTATTTTATACTCATTGGATTTTAAGGTAACAAGTGAGACCAAAAATAAAGGGCATAATTTCATTCAATTATCCAGGCATGGCTTTTCTGCCCGCAGGAAAGTAAACTTTCAAGTAAATCTTGGTGGAACCAGATTCTTTCCTGGGTATTCCCAAGATGACACCTAATAGCCAAATATAACTGACAGATAACTGATACTGTTGGAGTTCCATTGCTTTGTCTGAAAGCAGTGTGGTTGATTCCAATAGCGATGCAATACTATAGAACACTGCATGGTGTCTTGATAGGTCCTTTAATTAAAAGACCAGATACAGGGCCAGATATACTAGGTGAACCACTTCATTGCTTTTTGATCTTAGTTTCTCTAATGGCTAAGCATGTATTTTCCTGACTACTCACCTCACAGTCTTTCACGGAGGAGTATGAATGCTGGGAAAGAAACCAGAACAGCTGCTGGAAGTCAGGAGGAAGTAGTTGAGCTGCTACCCCCAGCTAAGCCAGCTGAAAAGAGAAGGAAGACATGAACAAGAGCATGGCACAGTGTCAGAATATACATAATATGAAGACAGAGAAACTTTCTGAACAAAGCCAAATTAAACCAACATGTCAAAAAGTGGATATGATGAGGAAAGGAGTTATAAGCATAAATGTTCAATTACTCATGGAAACATTCTGGAAAACAAAAGGGGGTGAGGAGGTAGTGGGAAAAAACTCAATGATTGCCCAAAATAAATAATAAATAAAACAAGAATGCTGATGAGGGTAGGGTGATGATGGAAAAAATTGAATGCCAAAAACTATTGCTAGTTTGTAGTACTTTGTGCTTGATGAGGTTTATTATATATGCAGAGGTGAGAAGTGAAAAATAGGATGAAAAACACCTGTGTAGAAGTTAAGGGAAACTCCTTCAAAACATAAAGACAAATTTATCTCTTATAATAATATTATAAGCTGTTTTACATATTTACTATTCCCACCTTTTGCATTTACTATAGACTATTTATAGTAAAGAAGACTTCTGCCATCAACACATCAATAAGAAATGTAGATTTTATCGAACATTCCAGTAAGTAAAAGGTAAAAGTTTACAGAGATACTTTCCCTTAAAAAAAAAAAAAGTGTGACTTGAATGACAAAAAAATTAAAAAGCTGAATGTATTGCAAATAAAAATTATTTTAATTGATTGGCGAATTGGTGCTGATAAACAGTCTGAATATTTAAAAGTATGAAATGTAGATTAAAAATGTATAATTTTTATGTAACCTAGGAGCTAAAACTATTGTTTCTAAATATGCATGCCATTCTTCCCAACAGATGTGAAAAATCTGCTAAATGATCTCCATTATCCATTCTTCTCTTTTCTCTTTTAGTAACAGAAACCCTGCCTGCATATCCTAATAGGTCACATTCCCTGGCAGTTAAAATGTGGTCATCTGACTAAATTCAGGCCAATGACACACAAGCAGAAGTTCTATGAGTTATGAGGGCAGATTTCTTGTCACCTTCTTAAAAACGAAGCTCTTTGTCCTCCACTTCTCTATTCCTTTCCCACTGGCTGAGAAATGATGAGAGCTGGAACAGCCACTTTGAGGCCAGTGATGGAAACCACACATAGCAGATGGCAGAGCTTCCCTGTTATGACTTGATGTGCTCATTTTAAGACTAATAGGCAAGGGCACACTTATTCCATTTTATTGAATAAAGTGTTGCATGGCAAAGAAAAATAAATTTGTAAAGACTGATAAAAAGAATATTCTAGCTTGTTTCAGCCAGTGCATTTCAGAATCTCATTGTTAAGCAGTTTAGTCTGTACCCTAATTAATATAAAAACTAGTATCAGAAGTGGGATGTTCCTTAAAAATGTCCTAGTCTGCCTTACTTGTAGACTTGCTGAGAATGAATAAGTAGATTTTGTGAGCTGGGAGGCCAGTCATCCCTTCTATGATAAAACATTAAGTAAAAATTTTAACAGTAGTTATAAAGCCTCTATTTCCTGGAAGACAGGTTTGGAAAATTCAGGATATTAATGTATATTGGTTGTTCCTTGCTGTCTTAGCAATGTTCTATAAGACAGAGAGTAAGACAGGCAAAAATTAATCAATTTAATGCATAGATGAAAGGGGATATAATCCTGCTTCATTATCAGCAGATGGCAAGCAATCTAAATTGACTGAAGAATTAGTAACTGGGAGAACTCAACTGTTTCTATGAAGAAAATAACAGTAGTTATGTTATTACTCAGGACCTTGTTCAAGAGCTTCCCTTAAGTGTTTGCAATCAAAAATAGAGACCAATGCAGACACAAAATCAGAATAAGGATGTTGTTTCCCCATCAGTGTAGCTACTATTAATTCGACGGAGAGAGTGACAATAGCATTGTTATATTCAGATAAAGCCTTTGTGTTTTCTTTCATATACAACTGCCTGGAACCAAATAGATCAGGAGTCAACTGTGGTTTTGAGCATATCATATTCCAAAAAACTTGCAAACCTAGTTTACAATGACATGTGAATGTGTAATCATATAGCATCGCCTAAGACTTTAACCTGAATCAGCAGAGAGTTAAGAAACTTATGCTGTCTTCAGCTCAAAACCTAGAATTGCTTGGCCATTATCACATCTAAAGTGGAAAAGAAGCTATGCCTTAGCTTTCACTGTAGATGTGCCCCAAAGGATTGTGGACAGGGAGCAATTTCCCTAAGGGCAAAGCCAGGAGATCAAAAAGACAATGGACAGGGGAGTATCCCAGGGAGCAGAGCCAAGTTCAAGTAAGTTAATGACTTCAAGCTACATACTGGCAAGTAGCCACTAGAGAATCCTAGCAATTTTTGTCCTGCAAGATTTCAGTAAAGCTACAGACAAGTGGGTTTTTATGTTTCCCATTCTTCCCTTTTCCAAGTAATAGTTTTTATCGCAGTTACCCTGATTCTATTCCATTCCATTATTATATTCTTTCATTCTATTTTATTTCCAATATACCATTGTATATCAGTATATACTAATACACTGAGTGGCAGTTACATTATCTACTAGTCTATATAGGTCATTGAAAAAGAAGAAGCTACATTAGGACTCATGGAAAGAACTTTGCCTCATGTAGAGATTCTAGATTCTTAGCCAAAAGCTCAGAATTGTTGGGTCCTAAAGGATGAACAATGTAGAGTCCAACAGTTCATCCCACATGAATTTTTTTCATCCTTCATGTGGGATGAAAAAACTAAAGAGACAACTGACATACCACATAAATGGACTATGGTAGAAACTGCTGTCCCTTACTATTGAATATCTCCATTTTCTTTTAATCATAGAATTCACTGTTTTCTAGCAGATAATGTGGCTGTCCAAGCAGACTTGATATTTCTCAGCCTTACTTCAACTTGATTATGACCATGTGACCCAATTCTGACATTTGCCTAAAGGAACATTTACCTAAAAAGGCATTTTCTTGCTATGGCATTGTAACCTGTACTAATAAATATAGCACTAGTCCTGCACGCAACAAAAATGACAGAAGTAGACTTTAACATTTAACATTTCTAGGAATGTAACTCAGTGAAAAATAATTTTTAAAAATATTTATAAATATCCTCTGAGTCAATATTTTTTGAAAGATAATGAGAATAAAATGATGTAATAAGTAGTACTTTTTCACAAAATTAGTAAAGGGCAAGGTGAGTGGCTCAGGGTACATTGTATTTGACGATGTTTCTCTAGTTTAGCCAGTGGTTTTTCTCATCTCCAATGTATAGCACAGGCCTAGGCATATAGTAGGGTCTCAGTTAATATTTATTGAATCGCAATATCAAAAATGAGATCAGCAGCAAGATGATAAGGCAGAATAAAAGTTGCCAAGAGCCTAAAATGATTATTCAGTTCTGTTGCAGAGTTTTAACCTGCCCAAAAGATGGAAAGAGAAGAACATAAGCATAATTTCTGAATGCATCACAGCAAAGATGCATGTACTCATAAAGCATAAAATTAAAAATATGATACATTCACTACATGGAAATATGATATACAGTTGTTCTTCAGTATCCACAGGATATTGGCTCGAGGACCCCTGTGGATACCAACATCCTTGAATGCTCAAGTCCCTTAGATAAAATGGCATAGTATTTGCATACAACCTATCCCATTCTCCTGTATACTCTAAATCATCTCTGCGTTACTTATAATACCTAATACAGTGTAAATGCTGTGTAAACAGTGTTATAGTATATTGGTTTTTTTATTTGCATTATTTTTGTATCGTTGTATCGTTATTTTATTGTTTTTTCCCCAAATAGTTTTGATCCGCAGATGTAGAACCCACAGATAGGAAGAATCAACTGTATCTTGTACTCAAAACAGATGAGTAACTTAGAAATTAATGTGTAATACATACAGCTAACATTATAGCTACATAAGGAATTCCTTTCATTGAAAAGAAAGTCTTACAAATCAATGAGTCAACAACTCAATGGAAAAATGGCCAAAAGACATGAATAGAAGTTCACAGAAAAGAATGAAAATGATTGATAAATAATGAAAAGATGTTCTAAGACACTCTTAATTAAATAAATCCATAATAAAAGAATCATACTTTTATCTATCTACCAGATTAGCAAATGTTAAAATATTAAAATGTTAGTGGTCATCAACGTGTAGGGTTACAGGTTCACCCATACGCTGTTAATAGATGTATAAACTGGTCAAAACTTTTTGATCTATAGCACAGTATTATTTTTGTAAACATACACATAAAATATTATATATTTGCCAAACATATGTACTAATCTAAAACCAAACACATTAGACTGGGTACATGTGGAGAAAGAGATACAGGTGCTCCCTAGCAAGCTAATATGCTGGTGTCTCTTCAAACTGATACATTGGCATATTTATCTAATATTTAATCAGAAGAAAGAAAGCAGAAAAACCCAGGGAGACTACTGTTAGTAGAGGTCAGCCTCATCTTTTCTCTCTGATTCAAGAAATGCATACTCAACTCAGTCAAACAGAAGTCCTGCGTTTACCTCTTGGTGCTGGAGAGCCTTGGTGAGCCATTTAGATCCTCCGTATTTTCTCAAGCACAGTCCTCAGTGTTCTCATCTCATCTTAGGTAGCTTATCAAATAATGTTTCCCACCACTTATTTCTAGCAGTTCTGGTAAAGAGAATGGCCTTCACATTGTATTTTGAATAATGTTTTGGCGTCCAGTAATGGTTAGGAACACACTATAAACATAAAACATCTGTCCACTTAACTCCTTATTCAGTCATGAAGCAATTCTTGTCCCAGTCATTCTCCAAAGCTGCATACTGTGAATTTATACTATTGTATAGTGACACAAGCCCTTCTGCTGAAAAAATAAGTAAATAATTACTTTGGTCTGAAAGGAAAACACTGAACATTTATTTTAAACCTAATTCATTTGAACTGGCCTTGAATTTAAAAGCCTACATATGCCCCGTGTATGTAGAATAATCATTCATTCCACTGTGTTCTTGCTCTTGGATAAAACAGACAACTCAGAGAAAAAAACTGGCTTATAAATGCACTTCACAAAAACTTACAGAAAAGTAACCATTAAACCTGTAAAAAGGCCAGGTGCAGTGACTGATGCCTGTAATCCCAGCACTTTGAGAGGCCGAGGCAGGTGGATCACGAGGTCAGGAGTCCGAGACCAGGCTGACCAAATAGTGAAACTCCGTCTCCACTAAAAATACAAAAAATTAGCCAGGCATGGTGGCGAGCGCCTTTAATCCTAGCTACTCGGGAGGCTGAGGCAGGAGAATCGCTTGAACCCGGGAGGTGGAGGTTGGAGCGAACCGAGATTGTGCCACTGCCCTCCAGCCCGGGTGACGGTGCGAGACTCCATCTCAGGGGAAAAAGAAAAAAGAAAAAAACCTGTAAAAAGTGGCTCAACTTTAATATTCATTAGGAAATGACTAAAATCAAATATTTTACTTGGTAATGCCAAGTAAAAATACAGGAGAGGATGTAGTGAAACTGGAGCTTACATCTACTACCGGGGAAGTATAAATTGATATAATGGCTTTGAACAGTTTTTGTACTTTCTACTAAAATGAACATACACATATCCTACAATCCAGAAATCCCACTCCATGGTAGATAATCAACAAAAATGCATACATGTGTGTACTAAAGGATTTTTTTTTTTTTTTTTTTTGAGACAGGGTCTCACTCTGTTGCCCAGGCTAGAGTACAGTAGCAGGATCTCTGCTCATTGCAACCTCTGCCTCCTGGGCTCAAGCAATCCTTCCACCTCAGTCTCCTCAGGAGCTGGGACTATAGGTGCGTGCCACCACGCCCAGCTAATTTTTTGTGTAGAGATGGGGTTTTGCCATGTTGTCCAGGCTGGTCTTGAACTCCTGGACTCAGGAAATCCACCTGCCTTGGTCTGCCAAAGTGCTGGGATTTACAGGCATGAGCCACCGCACCTGGACATGAATTTTTAATGTGTATATATATATATGTTTTTTGCATTGGTAAAAAAACAAAGATACTGTTTAGCAATTTCCTTGTATAATGCAATCATGGAAGACAAATCAGAGGTATTATTTTCCCTTGGGTCTTTGCAGCCTGTGTTTTTTTCTTTTTCATATTGACGTGAAAGCAGCCAAGTATTATTTGACAACATCAATCCCTTATTAAGATGTTATTTCTAGTTTATAATTGACTATGGCATTTGCATGCATTTCATCATGTCTCCTTTTATTCAGATGATAATTTCTAACATACTTTTCTCTTAATATAGGAAAAATAATTCAGTAGTCATATTTTCTGTTGCCTGTAAAAAATTGATGCTTTAATTTAGTTAACATGACAAACTCCATATTATTTAGAGAGATTTTTAATGTTATCACAATAAAAATGACACCTTTACTAAAAATGTCTCATCATAAATTGTTTTCCATTATTTCTGTGCTGATTGCAAACAATACTGAATTAAAATATCCCTGCAAGTCTACTATGACTCAATCTAAGCTTTTAATAATTCATGAAGTAAAACTAATGTTGATGTTATCCAAATCATTCTGGCTAATGCCAACTTCTAGGTAAACAGTAAACAAGAATGCACAAATTTGAGTTTTCCTAATTATCTGACATTGTCATTAGCTTGTGATCCTTAGATGGAATATATTTTGTCAGATCTCACCTCCCAGGGAACTGATGAGCTTTAACTGGAATAGTAGTGAGAATGATAGAGCAGGACCCTTAACTCCTTAGAAAGGTCAAAGGAAGAGATGAATGTGGGCAGGGTTTCACTGGAGTACTGACATACCAAAGATGCTATGTAGGTGAAAATCTCTCCTGATGCATTCCCTTTCCAGTGAACCTCAGCCTGAATTCTTCAATAACACAATACCTTCAGAGAAACAATGTTGTTCCACATTTTAGAGTTTTGGCATCCGTAATGGAGTTTATGGCAGAGTTCAGAGGATACAATGAAACAAGAAAGGGAGGCAACTGAACTTGTTTGATTATCTCCATTATTTTGAAGGGGCCAGGTGCTTGGGGAACGTGGTTGTACTGAAAGGTGATGCCAAGACTCTCTTGTATAATCTTCCTCTCTAGCTTGGGGCTGCACCCTCTGCTGTGGGAAGGAGTCCTCAAGGTATTGATATCCATCCTATCATTTATTTTAGATACAGATAGCATTAGAGTTATCAGTAAAGTTGGGGAACTCATGGAATATTACAAGTAGAAATTGTAATTGCTGTAGAATGTATAGTGTTATGAATGGCTGTTGTATTTTTCAGCATACAAATTCAGATGGGTGAAAGGCAGTGACATCACTATTTATGGTTTTTGTTTGTTTGTTTTTTGTTTTGAGACGGAGTCTCGCACAGTGTCTCCCAGGTTGGAGTGCAGTGGCATGATCTCCGCTCACTGCAACCTACGCCTTCCGGGTTCAAGCGATTCTCCTGCCTCAGCCTCCTGAGTGGCTGGGATTACAGGCGCCCGCCACCACGCCTCACTGATTTTTTGTATTTTAAGTAGAGATGGGGTTTTGCCATGTTGGCCTTGAACTCCTGACCTCATGATCCGCCCTCCTCTGCCTTCCAAAGTGCTAGGATTACAGGCGTGAGCCTGGCCCTATTTATGTTTTTTAAAAGCACCATTGACTACGCATTTGTCCATGGACTTAACCTATGTCTCTATGAGCTGGTAAACAATAGACAGGTAAATACAGACTTGGCTTTATTTGAATAGCACCTTCAAAAACCAGAAGCCAGAAATCAAGTAGCCAGATTTGTCCATCAAAGCAGGAGATTCCCTTAACTAGTGATGCCTGAAGTTAGGATAAAGAGTCTTCCAAACATCAGGTGCCATTTTGGCCTGGATATCTAAAGCCACCATGATGGCTTTATATTAATGAAGGAAATAAGTCACAGGATAAGTATATCCATAGTCATTCAGAGGAAGAAAATGGCTTACATAACTCATATAGTATATTTAACCTAGAGACAAATATCACAGGTAAACATAGTACAAATCACTGTCCCTAGTCTGAGTCATATTTAGTGTCTTGAAATAGCCACAGTGGCTGGCTAAAACGGCACAGTGGCAAATCCTGACCATGGACTGCCCTATGCAAAATATCTAGTTCCCCACTTTACACAGAGTACACCACATGCGGCCTTGGAGTTTTCAGATGTGTACAGATTGTTGCATATGGGTATTTGATGCTCATGCTGACCTCACTCACTGATATCAAATGAAAATTAACACAATTAAAATGTCAGAGAAGAGATATTGTCATGTTGAGAGGTGAAGCCAGCTAGGCTTCCAGGTCAGGTAGGGACTTGGGAACTTTTCTGTCTAGCTAAATGATTGTAAATGCACCAATCATTGCTCTGTCTAGCTAAAGGTTTGTAAACGCACCAATCAGCACTCTGTTAAAACGGACCAATCAGCACTCTGTAAAATGGACCAATCAGCAGGATGTGGGTGGGGCCAAATAAGGGAATGAAAGCTGGCCACCTGAGCCAGCAGCAGCAACCCGCCTGGGTCCCCTTTCATGTTGTGAAAGCTTCCTTCTTTTGCAATAAATCTTGCTACTGCTCACTCTTTGGGTCCGCACTAACTTTATGAGCTGTAACACTCACCACAAAGGTCTGCAGCTTCACTCCTGAGGCCAGTGAGACCATGAACCCACTGGGAGGAACAAACAACTCCGGACATGCCACCTTTAGAGGTGTAACCCTCACTGCGAAGGTCTGCGGCTTCACTCCTGAAGTCAACAAGACCACGAACCCACTGGAAGGAAAAAAGTCCAGACATATCTGAAGGAACAAACTCCAGACACGCCATCTTTAAGAACTCACCACGAGGGTCTGCAGCTTCACTCTTGGAAGTCAGTGAGACCAAGAACCCACTGGAAGGAACCAATTCCAGACACAATGTTTGGGTCTTATCTATTACCCCCTGGTAAATTGGCTGCTGGGGCTGGAATCCAGAGCAAGCCTTCCCCTAGATGTTCTGTTCTTCACTGAAGCTGCTCATTTTTCCTATCTTTTTCTTCATTCATATCCCACCCTCATTATACTAGATTTTGTTGAGGAAAAGAGTCTAACTCTTTAAAATATTTGAAGAGATTTATTCTGAGTCAAATATGAGTGACCATGGCCTGTGACACAGCCCTCAGGAGGTCCTGAGAACATGTGCCCAAGGTGGTCCCGGCATAGCTTGACTGTGTACATTTTTAGAGAGACATGAGACATCAATCAAATACATTTAAGGAATACGTTGATTTGGTCCAGAAAGGCAGAACAACTCAAAGTGGGGTGGCTTCCAGGCTATAGGTGAATTTAAACATTTTCTAGTTGACAATTGGTTGAGTTTGTCTAAAGACCTGGGATTGATAGAAAGGGAAAGTTCAGGTTAAGATAAAGATTGTGGAGACCAAAGTTCTTCTGAAGTGGCTGCCCTTAGAGACAATACATGACAAATGTTTCCTATTCAGATCTTGGTTAATCTCTTTAGGATTGGGAGGGTCTGGAAGAAAAAGATCTAGCTATGTTAATAGAGATTCTTTACAGATGCAAATTTTCCCCCACAAAGAACAGCTTTGCAGGGCCATTTCAAAATATGGCAAAGAAACATGTTTTGGGGTAAAATATTTTGATTGTCTTCTTTGTCTCGTAATGTTACACCAGAGTCAGGTTGGAAAGTAAATCATGGTATATAGGGTAAAATAAAACCCATCGGAGGGCATGACGCCCCAGACCCCTTAGATAAGAATTTGGGCAAGATTAAAAAAAAATTAAAAATCAAGAGTTTAATCCTTAGCTTCCAGTTCAATTCCACCCTTCATCATGATCAAGGACACAACAACAATCAGAATTTCACTCAGCTGGCAAAGGCTGCTTGCCTCCTTAGAAGGTAGGGGCAGGAGGAGGACTGCAAATCTTGTAATTTAATAATATTTACTTTATTGCTGTCATAATGATTATACATGCTGTATTAGTTTCCCAGGAATATGCTAACAAACTTGGTAGTCTAAAACAACAGAAATTTATTCTATCACAGTTCTGGAGGCCAGAAGTTCAAAATCCTGGCGTCTTCAGGAACACGTTTCCTACAAAGGCTCTAGGGGAAAGTTCTTCCTTGTTTCTTTCAGATTCTGGTGGTTCCAGGCATTCCTTGGTTTGCAGCATCTTAACTCCAATCTCTGACTTCTTTACGTCCTTTTTCACTGTGTCTTCTCTTACAAAGATACTTGTGATTGGATTTAGGCCCCACCTGGTTAATCCAGGATGATCTTAGCTCAAAACTGTTAATGTAATCACACTGAAAAAATCTTTTTTCTAAATGAGGACATACTTGGTTTTTGATAATTAGGACATGGACAGATCTTTTTAGAGGGCACAATTCAACCCATACACATGCTATTGTAAAACAAAAAAAACAAAAAAACAAAAAAAACCCATAAAATAGAATACACACATATACACAAACCCCAAAAATACAACACTGCAGAGATCTAGGGGGTTCTCACTTTGTGAGAAATCATTGAACTATACACCCTTGACTTTAACTCTTTAGAGTGCCCCTATAAAAGGAGTCTGAAAGAGAGCTGTCACTTCTTCCACCATCTGAAGTTACAGGGAGAAGACAGGGGTCTATAAACCAGGAATTGGGCCCTCAGCAGATACTGAATTTGCCAGCACCTAGACTTGGATGTTCCAGCCTCCAAAACTGTGAGAAATCAATTTCTGTTGTTTATAAGTCAACCAGTTTATAATATTCTGTTGTAGCAGTCAAAATGAACTCAGACAGGTAAACAATTGGGAAAATAAAACCCGCAAAGGAGCCTGAGAGGAAGAGGACAAAGGAGGAGGGGAGAAAGAAAAGACTGGAGAAAGAAATCCAGGAAAAAGAG
>NW_012102676.1:4693367-4697968 GCF_000951045.1 Mandrillus leucophaeus | reverse complement strand
CCCAGTTTATGGAGGTGCCCATGGCCGAGGCTCTGGCAGTCTTGTCCAGGGCTCATCCTCAGAAGTACCAGTCTATGGTGGCATTGCCCAACAATGGCTGCAGGTCTGTCTTTGCTGGCAGTTAATCAATGGTTAAGTTAGAACATTGTTCTTGATTGTGCAGGCTCTGAGCCTGGCTCTCTGGCCCCCGAGCAGATTCAGAGGGCTCCCTAACATCTTTTTAAGATTCCTTTCTGCTTAATTAACCAGAATTGATTTCATTTGCTGGCAGCTAGGATCCCTGACATATACACACAGAACAGAGTGTTGGATTTGAGGGTTTCATGGAAAAAAAAAATGATCTTTCCTTATAGTCACTTCTAATTCTGATCTCAATGAAGGCTGTGGTTCTAGGACATTAGTGGATAAAGCAGAAAGTTCCACCATCTCAGAAGAGTCCCCCAAGTGGCTTTCACAAATAATTTTGGAAACATCAGAAATTTAAGAAAAGGCCAACAACATTTTCTCCCTTCTATATATGAAATGATTTGTTCTCAGAGATCCTTAGGATGGAAAAAGAGAAATCTGGGCCCTTTTAAGTCACTTAGAGTAATGTGTATAGAAAAAGCACAACAGAAAAAAAGCAAATTTAAATTTTAGTGTTCCTATGTATCCATTAAATAATTTGTAGTGTGCTTAGGGTTAAAATTATGAAGAAAAATAATATGTGGTGAGATACATGATGACAATGATTAAAGACATATTGTATTTATTTTGCATGTTTTTAAAAATAGCTAGGATATAGTCATGTGTTTATAATTCTCCAGAGTCCAGTACAGTGCTGGCAAGAAGGCAGTCTCCAAATATTGTGCGTATGTACTGATATATTCAATCTTTGTACAAATGCATATTTAATTTCCACGACATAAATATCAGGTTGTAAAGTGAATCCATATACATAACACTGTCTGTGTTTATGCTGAAGCTTCACCAGTCACATGGTGTTCAGTTTGGTAAGGAGTCTTAATGTTCAGCCTGGACTGGAATGTATGCAAACACAGCTGCCAAAATGGAGACTTGCATTTCCATGCGCTAGCACAATGTGTTGCCAAATACCTTTGCTTAATCTTTGTTTAGTTCTCTTCTTTGATGTTGTAGCAGTGCAATTTTTCTACTTTATTTGGAATGGAATTATTTGTGATGTGAAAACATAATGGACACAATCCTAACCTAAACTGAACCCTCAAAGGCATTCTGTTGTTCCTTGTGAAGTCTTGCACATGACACAGGAGATAATCAGTTAGTATATGCTAATTGTTTGCAAGTCAGCAAATCTTACCCTTCAGATAACTGGATATTTTGATGTAAAAACTCAGTGAGATCTATTGATGCCTGGTGATCTTTTTCCTTTGAAGTAAAAAAACTGTAACAAATTCAATCAAAATTCAGTTCTCCTAAACATGACATGAATAATAACCTACATATATATCTTGAAGAGCTAAAGTATTGCAAAAATTTTTTTAACTTGTAGACATGTGCAAGATTTAAAATTCCTTGTACATGGGCAGGTGTGCAAATCTTTTTAAAGAAACATGGTTTACTGGTAGAAGCCATTTGGTTTTGAGAGACTGCTTTTGCTTTTCTTCCCCCCAGTTCAGTGATTTTTGGTGTATTCACAGAATTGTGGAAGTATCATCAAAATCAGTCTTAGAATATTTTTAGTACACTAAAAAGAAAATTCACACCCATTAGCAGTCACTTCCCATTTTTTCTTAACTCTCCTCCTTCCCAGCCCTAGGCAACCATTCATAGATTTTCTGTCTCTATGGATTTGCCTATACCAGGCATCCATATATATATATGTATATGTATATATGGAATCATACAATATTTATATGGAGTCGTACATACATATGATATAGAATCATACATTTGATCCTTTGTGACTTTCTTTCACTTAGCATAATGTTTCCAAGCATCACCCATGTTATAGCATGCATCAGTATTTCAGTTCTTTTTATTGCCAAATAATATTACTTTGTACAGATACACCGCATTTTGTTTATTCATTCATCAGCTGATGAACATTTGGATTGTTTCCACTTTTGGGTTATTATGAACAATGGTACTATGAACATTCATATACAAATTTTTGTGTGGACATATGTGATATGGTTTGGCTCTATGTCCCCACTCAAATCACATGTGCAATTGTAATCCTCAATGTTGGAGGTGGGGTGGTTGATTCATGGGGGTGGAGTTCTCATGAATAGTTTAGCACCATCCCCTCAGTGCCTTTCTCGTGATGGTGAGTGAGTTCTCACAAGATCTGGTTGTCTAAAAGGGTATAGCACCTTCCCCCTCTCTCTTCCTCCTGCTTCAGCTATGTAAAGTGCTGGCATTCCCTTTGCCTTCCGCCAGGATTGCAAGTTTCCTGAGGCCTCCCCAGAAGCAAAAGCCGCTATTGAACCCATACAGCCTGCAGAACCGTGAGCCAATTAAACTTCTTTTCTTATAAATTGTCCAGTCTCACCTATTTATTTATAGCAGTGTGAAAACGGACTAACACAATATGTTTTTTATTTCTCTTGGGTATGTACATAGGAATGGAATTACTGGTTTATATGGCAAATCTATGTTTAACCTTTTGAGAAACCATCAGAAAATTTTCCAAAGTGACTGTACCATTTTATTTTCCCATTAGCTTTGCATATAATTTTTTAGCCATCAAAACAATTTTATTTTCTTGGAATTCATAAAAAGTTTGAATTTATATATTTAATAATACTCCTTAATATCTGAGTAAAATCTAAACAAAGAAAAATTTTTAACTGTTTAGAAATTATAGTTTAGAATCCAAAATATTAAATGATCATTGATTTTTTTTTTTTTTGAGATGGAGTCTTGCTGTGTCATCCAGGCTGGAGTACAGTCACATAATCTTGGCTCACTGCAACCTCCTCCTGCTGGGTTCAAGCAATTCTCCTGCTTCAGCCTCCCGAGTAGCTGGGATTGCAGGCACCCTTCACCACACCTGGATAACTTTTTTGTATTTTTTGTAGAGATGGAGTTTCACCATGTTGGTCAGGCTGGTTTCAAACTTCTGACCTCAAATGATCCACCCACCTGGTCTCCCAAAATGCTAGGATTACAGGTGTGAGACACCACAATAATTGATTTTTTAAAGCCCAATTTTAATATCCATTTCTCCAGCCAGGCGCAGTGGCTCACGCTTGTAATTTCAGCACTTTGGGAGGCCAAAATGAAGGATTTCTTGAGGCTAGGAGTTCAAGACTAGCCTGGGGAATATGGAAAGATCCCATCTCTTTAAAAAAAATCATTTATTTAAATAGGAATTTTGCTTTATTACATATAATGCGATTTTGTAAGATTACAAGTTGTATATGAAGTTCAAAAGATCCAATTGTAGCCTGTCTTTCATTCCTCTGTTATGAATTAATTCAGTGCGCTCCTATAACCTCTTAATAAATGGGAAGTCTGTTTAGTAACAGAAAGCAGAAAATATTAACCATGCTCATCATTTATAATTTCCATTTTTAATAAAATATACAAAATTCTTAATCTTTTCCAGATGTTTACCACTTGTATATGCAAATAAATAAAACTAAGAATTAATTATAATTTTTCTCTTAGATTTAAAATACATTTTAAACTGGTCTTCTGATACTAATAGTTTAGCAACCATTATTATGGTCAGATTTTGATACACACACACTCACATACACACACAAACACACAGATCTGTAGTCATCCCAAGATCTTTTGGTGGATCATTTGTACTTTCCCTATACCTCTGCTTTAGAATAAAATAAGTTTATTTCCAGTATGAGACAAAAACAGTAGGATTGATTTCTGTTTTTTAGTCTAGAACATAAACTATTGTCTATATAGCAGGATTTCAGATTAAACACTACTTATCTTTGTAATCATTCAACACACAAATTACATAACTTTCTAATATTTCAGATATATCCTGAAACATGCCCTCGTCTTATTGTACTTAGTACCAGGACACCTTAGAAAAAAGTTTAATTGCAGAATTACTGAAATGTTTGAGAATCTGGCTTTCTACAACCTTTCTATCTAATGTCTTAAGATATGATTTATAACAGAAGTGATTTATCAGTCTCTCAGGCTCATTTAATCTTTAAAGTTTCTGAAGAATCACATTGACTCTGAATTTAAATGAGCCACCAAGCACACTTTGAATTTATGTCATAGAGAGTTGCTGTTCTAAAGAAAATACAAAGACTCATATAGGTTTAATATTTGGTGATCACATGAGGCATTAAGATAATCCAATGTTTGGCCAGCCACGTTGGCTCACGCCTGTAATCCTACACTTCGGGAGGCTGAGGCGGGCAGATTGTCTAAGCTCAGGAGTTCGAGACCAGCCTGGGCAACACGGTGAACCTCCGTCTCTACTAAAATACAAAAAAAAATTAGCCGGGCGTGGCAGTGCGCGCCTGTAGTCACAGCTACTCAGGAGGCTGAGACAAAACAATTGCTTGAACCCGGAAGGCGGAGGTTGCAGTGAGCTGAGATTGTGCCACTGTACTCCAGCCTGGGCCACAGAACCAAATTCTGTCTCAAAAAAAAAA
>NW_012102676.1:4689767-4692877 GCF_000951045.1 Mandrillus leucophaeus | reverse complement strand
AGAAAGAAATCCAGGAAAAAGAGAAGAAGGTGTCAGTATTGTCAAAGCTGCTGGGTAATCAAGAAAGATAAAAACCCCAGAAATATTCGTGGATTCAGCAAAGTAACAGAAAAAGCTAGTACAGGAAACACTCTTTCTTTAAAATGTTAGGCAGTAATGGCAATGGAAAGCCAGTAAGTACAGCGGGATCTGGGGTTGCAGAAAGATTTTTTTTTTAAAGAATGTAAAAGCCTTGAAAATATTTACATGCTGCAGGGAAATAACTAGTACAAATGTAAAGTTTCAGAACGCAGCTGAAAGTGTTAAATAGGAGGGCAGGGGTAGATAGATCTAGGCACTGGAGCAAGATAAGCCTCAAGCAGATGGCTCTTCACTTCCAGTGTCACTGGAGAAAAGAAGGGTGCCCCAAAGTTTGGGGAGGTATGATTATCTGCTGAGTGAGAAAGGACATGCTGTATTTGAACATGTGAGGCAAATAAGAAAGGTTTAAGTAATAACCACTATGGAGAGAAGGATATTTCAAAAGAAAAAAAAGTGGAGGCAAGGTGGGGTGGCAGGTGATGTTGAGAGCCCAGATGTGTTTTATAACCATATCTTTGTAAAAGTTTCAATTACTATGGGTGGATAATTAAGTTATTTCCAGCAGCATTCCAGGCCCATGAGGAAGGCAGAGACACATTGCTTCTTTGGTCAGATTTTCAATTGTCCTTATTTTCTCTTTTTCAAATTTTCTACCACAAAATTTATCATAAAATCTCATACTCCAGGAATTGAAATTCTATGTTGCTGAAATTTACACATAATAGAAGAATTTTGAGTAAGGGAATAACATGGTTGGGAAAGAATCGTTAATTCAAAACCCCTTCTCACATCCTCTCCATCTATCTTATAAGTTATGTTCTCAGTGCAAGGAAAGATTTTGTTCACAAATAAGCTAAGTCACCTAAAAAGCAATGTCGGATTTTACATATTTCATTGAATATTTTAGACTGTTAGGTTATCCAACTCTTTGGCCAACATTTTCTCTACTTTTTGACGGCCCATCTCCTACAAAGAACTTAGAAGCCAGTGTTCCCCTCTGTCCTTGCAGTTAGTGGTAAGGGTTGAGTTGGGGGCACAAGCATGGGGCCTAAATACCACCTGTCAAATGCAAGCATATCAGGCTTAAATTTGGAGCCAGGGACACTGGCGCAATGGATCTACTTTGGTGAGGACGGTGGTGGATGCGCCCAGTTTATGGAGGTGCCCATGGCCGAGGCTCTGGCAGTCTTGTCCAGGGCTCATCCTCAGAAGTACCAGTCTATGGTGGCATTGCCCAACAATGGCTGCAGGTCTGTCTTTGCTGGCAGTTAATCAATGGTTAAGTTAGAACATTGTTCTTGATTGTGCAGGCTCTGAGCCTGGCTCTCTGGCCCCCGAGCAGATTCAGAGGGCTCCCTAACATCTTTTTAAGATTCCTTTCTGCTTAATTAACCAGAATTGATTTCATTTGCTGGCAGCTAGGATCCCTGACATATACACACAGAACAGAGTGTTGGATTTGAGGGTTTCATGGAAAAAAAAAATGATCTTTCCTTATAGTCACTTCTAATTCTGATCTCAATGAAGGCTGTGGTTCTAGGACATTAGTGGATAAAGCAGAAAGTTCCACCATCTCAGAAGAGTCCCCCAAGTGGCTTTCACAAATAATTTTGGAAACATCAGAAATTTAAGAAAAGGCCAACAACATTTTCTCCCTTCTATATATGAAATGATTTGTTCTCAGAGATCCTTAGGATGGAAAAAGAGAAATCTGGGCCCTTTTAAGTCACTTAGAGTAATGTGTATAGAAAAAGCACAACAGAAAAAAAGCAAATTTAAATTTTAGTGTTCCTATGTATCCATTAAATAATTTGTAGTGTGCTTAGGGTTAAAATTATGAAGAAAAATAATATGTGGTGAGATACATGATGACAATGATTAAAGACATATTGTATTTATTTTGCATGTTTTTAAAAATAGCTAGGATATAGTCATGTGTTTATAATTCTCCAGAGTCCAGTACAGTGCTGGCAAGAAGGCAGTCTCCAAATATTGTGCGTATGTACTGATATATTCAATCTTTGTACAAATGCATATTTAATTTCCACGACATAAATATCAGGTTGTAAAGTGAATCCATATACATAACACTGTCTGTGTTTATGCTGAAGCTTCACCAGTCACATGGTGTTCAGTTTGGTAAGGAGTCTTAATGTTCAGCCTGGACTGGAATGTATGCAAACACAGCTGCCAAAATGGAGACTTGCATTTCCATGCGCTAGCACAATGTGTTGCCAAATACCTTTGCTTAATCTTTGTTTAGTTCTCTTCTTTGATGTTGTAGCAGTGCAATTTTTCTACTTTATTTGGAATGGAATTATTTGTGATGTGAAAACATAATGGACACAATCCTAACCTAAACTGAACCCTCAAAGGCATTCTGTTGTTCCTTGTGAAGTCTTGCACATGACACAGGAGATAATCAGTTAGTATATGCTAATTGTTTGCAAGTCAGCAAATCTTACCCTTCAGATAACTGGATATTTTGATGTAAAAACTCAGTGAGATCTATTGATGCCTGGTGATCTTTTTCCTTTGAAGTAAAAAAACTGTAACAAATTCAATCAAAATTCAGTTCTCCTAAACATGACATGAATAATAACCTACATATATATCTTGAAGAGCTAAAGTATTGCAAAAATTTTTTTAACTTGTAGACATGTGCAAGATTTAAAATTCCTTGTACATGGGCAGGTGTGCAAATCTTTTTAAAGAAACATGGTTTACTGGTAGAAGCCATTTGGTTTTGAGAGACTGCTTTTGCTTTTCTTCCCCCCAGTTCAGTGATTTTTGGTGTATTCACAGAATTGTGGAAGTATCATCAAAATCAGTCTTAGAATATTTTTAGTACACTAAAAAGAAAATTCACACCCATTAGCAGTCACTTCCCATTTTTTCTTAACTCTCCTCCTTCCCAGCCCTAGGCAACCATTCATAGATTTTCTGTCTCTATGGATTTGCCTATACCAGGCATCCATATATATATATGTATATGTATATATGGAATCATACAATATTTATATGGAGTC
>NW_012102676.1:4682790-4689717 GCF_000951045.1 Mandrillus leucophaeus | reverse complement strand
CAATTGCTTGAACCCGGAAGGCGGAGGTTGCAGTGAGCTGAGATTGTGCCACTGTACTCCAGCCTGGGCCACAGAACCAAATTCTGTCTCAAAAAAAAAAAAAAAAAAAAGATAATCATATTTTCTACTACAAGGCAGTTACCTTTAAATAGAAGATAGTATGACAGTCCCCAACATCAGTTATTTCTCTTGTGAGTGTTAAACTTTAGACTTTATTTCATTCCCTAATTCCGAAACTACATCTGGATCCCTTAAAACCGTAAAATTCTTCTGGATTGAGTATGTCATAAATTTGCTGCCAATTCTCAATAGATTCCAGACTGTTAGTTATTAATCCTTTAACATTATATCTTTATGATAAATGAAGCATACTAAGGGATAATTGTGCTAAAAACAGGAAATGCACTTTCAAAACAAGAACATGTTGACCTTCCATATTTTTTTTTTTGCCTTCATCTGTCATAGTTGAAACTTTCTGAAAGAACCTTCTTCCTTCCTTGACTCATGATGAGTTACCTGCATTCCACATCCCAAAGCAAGTCAGTGTGTAATCAGGATAGAGCTTTTACCTGAAGTAAGCCAAGTTGCAGATCCAAAATTACTAGTTTGGTAATCTTCAGCAAGTAAATCTCTGAACTTAACTAAGCCTCAGTTTCCTCATTTATAAAATAAGGATAAATCACACAGACTTGCTTTCCCTAGAGGACAATTTTGAGGATAATTGATAAATGTGAAAAACTACTTATTTTAAAATAACCCTGTAAACTAACTGCCTTGCATTCATTTAACATATGTTGGTTTTTAGAGAAATTCAAATTTTTTTTCAAATATCAAATTTAGATCTCAGTTTGGTCATTAAATTACTTGCAGATAGCCAGCAATTTTATCTTTCTCTTCACTAGATGAGAAATTATGCTGCATCTTTACTCAATTTACCTGTTTTACACCAAAAATAATTCTCTAAGTCTAGAGTAATGCTTAAATCTTAATTGCTTATGACAAAAATGTTGTTTTAGTTAAGTTCTGTGATCTTCAGAAACCTAAAAAGTAAAAGTAATCATATATCAATAAAGTACTATTTTATCTAACAATTATTCGTATTATAGCTAGAGCAACTTCATTCCTTCTCCCCAAAACAACCCAGTGAGGAAAATGAGGCACAAAGATTTTAAGGCACACTTAATTTGCTCATTTATTCGTTCTATAAATCCTTTCTAAATACTTATCAATTGCCAGGATTCTTCCTTTGATCCTGCACAACCTAAAGAGGGCGCACTTACCACTCCTATCTTGAATCTTCCCTGAAAGCTTGTTTTTGCTTTTCGCAACACAACCTGTGCCAGGGATGACCTACATTCACTACCAGTGAAAGTAAGACCTACACACAGTCCTGCTATCAACACAGCTGAGCAGTCGCAACTCCTTCTTCCTCCACCTCTGTCCAAGCCCTCTGTGAGTTCTGTAGACAAAGATCACAATATGAATTCACACTGGCCTGTACTGTAAGCATAGTAGAGAAGCAGTCTCTCCTGCCAGAGTAGACACACCTGTACCGGGCACCATCTCTTCTGACTCCCTCCCAACAATTAAAAAATTGTACACAGCAATCTGGTTTTTAAAAAGTCTATGAACCTGGCCAGGCGCGGTGGCTCAAGCCTGTAATCCCAGCACTTTGGGAGGCCGAGACGGGCGGATCACGAGGTCAGGAGATCGAGACCATTCTGGCTAACCCGGTGAAACCCCACAACCCCGTCTCTACTAAAAAATACAAAAAACAACTAGCCGGGAGAGGTGGCGGGTGTCGTTCCTCCCAGCTACTCCAGAGGCTGAGGCAGGAGAATGGCGTGAACCCGGGAGGCGGAGCTTGCAGTGAGCTGAGATCCGGCCACTGCACTCCAGCCTGGGCGACAGAGTGAGACTCCGTCTCAAAAAAAAAAAAAAAAAAAAAAAAATTCCAGCTTAGCAGAAATGGCTGCATTTAAGGAAAGATAACCTCACGAGGCGATTCTAATGAAAGCCAGTTATGAAAACCACTGTGTTGAACTAGTCTATATGTATACATCTATATCTCTACTACTTCAAACCTATATACTACTCCAGAATCACATATTCTCTACCACACTGATTCTTCCCTTTTGTGATTCCTTTTGTGTTATTACTCTGACTAAACACCTGAGAACCTTAGGACTCCTCCCTTACCCCATATATCTCATAAATGTCTAGAACCTGTCAATCTTCTCTCCAAATTATGAAACTCCTATTTTCCCTTCAATTCATTTCCTCTGGATTATCATCATTTAGTGCTTCCATTATCTCTAACCAGAAATCATACTAAGCCTTCTAACTAGTCCTATTCTCTTTATTCTTACCCACTCCCACTCCCACACAGTTTTTTTTTTGTTTTTTTTTTTTGTTTTGTTTTTTGTTTTTTTTTTTTGCCAGAGCAATTTTCCTACAGCATAGATCTGGGCTTGGCAGTCTTCAAGTGAAAAAATATCTTTGATGACTATTCATTCTGTGCCTGGTATAATCCACCTCATGAGCTAAGGGTTTGGGAAAGTCACAACTCAATTTTTCAAAATAAACTGCCTCAGGGTAAAATATTGCATTCTCAGAAGACCAATGTTTTTCCCTTGAGGCCTCTCCTCCTTCACTGAATGATCCCAAAACCATGAGAACTTAATTTTAAAAGCCAATCCTACTTCCAAATGCTTTGGGGTGATAAAAGTACACAGTAATGTAACCAGTCTTCCAGCAGCCTCTGTTTTTCGGCCACTATTGTTTCAGTCTGTGTCACAGCATTGTTATTCTAAACAGGTTTTACTGTCATAAGGCACTTTTGATAAAAATTCTGCAGTGGCTGCAGTAGTTCTGACACAAAGGAAGAGTGAGCCTACATTCAGAGTGAGTCCACCATGTTAGAAAGACAGAGTGAGGAGGGACTTTTGGGACTTTTCTATATTCACATACAGAATATACCAGAACTAGGCTTTCTTTTCATCGCTGTGCAAAGAAGTCCAGGTCACCAGCCCAGGCCCCCTCTTCTTTTATACAAGTTCCTAGTTGGGGCTCTTTCCTGCTGGAGAACTTGCTTAAGACCTTCACAGTCTAGAAGAAAAGATCCAGTAGGTAGATTTTTAAATTCCTTTTTCACCCAGATGTTTCTTGGGCTCCAGACAGTCTTTCTAGACAATCTACATCACAGTCTAGCAGGGGAATTTGACATGACAACAAAATATGTCAGAATACTCATTTCTTATAGTAGAGGTGTGTGTGTGTGTGTATATATATATTATATATGAGAAATATATATGATATATATGAGAAATATATATATGAGAAATATATGGTAAATATATACCATATATATGATATATAGGTACATAAATATGATATATGTACATGAAATAGAAGTGATACAATAGAGGAGTAATTTATTCTGGTTGGGAAAGTTAAGGAATCCTCACCAAGTGCAGCTTCTGGAACTTTATGCTCAATGATAAAAAGATCTCCAGATTCCATTCCAAGATGGCGGAATAGGAATAGCTCCAGTCTGCAGCTCCCATTGTGACTGATGCAGAAGACGGGTGATTTCTGCATTTCCAACTGAGGTACCTGGTTCACCTCACTGGGACTGGTTGGACAGTGGGTGCAGCCCACAGAGAGTGAGCGGAAGCAGGGCAGGGCGTCACTTCACCCAGGAAGCACAAGGGATTGGGAGATTTCCCTTTCCTAGTCAAGGGAAGCTGTGAGAGTACCTGGAAAAACAGGACACTGCCACCCAAATACTGTGCTTTTCCAATGATCTTAGCAAATGGCACACCAGGAGATTATATCCCATGCCTGGCTCGGCAGGTCCCACACCCATGTAGCCTTGTTCACTGCTAGCGCAGCAGTCTGCGATCGACCTGCGAGGCAGCAGCCTGGCAGGGGGAGAGGTGTCCACCATTGCTGAGGCTTGAGTAGGTAAACAAAGCAGTCAGGGAAGCTAGAACTGGGCGGAGCCCACCTCAGCTCAGCAAGGCCTACTGCTTCGTAGTCTCCACCTCTGCTGGCAGGGCATAGCTGAATAAAAAGCAGCAGAAACTTCTGTAGACTTAAACATCCCTGTCTGACAGCTCTGAAGAAAACAGTGGTTGTCCCAGCATGGTGTTTCAGCTCAGAGAAGAGACACACTGCCTCCTCAAGTGGGTCCCTGACCCCCAAGTAGCCTAACTGGGAGACACCTCCTAGTAGGGGCCAACTGACACCTCATACAGGCAGGTGTCCCTCTGGGATGAAATTCCAGAGGAAGGATCAGGCAGCAATATTTGCTGTTCTGCAGCCACCGCTGATGATACCCAGGCAAACAGGGTCTGGAGTGGACCTCCAGCAAACTCCAACAGACCTACAGCTGAGGGACCTGACTATTAGAAGGAAAACTACCAAACAGAAAGGAATAGCATCAACATCAACAAAAAGGACATCCACACCAAAACTCCATCTGTAGGTCACCAACATCAAAGATGAAACGTAGATAAAACCACAAAGATGGGGAGAAACCAGAGCAGCAAAGCTGAAAATTCTAAAAACCAGAGATCCTCTGCTCCTCCAAAAGATTGCAGCTCCTCACCAGCAATGGAACAAAGCTGGATGGAGAATGACTTTGACAAGCTGACAGAAGTAGGCTTCAGAAGACCGGTAATAACAAATTTCTCTGAGCTAAAGAAGGATGTTCGAACCCATGACAGGGAAGCTAAAAACCTTGAAAAAAGATTAGACAAATGGCTAACTAGAATAAACAGTGTAGAGAAGAGCTTAAATGACCTGATGGAGCTGAAAACCATGGCATGAGAACTATGTGATGCATGCACAAGCTTCAATAGCTGATTCGATCAAGTGGAAGAAAGGGTATCAGTGATTGCAGATCAAATTAATGAAATAAAGCAAGAAGAGAAGTTTAGAGAAAAAAGAGTAAAAAGAAATGAACAAAGCCTCCAAGAAATATGGGACTATACGAAGAGACCAAATCTACATTTGATTGGTATACCTGAAAGTGACAGGGAGAATGGAACCAAGTTAGAAAACACTCTTCAGGATATTATCCAGGAAAACTTCCCCAACCTAGCAAGACAGGCCAACATTCAAATTCAGGAAATACAGAGAACACCACAAAGATACTCCTCAAGAAGAGCAACCCCAAGACACATAATTGTCAGATTCACCAAAGCTGAAATGAAGGAAAAAATGTTAAGAGCAGCCAGAGAGAAAGGTCAGGTTACCCACAAAGGGAGGTCCATCAGACTATCAGTAGATCTCTTGGCAGAAACCCTACAAGCCAGAAGAGAGTGGGGGACAATATTCAACATCCCTAAAAAAAATTTTTTTCAACCCAGAATTTCATATCCAGCCAAACTAAGCTTCATAAGTGAAGGAGAAATAAAATTCTTTATAGACAAGCAAATGCTGAGAGATTTTGTCACACCAGCCTGCCTTACAAGAGCTCCTGAAGGAAGCACTAAACATGGAAAGGAGCAACCTGTACCAACCACTGCAAAAAAAAGGCAAACTGTAAAGACCATTGATGTTAGGAAGAAACTGCATCAATTAATGGGAAAAACAACCAGCTAACATCATAATGACAGGATCAAATTCACACATAACAATATTAATCTTAAATGTAAATGGGCTAAATGTACAATTAAAAAACACAGACTGGCAAATTGGATAAAGAGTCAAGACCCATCAGTGTGCTGTATTCAGAGACCCATCTCACATGCAGAGACACACATGGGTTCAAAATAAATGTTTTCTATTTCCAAGCAAATGGAAAACAAACAAGCAAAAAAAGCGGGGGTTGCAATCCTAGTCTCTGATAAAACAGACTTTACACCAACAAAGATCAAAAGAGACAAAGAAGGCCATTACATAATGGTAAAAGGATCAATTCAACAAGAAAAGTTAACTATCCTAAATATATATGCACCTGATACATGAGCACCCAGATTCATAAAGCAAGTCCTTAGAGACCTACAAAGAGACTTAGACTCCCACACAATAATAATGGGAAACTTTAAGACCCCACTGTCAACATTAGACAGATCAACGAGACAGAAAGTTAACAAGGATATCCAGGACTTGAACTCAGCTCTGCACCAACTGGACCTAATAGACATCTACAGAACTCTCCATCCCAAATCAACAGAATATACATTCTTCTCAGCACCACATCGCACTTGTTCCAAAATTGAACACATAGTTGGAAGAAAAGCAATCCTCAGCAAATGTAAAAGAACAGAATCACAACAAACTGTTTCTCAGACCACAGTGCAATCAAATTAGAACTCAGGATTAGGAAACGCACTCAAAACCGCTCAACGGCGTGGAAACTGAACAACCTGCTCCTGAATGACTACTGGGTACGTAAGGAAATGAAGGCAGAAATAAAGATGTTCTTTGAAACCAATGAGAACAAAGACACAATGTACCAGAATCTCTGGGACACATTTAAAGCAGTATGTAGAGGGAAATTTATAGCACTAAATGCCCACAAGAGAAAGCAGGAAAGATCTGAAATTGACACCCTAACATCACAATTTAAAGAACTAGAGAAGCAAGAGCAAACACATTCAAAAGCTAGCAGAAGGCAAGAAATAACTAAGATCACAGCAGAACTGAAGGAGATAGAGACACAAAAACCCTTCAAAAAATCAATGAATCCAGGAGCTGATTGTTTGAAAAGATCAACAAAATTGATAGACCGTTAGCAGGACGAATAAAGAAGAAAAGAGGGAAAAATCAAATAGATGCAATAAAAAATGATAAAGGGGATATCACCACCAATCCCACAGAAATACAAACTACCATCAGAGAATACTATAAACACCTCTACAGAAATAAACTAAAATATCTAGAAGAAATGGATAAATTCCTGGACACATATACCCT
>NW_012102676.1:4649177-4682301 GCF_000951045.1 Mandrillus leucophaeus | reverse complement strand
TATCCCTGATGAACATTGATGCAAAAATCCTCAATAAAATACTGGCAAACCGAATCCAGCAGCACATCAAAAAGCTTATCCACCACGATCAAGTTGGCTTAATCCCTGGGATGCAAGGCTGGATCAACATATGCAAATCAATAAATGCAGTCCATCACATAAACAGAACCAATGATAAAAACCACATGATTATTTCAATAGATGCAGAAAAAGGCCTTCGACAAAATTCAACAGCCCTTCATACTAAAAACTCTCAATAAACTAGGTACTGATGGAACGTATTTCAACATAATAAGAGCTATTTATGACAAACCCACAGCCAATGTCATACTGAATAACTGGAAGCATTTCCTTTGAAAACTGGCACAACACAGGGATGTCCTCTCTCACCACTCCTGTTCAACATAGTGTTGGAAGTTCTGCCCAGGGAAATCAGGGAAGAGAAAGAAAGAAAAAGAGGAAGTCAAAATTGTCCCTGTTTGCAGATGACATGCTTGTATATTTAGAAAACCCCATCATCTCAGCCCAAAATCTCCTTAAGCTGATAAGCAACTTCAACAAAGTCTCAGGATACAAAATCAATGTGCTAAAATCACAAGCATTCTTATATACCAATAACAGACAAACAGAGAGCCAAATCATGAGTGAACTCCCATTCACAATTCCTACAAAGAGAATAAAATGCCTAGGAATACAACTTACAAGGAATGTGAAGGACCTCTTCAATGAAAACTACAAGCCACTGCTCAATGAACTAAAAGAAGAGGACACAAACAAATGGAAAAACATTCCATGCTCATGGATAGAAAGAATCAATATTGTGAAAATGGCCACACTGTGCAAGGTAATTTATAGATTCAATGCCATCCCCATCAAGCTACCAATTACTTTCTTCACAGAATTGGAAAAAACTACTTTAAAGTTCATATGGAACCAAAAAGGAGCCCGCATTGCCAAGACAATCCTAAGCCAAAAGAACAAAGCTGGAGGCATCATGCTACCTGACTTCAAACTATACTACAAGCCTACAGTAACCAAAACAGCATGGTACTGGTACCAAAACAGATATATAGACCAATGGAACAGAACAGAGACCTCAGAAATAGCACCACACATCTACAACCATCTGATCTTTGACAAGCCTGACAAAAACAAGAAATGGGGAAAGATTCCCTATTTAATAATTAGTGCTGGGAAAACTGGCTAGCCATAAGTACAAAGCTGAAACTGGATCCCTTCCTTACACTATATACAAAAATTAATTCAAGATTGATTAAAGACTTAAATGTGGCCAGGCGCGGTGGCTCACGCCTGTAATCCCAGCTCTCAGGGAGGCAGAGGCAGGAGGACAGCTTGAGCCCAGGAGTTCGAGACCTGCCTGGGTAATATAGCGAGACCCCGTTCTCCACAAAAAGGAAAAAAAAAAAAAAGACTTAAATGTCAGACCTAAAACCATAAAAACCTTAGAAGAAAACCTAGGCAAAACCATATTAATTCAAGACTGATTAAAGATTTAAATGTTAGACCTAAAACCATAAAAACCTTAGAAGAAAACCTAGGAAAAACCATTCAGGACATAGGCATGGGCAAGGACTTCATATCTAAAACACCAAAAGCAATGGCAACAAAAGCCAAAATTGACAAATGGGATCTAATTAAACTAAAGAGCTTCTGCATAGTAAAAGAAACAGCAAAAGAAAAAGAGTGAATGGGCAACCTACAGAATGGGAGAAAATTTTTGCAATCTACCCATCTGACAAATTACTAATATCCAGAATCTACAAAGAACTTAAACAAATTTACAAGAAACAAACAACCCAACCAAAAAAATGTGCAAAGGATATGAACAGACACTTCTCAAAAGAAGATATTTATGCAGCCAACAGACATGAAAAAATGCTCATCATCACTGGTCATCAGAGAAATGCACATTAAAACCACAATGAGATACCATCTCACACCAGTTAGAATGATGATCATTAACAGGAAACAACAGATGCTGGAGAGGATGTGGAGAAATAGGAACACTTTTATACTGTTGGTGGGAGATTAAACTAGTTCAACCATCATGGAAGACAGTGTGGTGATTCCTCAAGGATCTAGAACTAGAAATACCATTTGACCCAGTGATCCCATTACTGGGTATATACCCAAAGGATTATAAATGATGCTACTATAAAGACACATACACACGTATGTTTATTGCGGCACTATTCACAATAGCAAAGACTTGACACCAACCCAAATGTCCATCAATGATAGACTGGATTAAGAAAATGTGGCACATAAATACCATGAGAGACTATGCAGTCATAAAAAAGGATGAGTCCATGTCCTTTGCAGGGACATGGATGCAGCTGGAAACCATCATTCTCAGCAACTGTCACAAGGACAGAAAACCAAACACTGCGTGTTCTCACTCATAGGTGAGAATTGAACAATGAGAACACTTGGGCACAGCACAGGGAACATCACAACCCAGAGCCTGTTGTGGGGTGGGGGACAGGGGGAGGGATCGCATAAGGAGATATACCTAATGTAAATGACGAATTATTGGGTGCAGCAAACCAACGTGGCACATGCATACCTTTGAAACAAACCTGCACGTTGTGCACACGTACCCTAGAACTTAAAGTATAATTAAAAAAAAAGAAGTAGTGAGATATATACAGGATCATGTTTCTTAGCCCTTTAAAGTTCATTTTCAACATTGAAAAAAAGAAAAAATCTCCAGATGAATAAGGTTCACTGCAGGGCTGCAGTGGGAGTGGATATGGAACATTATGAACATCATGTGAAAAGGTGTGAAGATATGAATTAGTATGGAATACTTGGAGAAACCGGTTTTCCCATGAGGATAAAGCACAACAGAAATGAGCATGGAGGAGTGGGAAAAAGGGAGTTATCCAGATTAGGTTAGAAAACAAGCCAAGAAACAGCAATCAAAGGCTTACAAATTGGGATATTACAACCTCAGGGAAATATGGAGATACTTTAGGAGTGTACAAGTCTATAGTATAAACATTGTGCATCTTGCTGAAACATCTTGCTGAAACGTTAATTTCTCTTTCTTGGGGGAGAGAAGAATTTATAGTGATTATTTTTTAACACCAAAAGTTAAATATTATTACTTTAGTAATAGACTCATTGTTTCATTAACTCTTAATTGAATAGGTTTTCTGTTTTTGTTTTTGTTTTTGTTTTGGTACTCTCTGGGAGGTAATCAGTGACCTTTTGCATAATAATTTATGGCAAGAGACTACTGCATCCAAAGGTTAGGTCAGCCCTAATCCACTATCATTCCTTAGCAGTATCTTAAACTTTTTTTAAATCCTATTTTTAAAGCATAAAATGTATACAGAAAAGTGCTTATACCGTAAGTGTACAGCTTGATGAACTAGAACAAAATAAGCATGTCCGTGTAACCACTAACCAGGTCAAGACATAAAACATTATCAACTACTTTTAAGAAGTTTTCGCTCTGTTCCAGGCAAACTGCTAAGTGTTTTATGTAGATTTCGTGACTGACTGGATATAGGGCAGTAACATTAAAGAGTCATCAATGAAAGTGTAATTGCCCGACAGGTTGTTCCTGTACACTGCCCAGAAAAACCCAACACTGAGAACAGCAAGAGTTGAAATAAACAGCTTCATAATTGCAGGGCCAGCCAAGCAGAAGGATGGAAGAGGTTTCTCAAATCCATCTCCCCGAATTTGGAGGCTAGGGTTTTTCAAGTATAGTTTAGCAGGCAGAGGGCTAGGGAATGCAGAATGTTGACTGGTTGGGTTGGGGATGAAATCACAGGGGTCAAAGTTGTCTTCTTGTGCTGAGTCAGTTCCTGGGTGGGGGTCACAAGAATAGGTGAACCAGTTTCTTTGTATGGGCTACCAATTGGAGTGGTGCCAGCTGGTCCATCAGAATGCAAAGTCTGAAAGACAGCTCAAACATCTGTTAAAAGAAAAACTTCAGTCGAATTAAATTTAAAGGAGTTTGAGCAATGAATGATTTGTGAATTGGGCAGTCCCCAGAATTATAGCAGATTCAGAGAGACTCCAGGGATGCCTCACGGTCAGAACAAGTTTATAGACAAAAAAAGAAAGTGATGGAAGTGACATACAGAACTCAAAAGTGAGGTATAGAAACAACTGGATTGGTTACAGCTCAGCGTTTGCCTTATTTGAACACAGTTTAAACACTCAGCAGTATGGCTGCTGGGAGTGGCCAAGACTCAGCTGTTGTTACTGGTGCATACTCCTCAGTTAAGTTTTCAATCTTGTCTACCTATTAAGTTAGGGTTAGGTTGCAGTTCATCCACAAGGACTAAAATATAGAAGTTTGGAGTCCTTCTCAGGCCATATTTGGTTTGCTTTAACACATCGATCTTAGGTTTTACAATAGCCATATTATCTATAGGAGCAACTGGAGAGGTTAAAAATCTTATGACCACTGGCTACTTGTCTCCTGAACCACAATTCTAACCTTGTGGTGAATTCATTGGTTGTACAAAGGCAGTTTTGGTCCCTGGGCAAGGAGTGAGTTAATTTCAGGATGAGGCTATTATCATATTTGTTTTAAAGTTAAATATAAACTAAATTTCTCCCATAGTTAGCTTGGCCTACACCTAGCAATGAACAAGGACAGCTTGTGAGGTTAGAAGCAAGATGAAGTCAGATATGCCAGATTTTTTTCACTGTCATAATTTTTCTAAGACAGACTACTTTCACTGTCATAATTTTTGCAAAGGTGGTTTCAAAAGAAGTCAAAATTCCTAACCAATATATTCAAGTCACTCATTATCAGGGTCCACCTTTTTCCTTGTATTTGTCTCATGTCATACAACCCTATGTTCTAATTAACATATAAATTACTTGCTATTTCCTTGGAACACATCCTGATTCTCTCCTTCTACAACTTTGCTTATGCTGTCTGTTTCTTCCTAGAACATAGCTCCCTCTCCAGGCCCCTTAACTTTGCCTTACTTTCCCCCAGCATGCACAGGCACAAAGCCTTTTTTAAGAATCCGTCTTCAATACTATCTTTTCCATGATATGTGCCCATTCTTCCTGGTTGAAAGTAAACTCACATATTCAAACATTTCCACAGGACTTTAGGTTGTGGAGACCAAGCTTCTTGGCCTTCAGAATGAAGACCCAACTTCCCAATGAGGTACAGAAGCTTATATACCATCTTGAGATTATGGAAAGAATGGGGGCTTGGATGCTGGCAAAACAGCTTATGGGAGGTAGGAGAAGAGGAATTCTATTGAGAGGCAATATAATTACTAGAGAGAATGATTAGATTGGGGAACAGAAATTCACCTGTCAACAGTTCTCTTAGGAATTTAATGATCCTTGGAGACAGTTATTATCTTAAAAAAGGGTCTTCAAGTGTGATTACATTTTTAGTCTGCTTTCCTATAAGGAATAATATAACAAGGAAGGAACAAGAACATGATTCTCTTTGGTGAGCCCTTATGTGGATAAGGGGAAAATCTCTTCCAGTACTTGTTGATCTCTAATAGTTTTTAATTTAACCATCTCATTATACTAGGGAGCCATGCTTTGCAGTGAAATTATTTTGATTTTCTTCAGTGTATACCCTTGCTATAGCTCTTATCCTTTTCTACACTGGATTATTGTTATCCTGATTTGACTAAGTTTGTTGAAGACAGGTTTATTCATGAATCATTTTCTATCCACTTACTATTAACATCTCATTTTAGAATTAACTGTGTGTATGAGTCCATTTTCACATCGCTATAAAGAACTACCTGAGACTGGGTAATTTATAAAGAAAAGAGGCTTAATTGGCTCATGGTTCCCAAGGCTGTACAGGAAACATGGCTGGGAGGCCTCAGGAAACTTACAATCATGGCAGAAGGCGAAGAGGAAGCAAGCATATCTTCACATGGTGACAGAACGAAGGGGGAGATACTATACACTTTCAAACAACCAGGTCTCTTGAGAACTCTATCATGAAACACCACTAAGGGGATGGTGCTAAACCATTAGAAACTACTTCCATGATCCAATAACCTCCCACCAGGTCCCTCCCTGAACATTGAAGATTACAATTTGACATGAGATTTGGGTGGAGACACAGAGCCAAACCATATCACCATGACATTTTGTACATGTGACATTTTGACACGCTAGTCATTTCAATAACCATCACTTATATTTTTAGCCATAAAAAATAATTTGGATTTGCCTATGCCCAGCAACTTGAACATCAAAGTAAAATAACAATTGTACAAATGGTAGCATTGAGGTATTCAATATATATCCCAGTTGTGATAAAATATTTCCTTAATGTACACTGAAACATAAAATACAATAGCAAGTAGAAATTTAAAATAAATTAAGGTATAGAAGACTCTTTGTATTAATGGTATATTGGATTAGACTTTGTATATTAGACTTTTGAACCACAATGGAAAGCTCACTTAAGTTTTGTCTTGTTCTCCATAGGCAACCAAAATATATTATTTATAGAGTGATAGATATGTTGATATTCAAATACATATGACATACTTTAATTTTTTTCTTAATCTTTCCTCATCATCCGTCAAGAAAAAAGTTTCTAGTTAAGTGTGCTGTTTTTCATCAGTACCTGAGGACTCAGAATGGAAACAAAAATTCTACTTGACTTATAACTTTAAAATGACCCAATTATATAATCATTTTATAATTTTAAAATGCCCCTCAAATGCTAATTATGAGGTAATGAAAAAGTAGTTTATTATTGACCATCATAAATCAGTTATTTCTTCCTTAGAATTAGTAAATTATATTAAAATTACTTGATTTATCTTTTGTCTTCCACATTATCACCTGCCTCACCTGGTCAACTCCTCCACTTCCATTAGGTACAAACAATCACGCACGCACGCGCACACACACACACTCAATACGACAAAGGTCTAGTTATAGTTTTCTTTTTTTTTTTTTTTTTTGAGATGGAGTCTCACTCTGTTGCCAGGCTGGAGTGCAGTGGCGCAATTTTGGCTCACTGTGACCTCAGCCTCCCGGGTTCAAACGATTCTCCTGCCTCAGCCTCCTGAGTAGCTGGAACTACAGGCACACATCACCATCCCCTGCTAATTTTTGTATTTTTAGTAGAGATGGGGTTTCACCATGTTGGTCAAGATGGTCTCAATCTCTTGACCTCATGATCCGCCCACCTCAGCCTCCCAAAATGCTGGGATTACAGGCATGAGCCATCACGCCTGGCCAAGTTACAGTTTTCTAAGTGTATGTTCCAGTACTAGCCCACTGCTTTATAACATGTTTGTGGAATTTGTCTTTAAATAAGTGAATTAATAAATAAAATAGGTTTAAGATAAATATAATAAAACTTTCTCTTCCCATTATTTTCCCTAGAATCTTAGGCCATGGTCTTTCTAAATTGTCTTAATGAAATTACTCAGTGGGTAGTCCCTTGCAAAAAGAACTAATATGTTGTTTATTTGTTTTGTATATATCCATAGAGTTCATTTAAAGATATCTAAAATTGTTAGGAATCCTTTAAAAATTGGGGGTGGTTGGTATTTGACGCAATATTTCTACTCTGTATCATTTCATTAGATATCAAAATATTTTGTCTTAATTAAAACATCCCAAAGTGCTATGATACAAATTCTCTTTTGAGCAAAAACTAAATTTCCCTCATTAACTATGCAGATGGTTTATATTAGATAATTTGAAATTAGTTGTCTAATTTCTTTTTTTTCTCTTTTCTTTTTTTTTTTTTTTTTGAGATGGATTTTCTCTCTTGTTGCCCAGGCTGGAGTGCAGTGGCACAATCTCGGCTCACTGCAACCTCTGCCTCCCAGGTTCAAGCGATTCTCCTGCCTCAATCTCCCAAGTAGCTGGGATTACAGGCGTGAGCCACCATGCCCAGTTTTATTCTGTTTTTCACAAGGAGGGAGCACTTGCAATTATATATGGTTGTTCTAAACAATCATTTGAACAGTGATTGTTATATATCAGGCACATATGAAACCTTGGTAGTAACAGTCATTTTGTTTTATCTAGACAGATAAATGTATAAGGAATACATTTTATGAAATTAAAAGGAAATTTCTGCCCATTCCCAACTCATGGTGATAAAATGATTTTTTCACTTCTTGTTCAAAGGGAATAGTGTGATAGTGCTAATCATATGCACTCTGATATTTGTGCCTTCACCCCTACCACAAGATAACCAACAGTAATAAAACAAACAAATATTGGATAAAAACAAACAAAAAAAATGTTTAAACCAGAAATGCTTAAAACAGAAAAAATCTGGCTGAAATGTGAGTTAAACATTGATGGTTTGAAGGTAGAGAAAAATTATTTTTCTCAAAATTATAATTAGTTTCTGCCTTAGAAGTTGTACAAGTTTGAATATTCCCTTGGGGCCTCCTGCTCTTAGGATTTAGAAACCCCTCCCTTTATTAATTTTTTTTTTTTTTTTTTTTTTTGAGATAGAGTCTCCCTTTGTCACCCAGGCTGGAATGCAGTGGCACGATCTCAGTTCATTCAAACCCCACCTCCTGGTTTCAAGCGATTCTCCTGCCTCAGCCTCCCTGAGTAGCTGGGACTACAGGCTCGTGCTACCACGCCCAGCTGATTGGTTTTTGTATTTTTAGTAGAGACGAGGTTACACCATATTGGCCAGGCTGGTCTTGAACTCTTGACCTCAGGTCATCCGCCTGCCTTGGCCTCCCAAAGTGCTGGGATTACAGGTGTGAGCAACCACACCCAGCCTAGAAAACCCCTTGAATGGGACCATTAGGTATAAAAACATAACAAGTACCCGACTATTGGTTTTACTAATAGTGAAGTAACTGTTAATGCAGATATTTTACATTGAAAAGCTAGGCATTCCATTGTGTACTATTGCATTCAAAGTGGTTTCTCCAGGATTCATGCCTATTTAAGAATAAATAGGTATATGTCATTTGTATTTTCTCTGTATGAACATTTGCCTTCAAAACTAACACTTTTTTTGGCCGGACATGGTGGCTCATGCCTGTAATCCCAGTACTTTGGGAGGCCAAGGTGGGCAGATCACCTGAGGTCAGGAGTTTTAGACCAGCCTGGCCAACATGGTGAAACCCCATCTCTACTAAAAACACAAAAATTAGCTGAGCATGGTGGCGCACATGTATAATCCTGGCTACTCAGGAGGCTGAGGCAGGAGAATCACTTGAACCCAGGAGGCAGAGGTTCCAGTGAGACAAGATTGTGCCATTGCACTCCAACCTGGGCAATAAGAGTGAAACTCTATCTCAGAAAAAAAAAAACAAACAAAACTATCCTTTTTTTGTGGAGGTCTGTGGATTCTTGTTTGAGTAGTTATTCTTAGGATAATAAGCATTCATTCAATAAATCCACTGAATTCTTACTGTGTGCCCCCCCCCCCACACATTACTGTAAATACGGGGGATAAGGTAGCACACAAAATTGACATCCTTGCTTCCTGGAACTTACAATAGGAAATAAGAGGGGGGACAGTTAGAGAACCAACACAATAGACAGATATGAATCATGTCAGGTAGTAACAAGTGCAAAGAAGAAAAACAAAAGCAGAGTAAGGAATAGAGAGTTCTGGTGGAGAGGAGGGTTCAAGGCAGATACCTTAAATAAGGTGTTCAGGGAAGGCCTCTCTGAGGAGGTGATATTGAAGCCTCAGAAAGAGCTTACCCTCAGAAGCACAGAGACTACATGAGAGGCTCTGGAATTTGATGGGCAGCAGAGACAGAGCAGTGGTGGTGGTGAGAAGTGGTCAGGTTTGAATATGTGTGTTAAGAGGACTTGCTGAGGGGTCATGTGTGATGTATGAGGATGTAGATATATTGGGTTCTAATGAATGAGATAAATATTGAGTGAAAAGAACAGGGTTAGGGGCTGAGATGCTTATCTGCCATTCATTTGTAGAGTTCAAGAAAGATGTCTATGTTGAGAAAAATTTGGGAGAATATAGATTGTTTAAATCCCTGTTATTGGATAAAATTACATAAGAAAAAAGTATAAAGACCTAAGGAGCCTTGGAGTACTCCAACAAGAGGCCATGGAAACTTGTGACAGAGAGGATTAAAATGTTAGTGGAAGAAGACAGAAATGTACAAAAGTGTGCACAGATCTGGATTGTAGAAATAAAATATAACACACAATATTAGTTAAAGCTGGAAAGAATTAGGACTCATTTGTTCTGATGTGGCCCCTATTGAGGCCCTGTTGGACTGGATGTTCTGTAAATCATCCCAGTGTAACCAAGTTGTTTAGCTTCAAAATGCATATTGAAACTTTTTTCCTTTCTTGCTTTTAGCCTTAAAACATACTTTAAAACTCTGTCTCTGGGCCCTTCCCACCAGACACTTATCTAATTATGTGCTTACTTAGAAGTTGCAGAGGCTAAAGTTTTTTGTTGTTGTTTGTTTTGAGACAGTCTCACTCTGTTGCCCAGGCTGGAGTGCAGTGGCATGGTCTCAACTCACTGCAGCCTCCACCTCCAGAGTTCAAGGGATTCTGCCACCTGAGCCTCTTGAGTAGCTGGAATTGTAGGTGCCCACCACCTCACCTGGCTAATTTTTGTATTTTTATTAGAGGCGAGGTTTCACCATGTTGGCCAGGCTAGTCTCGAACTCCTGACCTCAAATGATCTGTCCGCCTTGGCCTCCCAAAGTGCTGGGATTACAGGCGTGAGCCACCAACCCCAGCCCCAGGGCCTAATCTTAAAACAAACTAGACACAAAGACCCAGTTGTGAAATTCCAGAGATCACCTCAAGGTGGTTAATCTACAACCTGGCCATTGTTGAGACTCTGATGCCAACCTGCACTCCAGGTAGACCATGACTCAAGATAGCCACCAGAACAAGACACATAGACCTTGTACTCAGCACCACTCCCACATGCCTCCATTCCAAGTTCCCCTTTTAAAACTCCTTTCCCCAGCCTAAAGCTAGAGATGGTTCCTTTGAGGCCTGAGCCCAGCCATTCTTCCACCTGTCAGCATTTGAAAAAAAGCTGCTTTCCTTTCACATCTCACTTCTTATGCTTTGACTTCTGAGGCCCAGTGGTAAAAAGGCATCATGCCACACTACACAAGACTCACTTTCTAGGTCCCTATTTCTTAACTTTGGATCTGCCTCTTGTAGTGTGGCATGATGCCTTTTTACCACCGGGCTTCTTGCCAGTTGGACCTGCACTCAGGTATGGAGAAGCATGTGAAGGCTTTTCCAGAGGAAGGGGCAAACTGTCCTGTGACTTGGAACTGGGTGGAGCTAGACCTTGAAGCTGTCCATAAGAGAAGTTCAGGAGGAGGGTTTAGACTTGTGGACTCTGAAAACTCTTATCTAGGACCCATTTCAAGTGAATTTTGGGTTGTACTTCCCTTCTGACATCCTCTTTTTAAAGTTTTATCAAAAATCGTACCCTGGCTCTATGCTGCCATGGATCACAATGAATTAACCTAAATGTGAACTCCCTAGAATACAGTTGTTAAGAGACTTCGAGCCAGACACAGGAAACAAACTCCTGCTCCACTGCTTTTTAGCTGAAAAATCAGTTAGGAGGTAAATTAGTATAGGTGAGAGGTCACAAAAACCAGATGCAAGTAGTGGAAATAGGAACGGAAAAACATGAACTAAAGGGAGCTTGATAGCTAATCATAAGTGGGATATAGGAGAATTTTTTAAATGGCCCTGAAATTTCCACTTGGGACTACTGAATAAATTGCCGTCAACCAAAACAGGAACTAAAAGAGGAAGGCCATGTGTTTAGCAAGCATGATAATAAAGTGATACAAGGGAATCAATGTTTATATCCCTCTCAATAATTCTCTAATAAATTCTCTATTATTCTCATAATAAATATGCATGGAAACAACTAAAGTGAGGTACCCTAAACATATACATCTATATTATCTATACACATACACACACATACACATGCTGTGACAAAGGTAAGGAAAGACACTATTTCAGTATGTGCATGCTTAACTTATGTGTATCATAAAAAATCAGGCTATGGAAGAGAAGAAGAATGCCACATGCATCTGATTTTTAATTATTATTTTCATAGATTCGGGGGGTATAAGTGCAGTTGTGTTACATGGATATATCGTGTAGTGGTGAAGTCTGGGCATTTAGTGTACCCATCCCTCACCCTTCTCCCACCTCACCCTTCTCCCACCGTTTCACCTTTTGAAGTCACCAATGTCTATGATTCCACTCTGTATGTCTATGTGTATCCATTGTTTAGCTTCTACTTAAAAGTGAGAACACAGGCATCAGATTTGATATGGGTCCTGATATTTAATTCAAAAAGAGAATCAAAGTAAATTACTTAGTTGTAGTTATTTAAAAGGAGAAAACATACCCATTTCTTATGATTAGTATTTCTTCTAAGTGTCTAATCATTAATTATCTGAAATACTTAAAATACAGATCACTGACTCCTCTCCTGATGATTCTGATTTGGGGGGTCTGAACAGGAGGAACCAGGAATCTATACATTTACAAGCATTAACAGGTGATTCTTTCTCATCATTAGCCAAGTTTGGAAAACCATAATTAAAGGCGAGGTTCCCAGAAGCCCTAGTGCCTCAGTAATTTTTTAATGGTACCTCAGGCCAAAATAAATACTCAACCTTTCTATTTATGAAATTGATAGATCCAAACTTGATATTTGTAGTTATTAATATGGTCCAACAGATGTCACTGTGTTTCCCTCAAAAAGTTAAACTATCCCACAGAACCCCTAGGAATTCCGAGGCACCCCAGGGCACTGAAGCACTGTTTACAAGCTACAGCCTAAAGGGATTTTTTTCTGGCATAGAATATAAGTAAAATCTCTGAATGGGTCTTCTATAAGATCATGAAACAAAGTGAACTTTGTGTTCCACAAATTCCATTGCTTTTAGTATCATTTGTTGTTTTCATATGGTGTATGTATATATATATATAGAGAGAGAGAACAGGTATACCAAACATTTTTCTACAGAAGCAGAGAGCACATTTATTTTGTATGTGTGTGTTGTGGGGGGGAGGGGGCATAGATTATCTTGATTGCACATTCTTTTCTTATTCATTCTCTTGCAGCCTTTAGACATGTAAAAACCATTCTTATCTCCTGAATTTGACCTACAGGCTGCAGTTTGCCAATGACTACTGTAGTTTTAAAACCTAGAGTATAACATGAAAGTGCAATTCACTAAGGGCGATTCTGCACGATTGGAAGCCCTCAGTGTTTTTGTTTTCCTTTTTTCCCTTTTTGCTCCAGGGAAGACTATGCAAGGAATACTGGAAGGGCCTACTGATTTCAAAACTACTGTAAACAGCGGGTGGCCATAGAATTTTCTTGCTCTAAATTCTTGACTTAAGGAGGATCTGCAAGTTATTCCAGTTTAATAAAGAATCCCTGTTGAATTTCCAAGAAAAGGAAATAGGGTATTGCACTAAGCCCTTTATCAATTATTTGATTATGTGAATGGCTAATGAGATTTCACAATTATAACTAATCAGGCAATCCTTAGTTTATAATAGATTAATGTTTACAGAATATGCCATTTGATGTTTCTAGGTTTTATTCCCAAAATTAGTGTGGCTGTCTTGAAATTATGCATTGTGCTTAGAACTTAGGATTTTACGTTGCTTTTTTCTTTGTTTTGTTTTTTTGCTTTTTTGAGACGGAGTTTCGCTCGTGTTGCACAGGCTGGAGTGCAATGGCGCGAACTCGGCTCACTGCAACCTCCACCTCCCGGATTCAAGTGATTCTCCTGCTTCAGCCTCCTGAGTAGCTGTGATTACAGGTGCCTGCCACCACGTCCGGCTAATTTTTTGTATTTTTCGTAGAGGTGGGGTTTCCCCACGTTGGCCAGGCTGTTTTCGACTTTAAGAATCCAGTATGACAAGTATGCACGTTCCTGTGCTAGTCATAAAAGAAATAAGTATCACTGGCAATAGTGGTCTTGAGAAAAACTATGATATTTCTTGAGGAAACTCCAATCCATATTTAAAAAGAAAAAAAGGACAATTTAAAAAAAGTGTACCATATAGGTTCTTCCAAGTTACAATCTTACAGCCTTCACCAAAAAGATGTTTTGTCGACTAAAGCTTTCCTACAACTTTAAGTCATTACTTCTTTTGCAGGTTGTCATAAGAACCCTGAAATTACCGCTGAAAACATTTTATAAATTTATTCATCCATAGAGACTCCAATATTCCACAAGGGCAGGGACAGTGTGTTTTCCTCACCATTTTATCCCCAAGCACACAGAATTGTGTCTACAGCCTATTAGGTGTTCAATAAATATTTGTGAACTTATTGATCAAAGACAAAACTACATTTAGTCAGAATCATCCAATGAAAAGCATTTTGCATTTGATGACTAGTAGACTTAGATGAACAGTTCCAGGACCACCGCTAGTTTTCCTTGGGTCATTAGAAACATCCCTTTAGGGCTGCGGAGGGAAAATCCAATCTGGCCGCTGCCCCACAGCCCCTTTCCTTTCCGCGCGTTTGCCTCCCCGTTCTGATGAAGGAGGAAGTGGAGGCGGAAGAGCAGCAGCGATTTTCTTAGCCATTTTCTTACCAACAGAGGCCAAAGGAAGCAGCAGTGCACTACACTGTGGGTTGTCTTTGCGAGGAAGTGGCATTGGGCAGAGATGCAGTTCAGCAAACTTATCATTGCAGCAATTTTGGAGCTGACTTTTCGACAGTGCAAGATCTAGAAATGTGTGCAAGACATGCGAAAAGAACCACCATTAACACTGAAGATGTGAAGCTCTTAGCCAGAAGGAGTAATTCACTAATAAAATACATCACAGACAAAAGTGAAGAGCTTGCTCAGATTAACCTAGAACGAAAGGCACAGAAGACAAAGAAGAGGATGCAAACAAAAATGCAAAGGAGCCAGCAGAGGCAGGAGTACAGGAAAGTTAAGAATTAAACTCTCTCGCTGCTTGGAAAATGCAGCTTTCTGCAGGTAGAGCCACCTAGTATGTATATGGCCACAAAGGGAATTTTGAAGGGATAAATAGAGATTTTTAAAAAAGGCTAGATGGCTTTTTGTGTTGTATTTTCCAAGTCGTTAACTGCAAACGCTGGTTTTAAAGAGAACTGGACACTCAAGCAAAATACTCTTACTCCCATGTCTCACTACAGCATATGCAAATTGTTTAGTTGAATGGTATATCGGAAATTATCGCAATTAAAATTGTGTGAGCAATTTGAAAGAAAAAGAAAAAAAGAAACATCTTTCATCTTTCAGAGTGTATTTCCTTATGTGTCAAACTGGAATATTTCTATCTGTCGCCAGCTCCCAGGGATGCTGCTAGAACCACGTGAGAGAGCGCGTTCACTTGCTCTACAAAAAGCGAAGGAAGGCACAGTTACCAGCCCAGCCAACCCAGGCCGCTTAAGGCCAACTACTTGGGGACCTCCACGTCACCTCGATATATACGGGACCACCCGTAACCCGTGAACTACGGAATCCCTAACCTCGCATCACTTGGCTGCTGCCCCGCAGATGCCCTAGGCGCCCCGAGGAAAGGCCGTGCCGGGGGGTGGGGGGGAATCGTGCCAGGCTGGCGGGCCGCCATAGACAGGGCTACCGGGAGCAACTGGGGTGAGGTTGCTCAGGGGTGAGGCCGGAAGTCCCATCCGACCTCGCGGGCAGCCAGCGCTAGGCCGATTCGAACTCGACCTTGTTTTGGCGTTGCTAGGAGACGCGGCTCCTGCGCGCCCCCAACAGGCCGGCGCCCGGGCGGCGCGCGGGAGGGGGCGGGGACTGTCGCGTGGAGCTGCTGGGCGAGCACCGTTAGGGCAGCCTGGCGCGCGGCGCCCGCCAGGCGCCCAGTCCTCCGCCATCGCCCACGCCTTCCTGGTGCCAGGGAACAGGTATCAGCGCGCCTCCCCAGCGGCTGGGAGAAACGCTGAGTGAAGCGAAGGAAGGACGGTTAGTCAGGTGAGCTGCGGCTGGGTGGGCGGCCGCGGCGGCCACGCCCTGTCGAGGGAGAAGAGCCGATTGTGTGCGGAGGGGCAGGGTGAAGGGATCCCGCTCCGGGGAAGGTGGGCTTACCCTAGCGGGCGCGCCAGGTCTCATCTCTAGCACCTCAGGGGCCCGCGCGGTCACAGCCGGCACCCTCGGGCATGCGGACAAAGGGTTAACGCGTTGGCGGTGACTGCGGGCCCCGGATGTGAGAGCCTCAGCTTGGCGCCCTGGCTGCGCTGCAGGTGCGCCGGGCCGAACGGAGCCGGCAGCCTGGCGGCGACCTGACCGCCCGAGGCTCCCCTTCACCTGCAGCGGCTGCTCGGCTCCCTCCGAGAACGCCGCCTTTTCTAACTTAAGGGCAACAGGTGGTGCCGGTGGACCGAGAGAGAGCCCAGCTCCGCCGTGCTGGGAGCGGCGGTTACCCTCACCAATTACGGAGTGGGGGCGGGAGTTGCATGGCTACCCTGATGCGGGTGACCAATGGGATTTGGGATCATGGGTGGACCGGGAGGAGTGGGCGTGGTCGGAGTCTGAGTCCAAGGTTTCTAGTGCGATAACTGCCAGAGCTGCTTGGAGAGCTAAGCTGGAAAGACGTGGGGGTGCTTATCCCTGCGTGGAAACGCTTGCCAATGCTTTCTCATTTGGACCCAGACTCCGGATCGGGAGGTGAGAACGTTGTTATTTTGGAAGGGTTAGGAGGTAATAGTGATCTTGGGTATGCTGTTAAGCATGTGGAATAAGATTCCCAAGATAGGACTATCTGCTTATGAGTTTTCTGCCAAATAGGCACTTTGTGGTTATGGCCACTTAGACCACATACTGTTAACTGGGTTCTTTCCAGAATGAGGTTTTTGAGGTTTGGGGGCCCAGGAGAAAAACGTACATATTACTGCAATTTAAGTAAACCAGATAATTTCAATCACTGTTATTCCATCGTTTGTCTTGAATTGTGTGTGTTTTCATGTACGTTTCATATCTCGTCTGGTTTAGCGAAGCAAGTTGTTGTAAGTTCTTCGTGTTGTTTATTTTAGCAAAGTAGAGAAAACCTGTTTTAATGTATTATTTCAGGAGAGTAACTTATTATTTCTTCCCTCTCCCAGCAGTCTTATAGCTGAATCAGCTACCAAGAGAAGTTCTAAAGCGAGAAGAGAAAAGCACTTCAATTTGGGACATTTATTTGCACCTGGAAATGGGGAATGGGCTGTCAGACCAGACTTCTATCCTGTCCAACCTGCCTTCATTTCAGTCCTTCCACATTGTTATTCTGGGTTTGGACTGTGCTGGAAAGACAACTGTCTTATACAGGCTGCAGTTCAATGAATTTGTAAATACCGTACCTACCAAAGGATTTAACACTGAGAAAATTAAGGTAACCTTGGGAAATTCTAAAACAGTCACGTTTCACTTCTGGGATGTAGGTGGTCAGGAGAAGTTAAGGCCACTGTGGAAGTCATATACCAGATGCACAGATGGCATTGTATTTGTTGTGGACTCTGTTGATGTCGAAAGGATGGAGGAAGCCAAAACTGAACTTCACAAAATAACTAGGATATCAGAAAATCAAGGAGTCCCTGTACTTATAGTTGCTAACAAACAAGACTTGAGGAACTCATTGTCTCTTTCAGAAATTGAGAAATTGTTAGCAATGGGTGAACTGAGCTCATCAACTCCTTGGCATTTGCAGCCTACCTGTGCAATCATAGGAGATGGCCTAAAGGAAGGACTTGAGAAACTACATGATATGATCATTAAAAGAAGAAAAATGTTGCGGCAACAGAAAAAGAAAAGATGAATATCAATACCTATTATATCTGTGTGGAGTAGGTTTTCTCTGGTCTGATTTTGACAAATAGAAGAGTGTCTACAACCTGGTTTGCCTGTCTGCCCTCCTGGATGCTATTAAAGCTTGTTTTGTTGAACAATCAGATGCCCAACTCTGTTGCCTTGTGGAAGATGAGTAAATGCAGTGCTTCTTAAAGTGGTCTCTTCTCCCTACCCCACAAATCTTTTGGTACTAGCATTTGGGGAAGCCAAGCAAGGATAGGAAATTGACCAGAACACAGTTGTGGAAATTTGGCCTGAAGTTAGTGAAATAAAACTTTCAAGAGTGTCTGCCTAGTGTTTTGTGCTTACATCTTTTTGTGGGGGAAGCCTTTGCAAGAAAACTGCATACAAGGCTTTGTAATGATCAAGTGCTAATCGATGGAAATGTTAAGGTAGATTAACATATATGCAGTTATACTGATCACATTGGTCCAACCAGTCCTTTTTTGAAGTAAGGAACAAGGAGTATTTTTTAAGTTTTGGCCAAATGATTTTTGACGCTTTCTGGAATCAAGTAATTTAATGGTATAGCTTAATTCTAGACAATGTTTAAGTTGGTCTGCCTTTAATAAAAATAAGATATTTGGGGTGTATTCAAGTGCATGGATTAGTTTTCCTGACAAAGCATGTTTTGGTGTGTAGTCTTACTTTTTAGAAATAGCTATGCATCGTTCTACACAGGTTTAAAACAACTTTTTGGGGGATTTAGGGCTACTATAGAAATAGTTTGTTGTCAGAAGCACTTTCTCTTGAAGAACCTAAAATAATGGACTCATTCATAGTAAATATGGGCATGTAAACTAATAAATATGCACTGGATACATATATGGATTTATGAAGAAGGAAATTAATGATTTAGTCAAGAGGATGTAATTAAAATATGTGGTCTCTAAAATATTCCAGTTATGAGATATTTGTTTTATTAATATTTGCTGGCTGAAAACAAATGTGGTTTTTATATATTTTTGTAGTGTGTTGGGAAGAGCAAAAGCTTTATAAATATACCTGATGCGCTGTAGAATGAAAATGTAAAAGATGCGCTGTAGAATGAAAATGTAAAAGATACCCTGTATGTGTTCTGAGCTTTAATTTTTTGTTTACAAATTGAACAGTATTACATGGGCTGTCCAGTCCTGATTATAGAGAGGAAGAAATGGTAACAGTATGGCAGGTAAGAATTACAATTATAGAAAATGAGGGGAAAGTAACAAACCTGTTTTATGAAAATTCAGTGGTGCTGTTTACATTGGATAAAAAGCTCTATAAGGAGGAAAGACCTTTATCTAATTCTTATCTACAGATAGAGACTTACTTCCAGTGACCATATATTACTAAATCAGCTTATTTTTTATGTCTAAAGCAACAGCTGTTGGTTCTGAAAAATCACTGAAAGAAATGCATTTTGCTAGCAGGATTTGTTTTGGCTTTGTTTTTTGTTTTGTTTTGTTTTTTAGTGGCATAACTGAGTGTTTGGAACCTTGATTCTTGTGTCACACAAAATGAATGAAGTAGCTTCATGTGGAGACTTCATATGTTAAATATTCCTGCACTAGTGATGGTCACTTAGAATGTTTATAGAAATGTGGATAATTACTACCAATAAACTACTTGAGGCACTAGGAGAACAGTATTAGATTTTGAATTTTAATGTATTTCCACTTTTGCTGAAGCTTTTAATTAGATGTGAAATAACAACTGACCAGCTAGGCTGTTTAGTCCCATAGTAGTTTAGATCTGCTTAGATGTGACAGGCATCAAAGGCTATTTTCTTTTTTTTTTTTTTTTTCTCCCTTCACTGGTAATGAAATCATGGTATCTGCTGCAAACATGAGTAGATCCATGATGGATTAATAAAGCTTGCTGGAAAAAAAAAATCAGTGTATCAATTAGATTTTTCAGTTTGCCTGTACTTTCTGTCTACCTACTATATAAAATAGTGCTGTTTTTAACTATTTCAAAAGCTTGTGTGTTGACCCTTTGTAGCCTAAGTTTTTCATGTTTAATGGGCAAAAACAAAGACAAAATGGCATGAACACTGTACAAACTGATTTATAGAAGACAATTTCAGCTATAAAACCCATCATAAGATTTTCTAGCATGCTAAGTTCAAGTTCCCTACCCCCTATTCTAGTTATTAGCACCATAGGATAATGAGTCTTTAAATCCTGAAGAGTTTAGACTATGCTTTTATATCTAGTTTTCTATTATGGCGCACCTTTTCTAGTGCATATTTCTAAAATATTTTCTTGTATTTGAAGTTACTTGGTTTAATACGAAATATTAAGGACTGCTCAACTGAATCCAAATTAATATCAAAGAACAAAGTTTAAGAAAAAACCTTTTGATAAAGATAATTAATTTTAAAAATGTGCAGAGTTCTTAAAATGGTTTATAAATGGTGTTCTTAAACCATCAGAAGTTTACTAAGACTTAATCATGGAAAAATGAATTAAATATTGGGAGACAATAAATGAAGTTATTAATATATGTATAAGAAGAATTACTAGTCTGTAAATGAATGATGGTTCATGAACAGAAGGAAAGGCATAGACTTTGTTTGTACAAGGCAATTTTTTTTTCTTTTTGAGACGGAGTCTTGCTCTCTTGCCCAGGCTGTAGTGTGGTGGCACAATCTTAGCTCACTACAACCACTGCCTCCTGTGTTCAAGTGATTCTCCTGTCTTAGCTTCCCAAGCAGCTGAGATTACAGGTACACCATCACGCCCAGCTAATTTTTATTTTTAGTAGAGGGGGTTTCACCATGTTGACCAGGCTGTTCTCGAACTCCTGACCTCAGCTGATCCTCTTACCTCAGCCTCCCAAAGTGCTGGGATTACAGAAATTAGCCACCATGCCCAGTCTGTACAAGGCATTTGACACAAGGATTGTTCCATTAATACTTCATGGTGATGTTGAAGGAAATCTTTGGTATTTCAAGGTTCTATTTAACATAACAATTTCCTCTATAATGTAAACAGTGATTTCATCAGCAATAATAAAGATGCAAAAAAAATGTTTTATCAAACTTTAGATGATGTAAAATAGCATTCAGCTGATGCAATTGAGAATCTTGAGTACACCATCATTTGAAGCTGAAATTTTACCTTTAAGGTCTAAATTTGGCAGAACATTCTGGAAATAGATCCTGGTGTTATGGAATACTAGAGTGTCTAAGCCTTAATATGAACCAATATAAGGTGCCAATGCAGAATCATAATGTTAATATTAAAATCTATGAAGATCAGAAGTAATAGTCTCAACAAACCACAGCCAGAGTATGTATCCAATTCTGTTGGTGCATATTAAAAATATGGGAATACCTGTACAGGAAGCTAGTTTAGGAGGATGTTAAATGTACCGGCTAAAGACATGAGCTTTGGAGTCAGATCAGTGTTCAAATCCTTGCTCTCCCATTATTACACATGACCTTTTAGCAAATTCCTTGAAACTTAGGATGAGAATGCCCTCCTGGTTAAATGACTGTCTCATAATTTTGAGAGGTTTGAAATAACGTGTATAAACGTTCACATATTGCCAAGCATTTGATAAAAACTGACCTATTGTTAACCAGTAGGAATCAATATGTTTATTATTTCATCTGGGGCAATTTACTTGCAGCCTTAGTTTCTTAATTTGTAATGTGAGGATTATATCTACCATTGGGGTATAACCTTGATTTAAAAGGATTAAATCAAGCAATGATATTTAGCAGAGTAACTGACACTTAAGCATTCAATGGATAGTTTTTTTATTTTTGTTTTTGTGAGAAAGAGTCTCGTTCTGTCACCCAGGCTAGAGTGCAGTGGCTCACTGTCGGCTCACTGCAAGCTCAGCCTCCCGGGTTCAGGCCATTCTCCTGCCTCAGCCTCCCAAGTAGCTGGGACTACAAGCGCCAGCCACCACTCCTGGCTAATTTTTTCTGTTTTTTAGTAGAGAGTAGAGATGGGGTTTCACCGTGTTAGCCAGGAAGGTCTCGATCTCCTGACCTTGTGATCTGCCTGCCTCAGCCTCCCAAAGTGCTGGGATTATAGGCGTGAGCCACCGCGCCTGGCCCATGGATAGTTATTAATAGCCAGAATACTTTATGATCGATGTATTTAAAGAAAATACTTGTTTTGGCGGGGGAATGACTATAACATGGTGAACTCATACATGTCACAAAATGGCAACTTGGTGGAACTTGGTGAAAGTCTATGCTGAACTCCCTTGAAATATGGATCATTTCCTTAGGTTTCTAAAGTACCAATTTATTGTAACAATATTATCCTACCTTTCCCTGTAAGAGACAAAATTTAATTTAAAATCTCTGTTATTTTCTGGTGTAGACATACATCAAAATACAATACCTCACTTTTCAGACATTAAAATTTGAAACTATACATTATGGTTCTTCAAAATGCCTCAAGATTGTTATCTATAATTCACAAATGTTTTCTAATAGTAAGAATCTGTATGCCAACATTTAATGGAAATTTGCAGTATCTGTGGGCACATCTGGTTGGTGATGGTGGTTGTGTTTGGGGGTGATTATGTGTGCTGTGTTGTTTTCCAGTTACTTTCAGTCTTTTGTCTCGTTTTATGTCTCCTGTTTATGTTGCTCTGAAGTGGAGATTACCTGTATTAGTGGTTGAAGAGAGATGTTGAAGTTGATTCATTTCAATGAAGGTCTACCTTTAGATAAAATCTTAACTTTTTATTATGACAGATTTCAACCTTATACAAGAGTAGAATAATATAACAAACACCCAAGTATCTGTCATCTAGTTGCAGTAGTTATCAACTCAGGGTCAATCTGGTTTCCTCTATACTTCCATTCACTTCCTTCCATGACACCTTCCTTTTCCCTCTACTTCTAGATTATTTTGAAGTGAGTTCTGGAAATTACATTTTATTTATAAATATTTTGGTATATGTGTCTAAAAGATATTCACTTAAAAATTTTCACTATCACATGTAAAAAGATATATACTTCTTCAAAATAACCAAATATCCATCCAGTGTTTAGAGTTCTATTATTATTATTATTATTATTATTATTATTATTATTATTATTATTTGAGACAGTCTTGCTCCTTTCGACCAGGCTGGAGTGCAATGGCACGATCTCGGTTAACTGCAACCTCATTCTCCCGGGTTCAAGCAATTCTCCTGCCTCAGCCTCCCCAATAGCTAGGATTACAGACATGCGCCACCATGCGGGGCTAATTTTTGTATTTTTAGTGGATACAAGGTTTCACCATGTTGGCCAGGCTGGTCTTGAACTCCTGACCTCATGATCCGCCCAAAGTGCTGGGATTGCAGGCGTGAGAATACAGAAAATTAGCTGGGCATGGTGGCACATGCCTGGAGTCCCAGCTACTCAGGAGGCTAAGGCAGGAGGATTGCTTGAACCCAGGAGGCAGAGGTTGCAGTGAGCCAAGATCGCGCCATCGCCCTCTAGCCTGGGCGATGAGAGCAAAACTCCATCTCAAAAAAAAACTGTATATATATATATACACACATATATATATATTTGATATTTTTCTATCTCTTGCAACTTATTATTCCCATTTATGCATAAATTGTCTCATCTTTAGAGAGAACTGAGTCTTTTTCACACAACCCTAGTAATTTTGGATGGCTTTTTTGATTTCTCATTTACCACAAAGTCCCTATCTTAACCTGTACATTTCCTGTCCCAGATCTGTTTTCCTAGGATGCCAGGTTCCTTGTATTAGGAAATGGTATTTAGAGTCCACAGTCTATACTACTGGATTTGTCATTGTTTCTAGGCCTTTTCAGTGGATAGTACTAGAACTCTATTTTTTTAAGATTAGATACATTATTAATTCACAGTGATAACTCCAAAGATTTACATTCAGAATGATAAGGCATTTTTTTTAGTTTCAGCGATATTCTCTCTTTTCACTCACGCCAAAAATACTAATTTTGAGCAACACACATTTGCTTATTTGCTTTATTCCACTTTAATCTCAATGCAATACTGCTGTCAACAATTGGATGACTGGTAGTCATTTAAGAATATTGTAGTTACCTTTGTCCTTTAGGTATATCTCACTGGAGATAAATTCTTGTATTTTAAGGTCACTTAGAATTGTTATTTTCTGTGGGACTATGTTTTTGGTATATTTGTTTCACAAAATCTCTTATTTGTAGAAATGTTGACTCTGATTTATCTAATATATACAGTTCTTCAAGTATATTTAAATACTCAATTTGGGATAAAAAATTTTACACACAATACTTTAGGAACCTCTCTTTTATAAATTGATATACATGAATGTTTTCCACAATTATGAGGAATTTTTCCTAGTCAATATTTTTCTTTTCAGTTCAAGCAGTAGAATTGTTTTGTGAAAATTCAAGTAATTTACATGGAAGACATCTGATATATAACAGGCCTCTGATAGAAAAAGAACTCTTACTTTCCTGTTGCAACTCTTTGTAATGTCAACGAGAATCTGAATATTTGTTTTATGGGGTTTTTTCTTTGTTACTTTTTGGTGCAGAAACTGAATAACTAAACAGCATGTGATTAGAAATTGTGGGCATCCAGTGGGCTGAAGTATTTCTTAAGTATTCAAATGAAAAGTGCTTGTTTCCCTTAATCTATCATCTACCTGTAGATACCCAGAAATGAGTGAGTGACAAAATGGAGTTCCCTAGAATGACATTTTTCTAAACCGGCTATACTTCAGAATGACTTAAGGAGCTCTTGAAATTCCTACACTTCACTTCAGACATTTTGAATGGAATCTTTAGGAAATGGGCCCAGTAATTTATATTCCAACTCTTTGTAGGATGTCTTTTAAACATACCTAGATCAGCCAGATTTAGAAACCATTGCTTTGGAACTTAAAGATTGTGGGCTGGGGATGCCAGAGGGATAATACTTTTAGTGGCAGGAATAAAGGGATCATAAATAGAACTAGCCTAGGGAAATATTACCTGTCTTAGACCCTTTTCTTCTATATAGTGGAACGTTTTTCATTGGCTTGACATTTATGTCATAATAACAAAGCTGAGAATGCTGTCTGATCCAGGGATGTCTCAGATCACATGGCTTAGGGGAAATCTGAGTAACCCCAGGGAAAGGCAATATGGAATAGACACTTTTCATTTTACCAATTTTATATATATTGTAGGCTTAATAGGTGATATCTTAGAAATTTACAAGTAGTCCTGCCCATCTCACAAGAGACCAGTTAAAGCTTTAGAGATGAAGTTCTATTAATAACTAGTGCCTAAGGTGTTTTTTCTGTAACCCTTTTGAGAACTTTGAATGTCACAGGTTTCAATGATCGTAGCCAATTATTTTGAGGACTAGCAGATATGGTAAGGAAAAATCAAAGACCTATGACAGTAGGAACACTTGAAGAAAATGGGCAGATCCAAATGGCCTATAACCAATAGACTAAGCCCAAGATACATTTGATTTATCAAATAAGCAAAACACCTTCAGTCTATTCTATAGAGAAAGAATGGTCCTTCTTGCTTGATCAATCTGTCAGCAGCTCCTCATGTTAGAAACTGGGTGTTTTCGGGAGGCGGAGCTTGCAGTGAGCTGAGATCTGGCCACTGCACTCCAGCCTGGGCGACAGAGCAGGACTCTGTCTCAAAAAAAAAAAAAAAAAAAAAGAAACTGGGTGTTTCTTTTAAATTATACAGGTAGAGTATTGGTATGTATTAGCTATGTAACTTAATGCAAGCTACTTAATTTCTCTTAGCTGCAGCCTTTTCACCTTTAAATGGCGACATTCTCTTACAAGGTTATTTATGAAGGAAGCTTTATGAGTCATCTGGCATGATTTCTAGTAAGTAGATCAAACATTCACTCAAGTATGTGAATACCTCATGCTGCCGGGTGTTTAGAATATAGCAATCACCAAAACAGAGAAGGGTAGTTTGTCTCTTTCCTGCTCTAGAAAGTAAGCTCCGCAAGGACCGGGTATTTATCCATTGCCATATCCCTAGCTCTTATGAACTACACAGCACATATGTGCATAGTTAACAAATAAATGAAACTTAATTCTAAAGTGATATCAGACAAAAGTTAGTAAAATAAAAAATGTGAAAAGTGCTATGAAGGAAACAGAGGGCTAAGGATGAGAAAACAATAGGGGTGACTTTCATTGGATAAAGTGGTTGGAGATTTTTCTTATTTATCTAAAGAGCTATGGAAAGAGTAGAAGAAAGAGCATCTCAGGCAGAGGGAACTTTACGTGCAAGGGCCCTGAGATGGAAAATCACTGAACCAAGTAGACTAAGTATGCTTAGAACTGGTGAGCAATTGAGAGAATGGCAGGATATGAAGTTGCAAAATCAGAATACAGCATTTATCTGTCTGACAATTGTATCTTTAATGGCAGTTTGCTTTTACTTAGTCTTTATATATTTAGTTACAAATTACTGATATTTTGTTTAAATCTACCACATTTTTCCATTTGACCATTTGTTATTTTTATGTCCTTTCTTTCTTTTAGATTTATTAAGTCTTTTTTATTCTTACCCTACCCCCATTGTTATACATTCTTTTACTATTCTTTTTGTTATTCCACAGTTACAGCATACATCCTTTTTTTTTTTTTTTTTTTGAGATGGAGTCTCGCTCTGTCGCCCAGGCTGGAGTGCAGTGGCCGAATTTCTGCTCACTGCAAGCTCCGCCTCCCGGGTTTACGCCATTTTCCTGCCTCAGCCTCCGGAGCACCTGGGACTACAGGCGCCTGCCACCTCGTCCGGCTAGTTTTTTGTATTTTTAGTAGAGACGGGGTTTCACCGTGTTAGCCAGGATGGTCTCGATCTCCTGACCTCGTGATCCGCCCGTTTCGGCCTCCCAAAGTGCTGGGATTACAGGCTTGAGCCACCGCGCCCGGCCGCATACGTGCTTGACTGACTAAAGCTTAATGTAAATTAGTACATTTACCACTTCTACTTTTTGGACAATATAAAAACATAAAGCTTTTTAAAATTGTATTTGCCACCCTCCCCCACCCGCCTCCCCCTGTGATATATAGGCTTTTTATTTTATTTTTTATTTATTTTTATTTTTTTGAGACAGAGTCTTGCACTCTGGCCCAGGCTGGAGTGCATTGGCACAGTGTAGGCTCACTGCAACCTCCACCTCCAGGGTTCAAGCGATCCTGCCTCAGCCTCCCGAGTAGCTGGGACTGCAGGCGTGTGCCACCACACCCAGCTAATTTTTGTATTCTTAGTAAAGATGGGATTTCACCATGTTGACCAGGCTGGTCTCAAACCCCTGACCTCATGATCTGCCCGCCTTGGCCTCCCAAAGTGTTGGGATTACAGGTGTGAGCCACCGCACCCCGTGGGCTTTTGTTTATGAATTTTTAGCTCAACACATTTAAGATCCTCAAGACATGACTATTATTACTTTTTGCATATTTATCCTTTCTGTACTAATTTTTTTTCTTGAATCTCTGTAGGTTTATTAGAACTAAAATCTAGCAAAACTTTAATTTTGGAATCTGCGATCATTTTTCTTCTGTCTGAAGAACTTCCTTTAGTGTTTTCTCAGTATAGATTCTAAAGACAGAGTCTTTCCTTTTTGGTTTCCAAAAAGATTTATTTAGTTTTATTTTTAAGTGATATTTTCACTGTGTACAGAATTTCAAGGTTGGCATTCGTTTTCTTTTAGTACAGTTGATCATTGAACAAGGAGGGCATTAGGAGCACTGACCCCTACACAGCTGAAAATTTGTGTGTACCTTTTGACTCCCTTAATTTTTTGTTGTTGTTGTTGTTGTTGTTTGTTTTTGTTTTTTGAGATAGAGTCTCGCTCTGTCACACAGGCTGGAGTGCAATGGTGCGATCTTGGCTCACTGCAATCTTCGCCTCCTGGGCTCAAGTGATTCTCCTGCCTCAGCCTCCTGAGTAGCTGGGACTACAGGTGGGCACCACCACACCGAGCTAATTTTTGCATTTTTAGTAGAGACGGGGTTTCACCATGTTGGCCAGGCTGGTCTCGAATTCCTGACCTCGTGATCCACTCATCTCGGCCTCCCAAAGCGCTGGGATTACAGCCATGAGCCACCGTACCTGGCGGTGCAGTGGTGCCATCTCAGCTCACTGCAAGCTCCGCCTCCCAGGTTCATGTCATTCTCCTGCCTCAACCTCCCGAGTAGCTGGGACTACAGGTGCTCGCCACCACGTCCTGCTAATTTTTTGTATTTTTAGTAGAGACGGGGTTTCACCGTGTTAGCCATGATGGTCTCCATCTCCTGACCTAGTGATCCACCCGCCTCGGCCTGCCGAAGTGCTGGGATTACAAGTGTGAGCCACTGCATCCGGCCCTTTTCTCTGCTTCTTGAGCACAGTTCCAGCACCACTTGGGGCACTTCGTATGATTCCCATGTTTCTTATTCAAGGTTTATGGTATTGCACCAGACACAGTGAAAAAACAAGTGAGAACCGTGAGGGATCACTTTTTACTGTAATATGCAATTTACTGGAGAGACAACTGCTCACATGGTAATAATTAGCCTAGCATGACTTTTTTTTTTTTTCTTCTTTTTTGAGACAGAGTCTTTCTGTTGCCCAGGTTGGAGTGTAGTGGCGCAATCTTGGCTCACTGCAACCTCTCCCTCCTGGTTTCAAGCGATTCTCTGCCTCCGCCTCCCAAGTAACTGGGATTCCAGGAGTGCATCACTGTGCCGGGCTAATTTTTGCATTTTTTGGTAGAGATGGGGTTTCCTCTTGTTGACCTCCACCCACCTAAGCCTCACAGATTGCTGGGATTACAAGTGTGAGCATGACACAACATTTTAAGTGTATACTTGCAACACTTGAGCTTACTACTGAAAGGACACAAAGATAGATGTGTACCTGCCCCCCACCTGCTACACCCTTGTTCTACTCTCTAATCTTTGCACATACCAGAGATTTCGTAAGTTCTGTGAGTACCTGGTTTTCTGCACGTACCAGAGATTTTGTTTTGCACATACCAGAGATTTTGTAAGTTCTGAGGCAAGGTCACAAGACGTGTTTAAGTAAGATAAACTCTTGCTGCCATAAACCTGCTCTCCCGCCTCAAAGTTTGAACCAAAATATCAGAAATGGCGGGACCCAATCATAGTTAGCCAAATCGCCTTGTTCAAACACTAGCCAATCATATATCTGATTTGTATAATAACTCTATGCCCACTTTTCTTAGACTATATAACATTGTTCGGAGCTCAGTGGGGGAGCTCTCCTGCCCGTCTCGTTTCTCGAGCGAGGGAGAGTTCCAGGTTCGAACCTGTAATAAAGATCCTTGCTGCTTAGCTTTGACTCTGGACTCTGGTGGTCTTCTTCGGGGAATAAACGGTCTGGGCATAACACTACAATAGCCACAGCAGGTGGCTACGAAATTGTTACAGTAGTAAGATAGGTACTATAGTGAATTTGAAGCAGTTATGATTGAATACTGCATCTTTATTTTTGTTTTAAGTTTCTGTCAACAGCAAATGGTGTCATGTATGGTCTGTAAATGTGTTTTGGTAAATTTTAACTTTTTATAAAAGATGTGTATATTTTAGGATGGTAAATAATAAAATAGACTATGTCTACATATATTTTATGCATTCGTGACATACCTTTTTAAAAAATTTTTGCTATTTCTAGGTGATGCAGTTCATCTGTGAGTTTTTCAAATTGCTCCAAATCTCCAAAAAATTTTCTAATATATTTTCTGAGAAAAATTTGCGTGTAAGTGGACCCATGCATTTCAAATCTGTGTTTTTCCAGCGTCAGGTGTACTTTAAAGTATGTCAGGAGAGTGGGGATAAAAAAATTCAAAGTATTTTTTTGAGAAAGTGAGCTATCCTCTCACTCAACAGCGATAATCACAGACAGAAGATTTCTGTGACCAAATGTGTGGGGATTTCTTCCCACCAGCAAGCAAGCAAGCAATCAATTCTGCAGCAGAAACCACCTAGGTGTCCTCCAATTCAAGTCAATTCTGACACTATTTTCCTGCACATAAAACCACAGATTGAAGCCAGGTGCGGTGGCTCACACCTGTAATCCCAGAACTTTGGGAGGCTGAGGCAGGCAGATCACCTGAGGTCAGGAGTTCAAGACCAGCCTGGCCAACATGATGAAACCCCATCTCTACTAAAAATACAAAAATTAGTTGGGCATGGTGGCAGGCACCTGTAATCCCAGCTACTTAGGAGGCCAAGGCAGGAGAATTGCTTGAACATGGGAGGCAGAGGTTGCAGTGAGCCGAGATGTGCCACTATACTCCAGCCTGGGTGACAAGAGTGAAACTCTGTCTCAAAAAGAAAAAAAAAAAACACAGATTGAGGGCTCAGTGCCCAAGACCACCCCGACCCTCATCAGTCACAAGTCTGGGCCTGTGGAACTTCTGACCTACGAGCTTCAATGTAGAGTTTCCACACTCTCTCTTTGGGTTTAATTTGCTAGAGCGGCTTGCAGAATTCAGGGAAACTGAATATATGTTTATCAGTTTATTTATTTCCTTGCTTTTTTTTTCTCCTGCTTTTGTTGCACCCTTCAAGGAAAGAGGCCACCATAAGGCTGAGCTGAAGTACCAAGGGACCTTTTTTCTCTCTTCCCATTGCAAAAGTCACACAAGTGAAGCTAGGTGTAACTATACAGAGCCAAGAGAGTCATTTACTGGTGTATTACAAAGGAGATTACAAAGGATGTAGGTGAAGAAATTCACAGGGCAAGGTATGGGGGAAGAGGTTCAGGGTGTCCATGCCCTCCCTGACCACCAACCTCCAGGAGCCTCCAATGCGTTCAGCTATTCAGAAGCTCTCGAAACCCAGTCTTCTTGTGTCTTTTATGGAGGCTTCATTGGATGGGCATAAACGACAGCTGTGTAGAAATGTGATTAGACACAAAACATATGATCTAATACTAATCAGCTGAGTGGGGAAACCCAGCAAGGTCTATCTGTTCAGATTCTTTTTGTCCTCTCTCTGCTGCATTCTTTCCTCCAGGGAATGGGGCAGGACCCCTTCTGAAATGGGGATCTTGTGGCCTACGATCACATAAGATAAGTCAGAGAATTTCTTTATGGCCAGCTCCAAGACAGAAAGGCAAGGAAGTTTTCTGACTTTGAAAGAGGAGGAGCAGATGAAAGGAGGCAGGAGGTAATAAAGAGAGATTCTGTTTTCTGAGGCCTGTATCTGAGGTTTTAAGTGCCCCAATATTATAACTAAAGACTGTAACAAGGGATATGGGAGTTATAAGCCAGGAACTATGGACAAAAACATATATAGAGAGATATTATAATATCTATTTATATATATATCTCATTATTTCACACATGTCATCTATTTTCTTCCTGTTTCCATTGTTTTTGCTGGGAGGTCAGCTGTTAGTCTATTTTTTGCTCTTGTGAAGGTAATATGTCGTTTATTCTCTGGTTGCTTATAAGATTTTTCTTTTTTTTAGCTTTTGCAGTGGGACTATGTGTCCAGGGGTGGTTTTCTTTGTACTCTTTTGCTAGAGCTTTGTAGAGCTTCTTGAATACGTGGCTTGGAGTACCTGTCAGATAACATCAACATCTAGGTATCTATGGGTCTGTCTCTTATTTTAAATCAACTTTTGCCCTTTTACATTTCTTCTTTTTATCTGATTGACTGCCAAACATTGTAAATAAAAATTGTAGGCTGGGTGCGGTGGCTCAAGCCTGTAATCCCAGCACTTGGAGAGGCCGAGACAGGTGGATCACGAGGTCAAGAGATCAAGACCATCCTGGCTAACACGGTGAAACCCCGTCTCTACTAAAAATACAAAAAACTAGCCGAGCATGGTGGCGGGTGCCTGTAGTCCCAGCTACTCAGGAGGCTGAGGCAGGAGAATGGCGTAAACCCGGGAGGCGGAGCTTGCAGTGAGCTGAGATACGGCCACTGCACTCCAGCCTGGGGGACAGAGCGAGACTCCATCTCAAAAAAAAAAAAAAAAAATTGTAGTTGCGATTTGAGGCTTAGTAGGGTGTTATCTTTCCCCAGAAGATTTTGCTTTTGTTATTGGCAGAAAGGGTTGAGTTAGATCATCTCTCTGGGTTTGATTTATTTCAGATCTTTCCCCCACATTTTCACTTTCTTTGTAGCTTTCTGATGCCTTCAAACAGTTAAAAAACAAAAATTGTCTGGTTTTTCCAGTTCTCTCAACTGGAAGATTGTTCTGAAACAGTAAAAAATAAATTTTATTCTAAAAACAATAGGAAGATACTAAAAAGTTTTAAGAATTGACATAACCTGATTTCCATTTTAAAATGACCTTAAATTAATTAGTTGTTTTGTCATATCTTTCCTTAAAATGTCCCCAAAGCTTTCTTTTACCTACATTTCTATTGTTATCATCCTGGTCTAAACTCTATCTAAGTCACTAACTTGGATTATTGTTTTTTGTTTTTTTTTGGTTTTGAGACTGAGTCTCTCTGTCTCCCAGGCTGGAGTGCAGTGGCATGATGTCAGCTCACTGCAACCTCTGCCTCCCGGGTTCAAGCAATTCTCCTGCCTCAGCCTCCTGAGTAGCTGGGATTACAGGTGCATGTCACCACGCTTGGCTAATTTTTGTATTTTTAGTAGAGACGAGGTTTCACCATGTTGGTCAGGTTGGTCTCAAACTCCTGACCTTGTGATCAGCCCGCCTTGGCCTCCCAAAGTGCTGGGATTACAGGTATGAGCCACCGCACCCGGCTGGATTATTGTTTTTATCTCACTTTCTTGGTTTCCTGAAAATCATCTAACATATTGATGCTAGATTCTTTATTCAAAGATTTGGTTTCTTTTATGTCTAGATTTGCACATTAGAAATAGCTATGAAGATCATGTGTGGTGGCTTATACTTGTAATCCCAGCATTTTGGGAGGACAAGGCAGGTGGATCACTTGAAGTCAGGAGTTCAAGAGCAGCCTGGGCAACATGGAGAAACCCCATCTCTACTAAAAATACAAAAAGTAGCTGGCTGTGGTGGCACACACCTATAATTCCAGGTATTTGGGTGGCTGAGGCATGAGATTTGCTTGAATGGGTGACGCAAAGGTTGCAGTGAGCTGAGATCATGCCACTACCACCAGCCTGGGCAACTGAGAGAGACTGTCTCAAAAAAGAACAAGCGATGGGATTTTTAAAGTAGCACTATTAGTCACAAAGAAAACCAAATCAACTTTTTATTTTTTTTATTTTTTTGAGACGGAGTCTCGCTCTGTCTCCCAAGCTGGAGTGCAGTGGCCCTATCTCAGCTCACTGCAAGCTCCGCCTCCCGGATTCACGCCATTCTCCTGCCTCAGCCTCCCGAGTAGCTGGGACTACAGGCGCCCGCCACTTCGCCCGGCT
>NW_012102676.1:4629599-4648502 GCF_000951045.1 Mandrillus leucophaeus | reverse complement strand
GAGAATTGCTTGAACCCCGGAAGCGTAGGTTGCAATGAGCCAAGACCGTGCCGTTGTGCCGCTGCACTCCAGCCTGGGCCATAGAACAAGACACCGTCTCCAAAAAAAAAAAAAAAAAAAAAAAAGGTCCTGGGTATGGGTTAAACAAGGCTATAGAGATAGTTCGCCAAAACAGCATGAGAAAATGTATATTCTTTCTTTCACCCATATATTAGTTCCATGATTCTTCTATAATAGGTCTGTAATGCATGAGGAGACTACAAAAAGCTACCATGTTAGAGATGAAAAAAAGGCAGTCCTTCCAGATGTGGTTGCTAACAGATAATAAAAAACAGTGAAGCCTTGAGCCAAGCAAAGCCCCAGCATGACTCAATATAGACCAAGGTTCCAGAAAGAACTAATTTCTTTCCAAACAAAGAACATGAAGTAAAGCAGAGCTGATCCCTATGCTACTACATTCATTTCAGTTTTATCTCCATCTGTCTTTTCAGAGACGTTTGACACTAGCCTGTATCATTATTTATATTATTTGAGAATATGAAATTCTAGAATATGAATCCTTTCTATTTATACATCAAGATTTACATTGATTTCATATATATAATCATATTATAATTTTAAAAAGAGGGTATAAGGTATAATTTAGTGCTTTGTAATTCCTGATTCATTGATCAATATATATTTTTAAAAGATCAGAGACTTTTTTCCCAAACTAGAGATTCTTTTTTAAAAAAACTGTTGTGGGTACATAGTAGGTGTATATACTAACGGGAATACATGAGATGCCCTGATACAGGTATGTAATGCATTATAATCATATCATGGAAATAGGATATCTATACCCTCAAGCATTTATCCTTTGTGTTACAAACAGTCTAATTATACTTTTTTACTATGTTAAAATGTACAATTAAATTATTATTTACTATAGTGGCCCAGTTGTGCTATCAAATACTAGGTCTTATTCATTCTTTGTATCTATTTTTATTTTGTACCCATTAACCATCCCCACTTCCTCTCCACCCCTCCACTACCCTTCTCATCCTTTGGTAACCATCCTTCTACTCTCTAGCTCCATGGGTTCAATTGTTTTGATTTTTAGCTCCTACAAATAAGTGCAGACATACGAGTTTGTCTTTCTGTGCCTGACTTATTTCATTTAACATGACTTCCAATTCCATCCATGTTGCTGCAAATTACAAAATCTTTTTTTTTTTTTTTTTTTTTTTGAGACAGAGTTTTGCTATTGTCACCCAGGCTGGAGTGCAATGGCACGATTTCAGCTCACTGCAACCTCTGCCTCCCAGGTACAAGCAATTCTCCTGCCTCAGCCTCCCAAGTAGCTGGGATTACAGGTGCCTGCCACCATGCCTGGCTAATTTTTCTATTTTTAGTAGAGACAGGGTTTCACTATCTTGGCCATGCTGGTCTTGAAATCCTGACCTCAGGTGATCTGCCCACCTTGGCCTCCCAAAGTGCTGGGATTACAGGTATGAGCCACTGTGCCCAGCCAATCTCATTCTTTTTTACAGCTGACTAGTACTCCATTGTGTATATGTACACATTTTCTTTATTCATTTATCTGTTGATGTACACTTAGATTGCTTCCAAATTTTTGCTCTTGTGAACAGTGCAGCAACAAACATGGGAGTGCAGATATGCCTTTGATATACTGATTTCCTTCAATATGCTGATATCGCCAGCAGTGGGATTGCTAGATCACATGGTAGCTATTTTCAGTTTGGGGAACATCCAAACTGTTTTCCACAGTGGTTGTATGCAGAGTCTTTGATTTAATCTTTACTAGGTACTACAATAATCATTTTTGAGTGTTTTTAGAAACATTGAGTATTTGAAGCATTTATTTCTCCAGAGACTAAGATACATGTACCCCTACAAGCATGGACACAGACTGGGAGTGAGGAGAAGCAGAGCCTTGGATGGTTTTTTTGTTTCGAATAAAATTGCTATCGATACTCTTCCCATTAATCTAAGCCTCAGTATCTGCCATTTACACTTATCAGATTAAACTGTCAATTTCCATTTCGGGTATACTTTAAATTCTTAATATGATTTGCAGGTTTTTTTTTTTTTTAATTTTTAATTTTGTTTTGTTTTGAGACAGGGTCTTGCTGTGTCACCCAGGCTGTAGTGCAACGGCATGATCACTACTCACTGCAGCCTTGACCTCCCGGGCTCAAGTGATCCTTCTGCCTCAGCCTCCTGAGTAGCTGGGACTACAGGCCCACACCACCGTGCCCAGCTAATTTTGTATTTTTTGTAGAGACGAGGGTCTCACTGTTGCCCAGGCTAGTCTCAAGCTCCTGGACTTAAGCAATCTTCCCACCTCGGTCTCCCAACATGCTGGGATTACAAGCATGAGTGACTGTGCCCAGCCTTCTTGCTATCATTTTTATCTAGCTAACGTATTTTGGAATATAATGAATCACCTATGTATCTTGGAGTGATTATTTTTAATTTTTTAGATTTGAAATGCTGTGATTTCAGACCCGATGGGTAGAATAGAAAAAGTTAGACTAAAAGTGTGATGGGATGATATGTAAGAGCTCTCAAAGAGAGAGAAAGTGTGATATTATTAAGACTTGGGTTCTGGAACCAGTCTGCTTGGGTAAAAATGCTTGTTTTGCCATTTATCAGCTATATAAGTTTGGATAGGTTATTTAGCCTCTCTGAGCCATGCTATTCTCAACTATTAAATGGAATAACAATATACCCTTTTAGAGTTGTTATGAGGATTACAAGAATCAATACATGTTAAGTATTTAGAATCGTGCCCTGCCCTTAGTAATCATCCAATATTATTATATTAGATTACCAATAAAATTTTGTCTGAGGTACCCAAATATAATGAGGTTTGTACAGAACACATATGAAATTTCTGACATTCTGTCAAGTAATGTCATTTTCAGAAATTCTTTAGAAGTTTGAATGAGCTGATGCTCACTCCCCATATGATATGTTTTGTATCTATACCAATTTTGTATATGGCAGTCTGTGGTCTGTATAATAATTGACAGAAATGAATAAGCAAATGTTAAAACTCTGTTGGAAGAGGGAAGTGTGGATATTGGCTTAAGTAAACATGAGAGGATCAAAGAGATTTTTCAGGAGGCAGAACTAAAATTTTGCCTCTTGGCTACAGAGAGGAATGTTCAGGGAGCTCTGATTTGCAGGAGGAGCAGCAGGAAGCCACAGACATCTTCAGGTTCTGCCTTTATTGGACTCTTCTGACCCTCTGTTGTAATTTAAAGTCAGGTGGAGAGAGGGCTTGTGCTGTACTTGAAGTCACCAATAATTCTAAGTAATAAGTGTCACCATTTTGATTACATAGCCTTCCTGAAATGTTGAAGGCCTGCAGTTTTACAGGTGCAGTGTATACTAAATTAGCCATTACCACAGACAGGATGTCATTGTCATTCCTTTCAAACTACAGAGTAGTAATTTGGTAATGTGTGAACACCTGGATTTGTGCCTCCTTAAACCTGAAATAATAGGGAGAGGAATAGTCTGAGTCAATTGTCTTTGTGACATCTGACCCATAGTTCTACATTGCTTTGCAAACATTGTATTTGGATATATGCATAAATATATATATGCACACACACAAACACACACACACACTGTAGCTTTTGTTTCTTAGAAAAGCAGCTCCTTGAGGGAGCCACTACTCTGCTGTATTATGTACAACAATGTGGGTGCTACATGAATGCTAAGTACTACTAATAATATTACTGGTAATTCACTGGTGAGGCATTTTGTGGGTCACCACTTACTGTGTGTTCACAATGCTTGAACTTGGTTATACAAATGTATCAAGTTATTTTTTATATGAAATTGACTATTAGGATATTTAATCATCCAAGTCAGAGTCAAGGACTAGCACTTTAAACAATTTTTTTTCACTTTCAATTTTGGAACATTTTGAAAGTTGAAGAAAAGTTGAAAGAATCATACAAAAAAAGGTATGAATACCTTTCATGCAGAGACCTCATCTGGGGTTAGCCAGTTGTTTTAATAATGTCCTTTATGGTAAAGGCATGCAGTCCAGAATTAGTATGGTATCTGGTTGTCTCATACTGGAACAGTTTCTTCTTCCTTCCTTTCATGGCCATGTCATATTTGAAAATTATAGGTCAGTTGTTTTGGAAACTGTCCCTGAATTTGGGTTTATCTAATGTTTCCTCGTAATTATTTCCAGGTAATGCATTTTTTGATGAAATTTCACGGAGGTGATGTTGTGCTACTTTCCTTGCATCCTATCATGTGGCACATGGTGTCAATGTTTCCCATTACTAGTGATGTCAAATTTGATCATTTAAATGAGATGGCTTCTGTGAGGCTTCTCTGTTGTAAAGGTACAATGTTTTTATACATTTTGGAATGAGTAATTATTTTGTGGGGAGAAATTTTGAGACTGTAAAATTCTGTTCCTCCACCTACTTTTACCTGTTAGTTTTCGCATTCATTGCTATGTCTTGCCTGATTATTGCTATATTGATTGAAAAATGTTGATTTTCTAATGCTTTCACTCCTTCTACATTATTTGGTATTAAACTTCCCATTTCTTTATCTATATCACTGAGGACTCATGAATTCCTATTTATTCAATGTGCTATAATTCAGTACTGTCATCATTTCTTTTGATGCTCAAAATACATATAAAAACAAAAATAAAAATAAATAAATAAAAATAGATTTGACCAGTAGGAGTAAGCTCTTTTCCAGGTTGGCTTCTGTGTACTTTTACATGTTCTCATTATTCTTTTAGCACTTCATTACTTCCTGGCACAATCAGATGATTTAAGTTCATTTATTCTTTCCTTGTCCCAGTCCTGAGGTCAGCCATTCCTTTAAGAAGCCCTGTTTCTTTCAGCAGAGTGGCATTTAGAAATCAAGATCTGGGTACTAGATATGCTATAAGGATACTGCTCCTTCTATGCCTCCCTCAGTGGAAAAATAATTTATATACATGAATATCGCTATTGCTCTATTTCCCTCTCTTTTTCTCTCCCTCACATATGTGTATGTGTGCATGTGTGTGTATGTATATCTACCTACCTATATATTTATATATACACACATATACTTATTTATGAGTACACACCAACACCTCCAATTCACATTTCCTGTCACCACAGAGTTTATTGTAGTTTCTTCCTTGTCACATTCATATATTCCTTCTCTGACAGTAAGATGATAATGGCTTCCATTATCTTACTGTATTAATTTCTCAATCCCCCCATATGTAGTTAATCTACCAAGCTTGCTAGACTGACTTCCTACCCCTTTTTACCTGTCTAATTGCTTTTTCAATGAATAGTAAGTAAAGGACAAAGTAAAGAGTGGAATGAAAGAGGAGGAAGAAAGAAAGAGAATAACACATTTTAAAATCTAAATTAAAATTTAAAGATTTTTGCATTTTTTATGTGTACAGAAGTAAGGTTCTGGGAATCAAATTTATTCTTAATTTTTTTAAGATCTTGAAAATAGGCCAGGCATGGTGGCTCAAGCCTATAATCCTAGCACTTTGGGAGGACCAAGGCGGGCGGATTACTTGAGGTCAGAAGCTCAAGACCAGCCTGGCCAACATGGTAAAACCCTGTCTCTACTAAAAATACAAAAATTAGCCGAGCATGTTGGCACATGCCTGTAATCTCAGCTATTCAGGAGGGTGAGCCATGGGAATTGCTTGAACCCAGGAGGCAGAGGCTGCTGTGAGCCAAAATTTGTGCCACTACACTCCAGCCTTGGCAACACAGCAAGACTCTATCAAAAAAAAAAAAAAAAACTTGAAAATATATCCTAATATTTTGTCTTTATATATTCACTCATAATACTTAATGGGAACAAGCATTAGGCATACGAAGATGAATGAGACAAAGTCTGCAGAGTTCAGATATGATAAAACAAGCAGACAGGTTAAAAATATTAATAATTCCTATAATACTAGAAGAGTTATCTTAGAGGAATACAAAGAGTTTCAGGAAGAAACTGAGCTACACTATAACACAGAAGAGACCAATAGATTTTGCATAAGCAGCAGAATGATTTCTCTTCATTAAGAGTGATGATCCACATACTAAAGGTTAATTTCTAGTTGATCTTCTGAATTCTGGCTTTTGCTTAACTCTTTTCTTCTGCTCTAGTCATCCTATAGAGGACCAGAGAAAATTAGACACAGTGAAATCTCTCTTCATGGTCAGGGTTGTTACTGAGCAACAGGAAACACAACTATTCCTTATAGGCCTGGTGTCCTGTTTTTTCCAGCCCTCAGGTTGGGAGCCTTTGGCATATTTTGCATATAACCTCTGACCTTGCAATGGATCAGAATTTTATTATGTTTAATACCATATAATTTTTTAGTACTGTATTTTTTGGTAGCTTTTAAAGCCTCTATTAAAAACCTTTTTATATTACCCAATACTGCCAATATTCTAAAATTTTTGTGCAAATAAATTGTGTCATTATGTACAGTTAATGGACTTAGTAGGCAAATCAATTTTTATTTTTTTGGTTAAAGGGCTCTCCATTGTGTAAGTGCCTTTAAAACATGCTTATTAGTTAAGCATCTCAACAATGTGGAATGTGGGTTGGTTTTATCACTCTCCAATTAAAAGTTATTGCTCCATAACTTCCAAGAAAGGAAGTTAGGCACTTGGAGAAATTGGTCCAATATTACATTGTGCAAATACAATAAATAAATCCAGATTACTGATTCTAAACTTGTTTTCTGCCCCAAATCATAAGAGAGATAGATTCTCTGTTGTAATAACTGAGTCTCAGATTCTAACTCAGGAAGCCATTATGCCTTCTCAGTACTGGCCATCTAAAACCTGATATGTTCAATTTTCAAAGAAAATCAATTTAGAAAGAAAAAATATGCTTTGAGATGATAAAAAGGGAATAGTCATGTAATACAAAATCCACTAAAGCTAACTTTCTCTATGCCTTATAGAAATGGACAATTCTTTAAATATTAAAGCATACAACTACCCCAATTATATATTTTATATATAAAAAATTTCTTAAACTAAGTAGTAGTATTACTACTGAAATCATCTGTGTATATTTGATATGGGACATGGATAATGGGTCACATCTTGACAAGCATTTCAGGCCTATTGAAAGCTGGTTGTAACAGGATGGAGTTCGCATGAAGGCTCATTATGATTATATCTTGGACACAGCACAGTGACACTTCACTTTTTTTTTTTTTTTTTTTGAGACGGAGTTTCTCTCTTGTCGCCTAGGCTGGAGCACCATGGTGCAATCTCGGCTCACTGCAACCTCCGCTTCCTGGGTTCAATCAATTCTCCTGCCTCAGCCTTCCAAGTAGCTGGGACTACAGCCACCACGCCCAGCTAATTTTTGTATTTTTAGTAGGGACGGGTTTTTGCCATGTTGGTCAGGCTGGTCTCGAACTCCTGACCTCAGGTGACCCACCTGCCTTGGCCTCCCAAAGTGCTGGAATTACAGGCGTGAGCCATCGGGCCCGGCCGACACTTTTCTTATGGTTTAGAAGTTCACAGAGTTCATAGGCAATTCATGTAAACTCAAAATGTTTGAGTAGTCACATGAACAACTGCAGCGTGGCAGTCCCTCTGTCTCTAGGTTTCTGCTCATTTCTATATATCTAGAAATTCTGCCTCAGTCATCACCTTGGACTTCCTATCTTAGTGTAGGTAGAATTACTCATCATTACTTTGAATCTAGATGGTTTCTTCACTGCTACTTTTAAAACCAGAAAGTCACCAAGTCAAGCACAATCACCTTGTTCATTCTTTTAAGGCCTTCATTTTATTCCTGTTGGTCTCACTCATAACTGGTAAAAAAGATAAATGTCGTGTGAGTAGATAAAAACTTTTGAAAATTTGTTTTCGAAGTTGTTAAAGGAAAATACTTTTCTGAGTGTTTCCCTTCTGGATTGTTATTAGTAAGAAAAATATTTTCACAATGATACTATCAAGCATAATAGTCAACAAATTATAATACTACCCTTATTACACAGAGTCTCAGGAAAAAAGGTAATAAGTATTATTTTGCATTTAGTGATAGAAATATTAAGGCTCACAATAACAAGTGATTTTAAAATAATGATTAATTTTCCAGCTAAACTAGTCGTTTGACATGCATTTACTGAAAGTACTTGAGAAAACGACAGCAGTAATGATAGCAGTAATAAAGCATAGCAGGCTAGACCTGCCTCTATAATGCTCTTGACTCTTGTGTAATGTAGATAATTAGCAAACTATCGAAACCACTGGAGAAACATCCTGTAACATGGTTAGGGAGACTTTGTCCTCAGATTTATTAGCTAATGACATTGTATAATGATTTGGCAAGTAATTGAGTTCTGTTGACTCTTAAATATTTGGTAACGTATAGTTAAAACTATAATAAAGTCTGATAGAGGACATGGAATTGGTACATTTTCTTTTAAATTTTTCATAGTAATCTTCCAGTATGTTATTATCTTCTGTGGAAAACCGACTGTGTCTGTCTCCCAGCAGGTGAAATGAAATGTCAACCATAGGCTTTCATTTTGAAATTCAGCAATTTCATAAGCTTATTGAAATTATGTTTATCATTTGGCAAACTTTACTGGTATAAATATTACATGGCAGAAATAAAATTATAAGTTGTACATTAGTTTATTCATTTAAACTTTTGTAACACAAAGATCAAGAAACATAACATACTCTGTATTTCTACCAACAAATATCTAAAGTCATTGTATTTTTAAGTTACAATATCTGCAATCATAATAAGTATCACAGGTCTTTTAAAATATACAAATTTGAGGAATAAAAGTAATATGAATGTTCCAAGTCACAATGGCAGTAAATATAAATGCTAAACTGAAATATGAAAATCTAGCGGAGGATTTGCTTAGAGCAAGTTTGTAAAATTTGTTTTCAAGAAAGAAAAACAGATAGAATGTATTTATTTTTAATATGGTTTCAATTTAATTTAAAAACAATGCAACAAAGCCATTCCTATGTACACACATAGCCATTAAAGATGTTCCTAGCACAAAGATTCTCAAATATTCCTAGTTCATTCCACACTTAATATCCAAGTAATTTTTTCATGGTGACTGTAGGAAAATAGGAATACCTCATTCGTTTATTAAGTAGTTAGGCCCAAATTTAGTAGTAGCAGTTTGTGTAGTGTCTGACTGCTATTTCTGTGTTCCCCTAAAAATTTAAAAACACTCTATAACAATCCTGTGGGTTCCCGGTATCGTGATTGGGAACCATGGTCCTAGCAGCATTAAGAGTATGTGTGTGTTGTAGGGGAGAATAAATAGTTTTACTCTACTTATCTTAGGTTCAGTGCCCGACACCCCTGTATCAAATGAAAGACTAACAAGCAAAAAGCATACACATTTATTTAATATCAGTTTTATGCGACACGGGAACATTCAGAAGGAAATGAAAACTCAATAAACAGTTTTAAACCTGAGTGTTTTTCCACAGCAGGTTTGATAAAGAGTGGAAAGTCATGGAGAAACGTGATAGAACCAAAGGGATATGAGCTACATGTAATGAGCTGGGAGAAACTTGCCAAGGCTTATTTCTTCAGATTACTCTCTGTGACTCCGTGTCCTTGGAGATAAGGATATTCCCTTCCTCCAGGAATAGGGAAGCACCTCTCACATAAGGATCTTATGCACTGCTTCAAGGGGAGGTCAGAACCTGCTTCCTAGGTTTTATGACCTGCTTCAGGGGAGCAGGGAGGGAGAACTTCACAGAGACCCTCCTGCTTATGCTATTTTCTCAAATTCCTTCAGCTTAAAATATTCAATACGCCAAAGTGCCATATTTTGGGGTAGTGTGTCCTGATGTATCTCTCTCTCTCCTGGACTCTCTATCTATCCATGCATCCATCCTTCCACATCCACACACACACATATAAATCAGTCTCCTGTTTTTTTATTTGCTAAGTAAAATTACATTGTTGTAATTTTCTCCTTGCATTTACCATGACTTGATATTTTCTCGTTTACTTGGTTGTTTATGTGTTTAATGTTTGTCTTCCTCCACTGGGCTATAGGGTCCAAGAGAGCAGGAAAGTTTTCTGCCTTGCACCCCACTATATTCCTAGAACCTAGAACACTGCCTAGGGTATACTACATATTCAGCACACACTGTCTGGGTGAATACACATCTTCCAAAGACAAATATTCATTCTCAAGAACAGTACATTGTAGATTGAAATATTCTCTAACTTCCATATACTTTTTAAGAAACTTCACCTTTCTTGGAGTTCTATTATCACATAATTATGGCCAGTGCAGTTTATCTTTTACTGCTCCCAATTATGCCCTTCAGAACACTTAGAATAAAAAAGGAGTCGTGTAATCCAGTTACAGCAAGAAAAGCTGTGAAATAAATCGCTGTCCAACAAAAACCACACACACAAACACATACACAAAACCCACTCTATTACCTTTAGTAATCTTGGTGAAGGGAAGGGAGTCATATATTTTACCAATTATAGGTATTTTAACCTTTCGTTTTCAAAAGTTTATATAAAAATATTCAATAATGTATTGAATTTTAATTTGCAGGAGACTATCAACATATTAGGTTGCTTTGGGGTTAACTTTATAAATTTTTTTTTGGCAAAAATCTCACAATAAAGCTTCCGCTAACTGTCCATGCGTATTTTGAACTTTTTTGGAAATGTATTATATGTAATTTAATGAATTAAAACATTTTAAAAATGTGTTCTTAAGTTACTGGACTTTTTAGTAGCTTCAGGAAAGGTAAATCAATACAGTGTTTCTACGTTGAAATTTATCCTAGTGAATGATTTTTTGTTTTCTGAATATGTATTTCCTTAGAATTTAAGTTCCACAGACAATTGATATGTAGTCTTTTTCACAAGAAGTTTAAACATCTCTGGGTGATGATGCCTAAGTGGTCTTTAGGCAAAATGATCTGACGAAATTAAAATTGAGCAATTATGAGGGGAATCTATTCAATATGGACTGATTATGAAAAATTCAGGCCCCTTTTTCTTAATTTTCAGGGATCAGAGTGTTTTAAATTATATCAGTTTCTAAACATGTATTCTGTTTATTGAGATGAAGCCTAAACTGGTGGTGGCAGTAGGGGGTGTGTGTGTGAACAGAAACAAAAAAAGCCTACCATTGATGCCTTTGATAGATTTTAACTGTTCAATTAATTTGTGTGCATGAAATGTGCATACCAATATTTTGCTTCCAACACACAGATATCCGAAGCTTCTATGATTATTTCACAATATTCAGCAATCCACCCAATGATTTTGCAGCCTCTTTCAGAGCAGTTGCTAAAAGTCGCTCCACATCATCAGAGGGCTTCCCTCCCTTAGTCCATGAGAGCAACTAGGTTTTGCATCAGTGAAAGGAAGAAAAAGCAGGAGTCTGGCAAGAGGCTGCAAAGAGCCGGCACTGGGCTCCACTAGAGTTCCTTCCCACTGCGTTTCTCATCCTGTCTTCTGCCCAGTGGATGTGTCTGCGTGGGCGTGCACACACATTAGCTGATGAAACCCCCTTCCTGTTGCACAGGGTCAGAACTAAGCGGGGTGGGTGTAGCTTTGGAGGGTTCTGAAATCTAAGAACCAGCTTCCTTTCCCACCGCTTTCCGCTGAGTCAGTTCACTGCGGAGTGCTCTGCAGGATCTGGAGGCCTTTGTGTTCAGATTATTTTACTAGCTACAAAAGCCACACCCTTGTGCTACACAAACAGAACACTTTGTCCTTCCAGGAGGTCCGTACTTTGACCACAGCTCTGGGATTTCAAAGCTGCTTCACAGAGGCTTGCCTATTGTAATGTAAAGTGTTGGGCTGAGTGACTGTCCCTGTGTTATAATGCAGCTTCACAACTGTTGGTTTAATGACTCACTGTGCTAGTGGGACTTTGAACAACAGACCCTGTCATTTAAAACAGGCTCAGAAATCCATTTATTACCAAAAAAATGTCAATGACAGTGAGAAAAAAATGGAATATGTTTTTTGATTTAGAAAAAGATCTATTCATTTATTTTTTATGTTTCATTTATTTATTTTAGACACAGGGTCTCACTATGTTGCCCAGGCTGGCTCAAACTCCTTGCTTCAAACCATCCTCTTGCCTCAGCCTCCCGAGTAGCTGGGACCACAGGCGCACATACACCTACCTACTCTTTCTTTTTTAAACAAAACAAAACAAAACAAAAAAATCCCATACATCCATGTATAGCCCATGCACGCACACACACACACACACACGTGTATGTGTGTGTGTGTGCGTGTGTGTGTGTGTATATACATATGGTCAGTAAATGACCATTGGTGCACAGGCAGCTGGAGGAAAGAAGTGGTGTAGTGGAAGGACAACTGAATTTGGACACTGAGCTTCAGTTGGCAACCTAAGTCCCCTGCCTTCCAGCCTGGGAGCAATCATCTTCAGGAGATTTTAATTGTATTCCTGTTCTCCTCAAACCCTGTTACAGACTCAAATGCATCTCACATAATATCACATTTTGAATTCAAATAACAGTAAATAACTGCCTTTTACTGAATGGTGATTACATGCACTATTCTAAATGCTATGCTCATTTTCTCATTTTATTCTCAGCATAACTTTATGAAGTCACTTCTGTAATCCTCTTTTCACTAATGAGGGAAGAGAGGCTTAGAGGTGTTAAATCTCTAGACATGGCCACACTGTTAATAATGGGGAGAGCAGAGCTTCTAGCAAGATCTGGTAGTCTCCAGAGCTCAAGATTGCAACTGCTAAGAAATGTGGCCCATTGATTACAGCAGCCTTGGCATAAAGTAGGGCTTGGAGTCCAGTCTGGTCAAACTAGGGGGCCAGAAGACTTGCTTTGAAGTGCTGACTTAGGAAGCAGGTTGTTTTTATTTAGATGGCGTAGGGGAAGTGCTGATAAATATTACTGAACAAGTAAGCACCTCTCTGCACTGGCCCAACAAGCTCTCTCCCACATACGCTTGGCAGAATCACCATTGCCTCTTTTACTGCTTTGCAACCTTATTTCATAAAATTATTTAGGGATCATTTTTGCTCCAGCTGTGCAGACCTCTTTAAAGTCTTCCGTTTTGCATTCAGACCCCCTCTCTGGAATGGACATTCATTATCATCCATCAAACAATATCCTAACTCTTCTTCAAAGTGACTCTCAGAAAACATTCATGATGACATTTCTTTTTAGAATCTCATACCTCGACTAATCTACACCTACCAATTTTAGTACAAAAAACTGTTATAAAACAACCTGCTCCTACCCTTTTGTTCGTTTGCTTTCTTCTTTTTCTTTTTCTTTTTGATATAGGGTCTCGCTTTGTCACCCAGGCTGGAGTGCAATGGTACAATCATAGCTCACTGAAAACTCAAACTCTGGGGCTCAAGCGATCTTCCTGCCTCAGCCTCCCAAGTAACTAGGTCTATAAGCACATACTACCACCCCTGGCTACCCAGCTAATATATGTGTGTGTATAGATGGATGTATCTTTTTTTGTAAATATATTTTGTCTGTTTGTGGAGACAGGCTTCTATTGCCCATGCTGGTCTCAAACTCCTGGCCTCAAGCAATCCTCCTGCCTTGGCCTCCCAAAGTGCTGGGATTACAGGAATGAACCATATTGCCCAGCTACGTTTTTCTTTTGCCCCTTCCTTCCTTCTTTCTTTCCTTTCCTTTCCTTTTCCTTCCTTCCTTCCTTCCTTCCTTCCTTCCTTCCTTCCTTCCTTCCTTCCTTCCTCCTTTTCCTTCCTTCCTTCCTTCCTTCCTCCCTCCCTCCCTCCCTCCTTTTTTTTCTTCCTTCCTTCTTCTTTTTTTTCTTTGAGACTAGGTCTCTCTCTGTTGCCTAGGCTGGAGTGTGCAGTTGCACAATCTCGGTTCACTGCAACCTCCTCCTCCCAGGCACAACCAATCTTCCCACCTCAGCCTTCCAAGTAGCTGGAACTACGAGGTACAAGTCACCATGTCCAGCTAATTTTTGTATTTTTGTAGAGATGGGGTTTGGCTATTTTGCCTAAGCTGGTCTCAAACTGGGCTGGAGTGCAGTGGCACAATCTCAGTTTACTGCAAGCTCCGCCTCCCAGATTAACGCCATTCTCCTGCCTCAGCCTCCCGAGGAGCTGGGACTACAGGCGCCTGCCACCACGCCTGGCTAATTTTTTTGTATTTTTAGTAGAGACGGGGTTTCACCGCGTTAGCCAGGATGGTCTCGATCTCCTGACCTTGTGATCCGCCCGTCTCGGCCTCCCAAAGTGCTGGGATTACAGGCGTGAGCCACCGCGCCCGGCCGAGTCTAAAATTTCTATCTTCAGTCCTGACATCTCCCCTGGTTTCAGATGTCTAGTCCACATCTCTCTTTGAATATTTAATTAAAGTGGTTTTCACATGTACAGAAAAGGACTTTTAACTATCCTAGCCTTGTCCATCTAATTAAACCACTATTTACCCTGTTGTTGAAGCCATTTCATAGTCTTTTGTTTCTGTACCTCTCCATATCTCTTCTCTCTCTACAGACTAGCTTTTCTGCTGTGTATTACTTTCCTAGTGCTGGTGGCCAGGACTGGATCCCAATTCCAGCCCCTGGCCTGGAAAAGTCGCTGTGGATCAGGCTATGTCAGCTATAAGTCCTGATCCTCCACAGGCAGAGTAGGATAATGATCATGTTCTATGATCAGGTCTCAGGCATGGCTATGGGTGGGGCAGTTTTCAGAGAAGGCAGTTGGTGATGCATGGGTTGGGCAGTCTTCCCAATAATGTTTACTACACAGCCTTGCCAAATTTTCAGGAGTTTTTAATCTTCCTGACCCCCTTGACTTGCACATTCATGTAAAGAATCACAAAGGAAGGATCATGCTTTTATCAGTCATGACTGTAGTCCAAAGACTTCATTTTCTGCTCTATCATTTGTCTTTTTCTTACTGATTAAAAAATAACTTGGCCTACATGATTTACCAACCCTCCTTGATATAAGACCTTTCTTTAAGATCAGTCCAGCAGGTTTTATTTTATTTTATTTTTCCCCTCAATGTGCCAGCCCAGTTTAGACAACATGCACTTGCCAAGTAGGCCTTTTAGGGGGTAATCAAATATACCAGGAGCTGTGATGACTAAGTAGCCTCAAATTCAACCAGAGTCTGTTAAAATTGTCTTAATTGTAAGCTTCGTAATATGATCCTGAGTCACTGGGGGCGGGGCAGTGGGGAGCGGGTGGGGGTGGGGAGAGCACAGTTATACGAATTCCCCAAAAACAGAAGAAATTTAGTGAGAGGAAAAAAAAGAGCAAATGCTCCTAATGACAATTCAATGAAAGTTTGAAGGGTAATAAACATTCACCTTTCCTTTGTATCTTCATCCATACTAAGCGCATCACAGAAGGAGAGTTGGTTTGTACAATCTATCTTTCTAAAAGAAAGTGGTATTCATGCTAAAAAATGAGGGGGAGAAGCCTCTAGCTGCATGAACTAGAATAAGTTTTACTTATCATCTTATTTTCACTACTTTAGTTTCTGAAGAGTAATTTTCAAACGGAAATCTACTGAGTTTGTTTTTTTTTTTTTTTGGCTGGGATAGGCCTTCCTGTCTAGCAATGAAGCCATTTCCACTTAATAATTACAGGGTTGTTATGGAAATTCCCTTTTAAAAGTATTACTTAAAAAATTGTGCAATATTATCCCCCACCAAGACCCTACAAAAATACTTACATCGCACCAAGAATAACTGATGTGATATTCTTTTTTTGTAGGATTGCTGCCGTTAGAGAGAAATGAAAGCAATATTTTAGCAGCCTGTTGCTTCACAGAATAAACATTGCCCTTATCATTCTTTGTGGATTGATTTTTGCCTGTTTGATGACAGAATTCTTCACATGACAGCTAAATTGTTTTGATTAGTCAAAATATCACAACACAAAATATGGTACAATCATAATTTTTTCCCTTTTCTCTCTTTAATCCAAATTATACATCAAAAGTGATAACACATCCGGGCACGGTGACTCACGCCTGTAATCCTAACACTTTGGGAGACCGATGCAGGCGTATTGCCTGAGCTCAGGAGTTCAAGACCAGCCTGGGCAACACAGTGGTCCTCAACACCCCTCAACACAGTGAAACCCCGTCTCTACTAAGCATGGTGAAACCCCATCTCTACTAAACACAGTGAAACCCTATCTCTACTAAAATTAGTACAAAAATTTAACCCGGGCGGGGCAGCATGCGCCTGTAGTCCCAGTTACTCAGGAGGCTAAGTAGGAGAATGGCTTTAACCCGGGAGGCGGCAGTCCCAGTGAACTGAGATCGTGCCATTGCACTCCAGCCTGGGCGACAGAGCGAGACTCCGTCTCAAAAAAACCAACCTGAGGAAAAACCAAGTCATTGGCAATGAGATTCACAAACATATGAAAAGTGGAGAATAAAAAAAAACAGGATGAATCATAAAATGTTTTTTGTATTAACTAGATAAAATCTATCCTTCTGAATGATATTCCCACCTGTTTTCAAGCAAATGGATAAAAATCTCTGGTAAAATAATGGACTATGGAGACGATTCAGGTAGGAGCTCCTGCTCTGCCTTCTTCCTTGTTTTTTCCAGTGACTATTCCACTGTTGAAAAAAATGGGCAAGAAAAGGGTCACTGATAACTTCCAAATTTTCCCAGTAGGAGAGAATTATAAACTTTTCCTAGAACTTCTTCGCTTTGGATAAAGGGTTCAGTGGTCAGATGAGTTTGGGAATCAGTGTCGCATACATACTCTGATTTCAGGCCCTAACTTCTTCTTAAGTTCCAGACCCATATACCCAACCACGTTTACAATGTATCCTCCTGGAAGTTCTGCAGGCAATTCAAACTCCAGAACTTAACTCTCAGTGTTTGTTTCCATATCTGCTTTCCTCCCATTCATTTCCTACCAGCTGTCCCATTGCCCAAATCAGAAAATTGGTATTCATGCCATATGCCTCTCTCTCTGTCACCACCCTCTCACCCTTGATCCAAGCCACCCAGCCACCCAGTTTTTTTTACTTTGTGTCTTTCCCATCTCTCTGACATGCCTCCTTTTTCTTTTCCTCTCTTTTTCTTTTCTTTTTTTTCTTTTTTTTTTTTTTGAGATAGAGTCTTGCTCTGTCACCCAGGCTAGAGTACAGTGGTATGATCTCGGCTCACTGCAACTCCACCTACCGGGTACAAGGGATTCTCCTGCCTCAGCCTCTCAAGTAGCTGGAATTACAGGCGCTCACCACCACACCTGGCTAATTTTTGTAGTTTTAGTAGGGACGAGGTTTCACCATGTTTGCCAGGTTGGTCTCAAACTCCTGACCTCAGGTGACACACCTGCCTTGGCCTCCCAAAGTGCTGGGATTACAGGCGTGAGCCACTGCGCCTAGTCTTTTTCTCTATTTTCAATCACTGAACAGGCTCTCACTTGGTCTGCCTGCGATTACTCTCCTCCTTTTCCACAAATTCATCCTTCACACTGTTGCCATAAATTTTCTATACAAACCCACCCTGGAGAGTCCCATGTTCGAAATACTTAGATGATTCCTCTTTAAGATAAAAGTTCCTACCTTTACTCATTCCCCCCTCAGATCTCCTATTTCCCTCACATGAAGCTTGTGCTTCAGAAGTTCCCTGAAGTTGATGCTCTGTCTTTCCAGCACTGCCAGCTCATTCTGCTTTGCTGGAACCCCTTCCCACTCCCGTATGATTGGCCAATTTCTTCTCATTCAAGGTTCAGTTGATATGCAACCTTCCCTGACACTTCTGTCTCCACCTTTCTGAGTAATGTGTTCCTCCTTTATGTTTCCTCAACATCTGGTACGTGCTGTGACACAACAGTAAAAGGCAATGTGATAATAGCTGAAAAGAGCATTGCCACTGGAATCAGGCGGATCTGGGCTTGAATAATGAGTCTACCATTTACTAATATCGACCCAGAAATATAATCTCAATAAACCTCATTTTTATCTATAAATAATACAGATAGTAGCTGCTATATTACAAGTGTAAGTAAACATAAGTCTATGTAAGTTTTAAGTAAAATAAAATGTATACAACATAAAAAAATAGTGCCTAGTATGATGTAGTTGGATCTCCCCCATAACTGTGGGTGTATCATGTTCTTTTTGGGATCCTCAGGGCCAGGAAGACAGTTGGCTCAGAAATGCTGCTAATATGTCAGCATTTGACACTATTGCCAACTTCCTCCTATAAATACACTCTCTCGGTTCAAATTTCTTGACACAATTCTCATCTCTGTTCTTCCTATCATTCTGGCTGCTCTTTTTTCCATATATTTTGCTGAGTATTCCTCATATACTTACCATTTTGGAGTTCATCAGGCCCTGTCCTACTGCCTCTTTTTATCTCATTCTCTCTTTACCTCATTTGTTCAAATATTAATTAACCAATTACGTAAGAATTGCTTGCCTTCCTTTTCCTGGAAACATGCGGAGTAGGAATACTTAGTATTTGAGGGAGATGAGATCATGGATGTGCATTTTTAACAGGTTCTTTAAGTGAGTCTTCAACACACTACGTTTGAAAATTGTAGCCGGGCGCGGTGGCTCACGCTTGTAATCCCAGCACTTTGGGAGGCCGAGGCAGGCGGATCACCTGAGGTCAGGAGTTTGAGACCCGCCTTACCAATATGGTGAAACCCCGTCTCTACTAAAAATACAAAAATTAGCCGGTCATGGTGTCAGGAGCCTGTAGTACCAGCTACTCGGGAGGCTGAGGCAGGAGAATCGCTTGAACCTGGGAGGCGGAGGTTGCAGTGAGCCGAGATCATACCACTGCACTCCAACATGGAAGACAGAGTGAGACTCCATTTCAAAAAAAAAAAAGAAAGAAAATTGTGGCCATAGAAATTTCTTCCTCG